>NC_092139.1:5068188-5377712 GCF_043159975.1 Macaca nemestrina | reverse complement strand
CTGCCTCTTGTCCAATTGTTTAAGCAATTATTGAGTGTCTCCTGTGTTCCAGGGGCTGTGCTTCAGCCTGAGGTTACAAAGAGTAGCAGGACCTGGCTGTGTCTTCAGTAAACCCCTACTTTCTACACTCAAGTTAGGGAGATAATGTCGAGGAGTTTAGTTTTTGCTTACTTGTTTCTTTTCTTTTCTTTTTCCCTTTTCCATTTCCCTAGCCCTGTTTCTGCACCTTGCTCTTTCCTTCCTAGCTCTGCTCTCTCCATCTCTCTTTGACCACCGTGTACAGTAATACTTTTATTCATTAAGTGTATTACATTGAGTTTTATCTCATGTGTCCTTTACTTTAGAAATGAATGAACTGTGTGATTCATGGAACCTCTCTCCACACACAGGATTCATTTTCTTTTTGGTGTGTGGGACTCTGGATGGAAAAAATTTCTTGTCCTTGAATTTAGGAGCACTTCTATCATGCCTCCTGTAAAAGATTGAAAGTTCTATTGGCTACATTTTTGGAGGACTGATTTTAATCATAAATATATAGGCTCAGCAAGACACCCAGAAAAGTAGGATGTTTTTTTCAGGGCTCCTAGCCTAGCGCTCAGGTGAGAACACAAGTTGTTTAGATTCAGGGGCATTATGGTGCTCCAAGTTGACTTTAAATGAATGATAGAGTGAGAGTAGCTGGTTGAAAGGTTTGGTGATTGGAAAAGGTCTTTCTAGCTTCATCTTTCTCAAGCAGTGTGAAATATGCATGGCAAGTCTTATTTTCTATTTAGGCAGATCCATCCCTTTGCTGTCGATAAGAACAAAACCAAAAAAGGTCACAATTTTTCACTGTCAACAAGAAACAAAGAGCAAATGAATTAGGGCTGCAGCCTGGAAAAACAGGAGCCAGGATGGGAAAAACAAGAAAATGAGAGCTGGCCCTCATGCGTTGCTTCCTGGTCCTCATGGGCCTGCTGAGGACCCCCTGCCCTACCCCCAGAGGTGAGGCCTTCTCATTCTTCGTATCTTTGTGATCTTCGGGCATTGTGTCTTTGAAAGGAAGGGGGGCAAAAGAAGAAGGGATGAGACAGAAGATGGAGGCCCCCACCAGAAGTGGAAAACCGGAGTTGCGCTCACCCAAGGAACCACGATCTACTTCTTGAGCAGATTTCCTTGAAACACATTTATTTTGTTTATTTATTCTATTATTTTTTGAGGCGGAGTCTTGCTCTGTCACCCAGGCTGGAGTGCAGTGGCTGGATCACAGCTCACTGCAACCTCTGCCTCCCGGATTCAAGTGAATCTCCTGTCTCAGCCTCCTGAGTAGCTGGGATTACAGACATGCACCACCAAACATGGCTAATTTTGTATTTTTAGTAGAGATGGGGTTTTACCGTGTCAGTCAGGCTGGTCTCAAACTCCTGACCTCAAGTAATCCACCTGCCTCGGCCTCCCGAAGTGCTGGGATTACAGGCATGAGCCACCGTGCCTGGCCTTCGAACTGCAGTATTTTCCATGCTCCATGACATGTTTAATAGGCATCTTTAAAAATGGCGGTGCAGGAAGTTCACCCACACAGCAAACAACCCTATATTTTGCATCTGAATTCTCCTCTGTGCTTCATCAGGCATAACTCATTGTGAGGGAGCACATTCAGATGGCAAGAAGAGATTTCCCAGACCCTATTGACTGTTAGGTACCTGCTAGGTACATGCAGTCTAGGTCCTCATTAGCATGGGAAGTTTGGGAACAACAGGCAGAGCTTTCTCTGGTCGTGCACACAGTGAGGAGGATCCAACAGATGTAGGAGGAAACAGGAAGTGGATGTGTGGTCCCCTCACCTTCGAAGCAACAAGCAACTCAGCCACATGATGAACCAGGAAGGAAAATGTCTGACTGATAATAGATGACAGAATGAATCATGGGAAGAAGGTCCCTTTGGGTCAGGGGTCCCCAGCCCCCAGGCCATTGACCTGACGTGTCAGGAACCAGGCTGCACAGCAGGAGGTGAGTGGCAGGGGAGCGGGCATTACTGCCTGAGCTTCGCCTCCTGTCAGATCCGCAGTAGCATTGGATTCTCATAGGAGCATGAACCCTATTGTAAACTGCACAGGCAAGGAATCTGGGTTGCACACTCCTTATGAGAATCTAATGCCTGATGATCTGTTACTGCCTCCCATCATCCCCAGATGGGACCATCTAGTTGCAGGAAAGCTAGCTCAGGCTCCCACTGGTTCTACATCATGGTGAGTTGGAGAATTATTTCATTATATGTTACAGTGTAATAATAATAGAAATAAAGTGCACAACAAATATTATGTGCTTGAATCATCCGGAAAACATCCCCCTCCCCGGTCCGGGAAAAAATTGTCTTCCATGAAACCAGTCCCTGGTGACAAAAAGGTTGAGGACTGCAATTTGGGTTATAAACCCCAAATGGCCCCTGTGTGAAATGATAGGGAAGTTTATATTATTAGTAATATTTTTATTTCATAAAGAGTTGCCATTGAGATACAGCCATTGTTTATTTTATTTTATTTTTTTAAAAACTTGACATCTATTTTCAAGTTCTTTTAATGAGGTTACTGCAGGAAAAAAATGAGGAAGACACAGAGATGGGGTAAGGGGCAGACAGAGGAGAGAGAGAGAGAGAGAGACTTTGGAAAGTAGATTTAAGCTAGGTGATGGGTTGATAGGTGCAGCAAACCACCATGGCACACGTTTACCTATGTAACAAACCTGCATGTTCTGCACTTGTATCATGGAACCTAAAATAAAATAAAATTTTAAAAAAGAAAGTAGATTTAAAAGGATCCGTTTGAGAGGCAATGAGAGTCTCTGTTGAGAGTGAGAAGAAATTGCCAGGAAATTCATGCTGGCTTAGCAAGTAAACTACCTCTGAAGAAGCTGATTAGTGTTTTATTTCCACCCACCCCAATGTTCAGGCTCCAGGGACTGTAGGAGGCCACCCGAGATAAGCATGCAAGCGTCCCCTCATGAGAGACCCACCAACTCCATCTGTCACTCTATTACCCCATTTCGTGTATTCACTTTGAAATTATGGTGGGAAGTTGATGCCTCGAACAGTCTGCCTTTTGGCAACCGACTTCCTCTTGTGTCTGGAGCCATCAGGTACACATTCACTGTTGCCCGGATCAAGGGCCCCTCCTTGGGCCCTGGCCCCAGGGCCAGAGCTGCACCAGTGCTCTCAGCTCCCCCAAACCCTCTACACCCACCTTCCACCACATGGGAACACAGCATTGCCAGATCTTTTGACTTTTCCAGAGGAGCTGCAGATGACAAATTGTGGCTCCATCTGGGGTTTCATAATTCAACTCCTAAATTGCATTGCCAAAGGGTGGCAAATGCCACGGCCGTCTTCTGGAAGGGCCCACACGTCTTTGCCCACAGACAGTATTTACCAAACATGCCGACGTAGCCTCCTAAGCAGATGTGAGGACCATCTGGCCCAGCCAGGTGTTTTCTCCCAGCCTCTCCTCTCTTGCCAGCCTCCTCCTTCCCGTCCTCATCCCCAGGCTGTAGCTGGCCTCAGGAGCACCATCTGCAGTTGCCATTTCAGACCCTTCCCATTGAGGGATTTCTGGGCCCGTTGAGGGATTTCTGGGCCCCGTTACCTCCAACTTCGCTTCTTCCAAGGCCGTGTAGAGAATGGCTTGGTGTTTCTAATTGGGGGAGCATTTTGTTCCTAGGTGATGGTTATTGCAGAAGGAGTTTACATTGCACTTAGAATGGCAAAGACTTTGCACAGTGTCACTGTGTGTTCTCGGGCAGAAGCCGGGCCTTGTTAAGGAGATGCCAGTGTTTCTGCAGTGCCATCACCAGGCCCGGAAGAGGGTATCCTCAGCTCCTCAGAAGAGGCCAGTGTCAGGAAAGAACATTCCTCCACCTGAACGTGAACAAGCCAGAGAGAGAACAGGGCCGGTGCCCACAGCCCCTGACAGATCATCCGAAACCTGACGTCTGCTGAGGGGGAAGAACTTTGCCCTGGGCACCTGGGAAAAATGAGAGTGTGGCCTGCCACCTGGCACTGTGACCATCAGACATGGTGGACACCAAGCCAAAATAAGGGCCCTGGGAACAGCTGGGGCTGTGCGGCTCCACCGCCATCTGGAAGTAGCGAGCCATGGGCCCTGTGGGGTGGGAGGAGCAGCAGGCAGCTTCCGAGTCTCGTCCACCCTCAGAGCTGGGCCTCCTTCGCACTTTCCACTCAGAGAGCGTTTTCTAAAAGCACCTCCCATGCAAGGCACTGTTGTGAGGGTTTTGCACTTATTCACTTGTGGAATCCCCATGAACACCTTTGCGGGTAGGGCAGGGGTGTCTGGCGATGTCTAGAGACATCTCTGATTGTCACAGCTGGAGGGAGTTGCTGGCCTCTGGGGACAGAGGTTGGGGATCCCTGAGGCAGGGATTGGTATTGTCAGTCCTATTTTACAGATGGGAAGACTGACAGAGATTCAGGGACCCACTCAGGGGCACCCGTGACTGTGTGCAGGAACCTCTGCTTCTCCGTGGCCCACTGTGTGCCCCGCTGACCTGTGTGCGTCCCTGCCAGCCCCCATACTCGTCTCTCCACTTGGGCAGAGATCACCCTGTTGAATGCTCGAGAGATCCCTTGTAAGAAGGCTGCACGTACAGCACACGGTGTTGGGACCTGTTGGTTCCCCAAATTAAATGATTTGGGAGAACTTTCAAAAGAAGCAGTCAGAGAAAACCCCACCCTACCGATCTGGCACCGGGGGAGCACGGGCCAAACTCAATAGAGGCTTTTTGTTTAAACCTCACACTCTTGGATCATAAAAAGAACATCTGCATTTTCACATATTTTAACATGTAATAATCCAAGAAGTGTGAATAATAAACACTTGGATAGGGCTGATTACTTCCCTTCTCCCACCAGACAGGACTCGGTCAGATGCCTCCAGGTGCTGGAGCTCTCATGACCGTGCCAGGGACCTCCTTCAAGAAGCAGGAACGGCACCGAGGAGCCCAGTGGGGCGTCTAGCTGCTTCGCAGAGTGAGGCACAGATGGCAAAATTTTCACGCCGGGTTACCAAGAGTGCTGTAGGTTTTATAATTGCAAGAGTCTGTTTTTTTTCCCCTTGATCCTGCTAAGTTGGACAGTGACCACCGTCTGTTAAATACCTTGCAAAAAGCCTTCTCAACAGCTGGGCTGTTCTGTACATTTAATCTCAGTCCGGAAGGAGGAGGGAGAAAAAGCCTCATCAGTAAACACCAGCAAGCCACCAGCTGCTACCACCGTGTCCTGCAAGAGTCTGACCCCAAATTCCTCTCCCTGGAGCTCCTCGTTCCCGAAGCCCCTTTCAGAGGGATATAATATTTTCTTTAACGCTTAGCACTCAGGAGTAAAGTGCCTGGGAACACAAATGAAAGGGTTACTCTCTTTGCAGCATTTTGCTGACTTGCTAAGGTACGTGAAGATAGACCCCACTCATTTTTAAACAAAAGTGATAAATGGGCTTCTCTCATACAGGCAAGATCTGGGGCCATAATCCTCTGTTTTCAGCACTTGGCTTACACCCTAAACCCTGATAAACAGTTCTTTTGTTCTCAACATTCAGATGAGATTGAATCTCTGCCAGCGCAGATCACCTGCAGCCTGGGAAAGCGTTCTAGTGCCATCTTGAGCTGCTTTGTGGAAGGGACCCGAATGATCCAGAAACTGCTGGACCTTGTTTGCAAGGCTGTCTCCCAAGGCATCAAGCTGCTCTCTGTCTCCAGGTTTCCAGACCCTTGGCATCTACTCTCCTTTGAATTCCCAGGTCACCTTACTGACCCCACATCAAGTGGGAATGCGCTGAGGCCTTTGGAGGTGGCCATTTGAGCGAAGCCAGCCACGCTCGCCTCCCTCCTCCCACCCTCCCTGAGGCCCTGGAGGCACGACTCACTCTAGTAAAGGAGGTAGCCCCTGATGGGAGCAGGCAGAATTAACTCAGGGGTCAGCCCTGACCCTGTCCTCTTTGAGCTCTTCAAACATCATTTAACAGCAATTAGGTAAATGGGGAAGGTAGATTTCCTGAGAATTAGTCCAGGATTGGGGTTAAGAGGCATTGTATGTGGAATCAGAGGGACATGGCCAGGCAGAGACTTCTTGTATACAAAACCTGTCCCTTCTACCCTGTTTTCCTTCCAACTAATCAGCCACCCACACTCCACCTCCAAGCCGCCACCTGGGAGTTTGCAGTGTCTTGTATGGGCCTCACATTGCCCCAGGCCCAGGTGCCCCACTCAGCAGGGCTCAGGTTTCAGCAGCCCCAGGCAGAGTTCTGTCTAATTTATGCAGTTCCGTTTAACATGGCAGAACTCAGGGCGAGTGGGGCCCCTGCAGCCTGTCCTTGGCCAGCTCCCACACCTGCAGTGCCTCAGTGCGCCCAGGGCACCCTGCGTCCCTGATAGAGGCTGGCACTTCCTCATTGCGTGCCACTCTCTGCCCTTGCCCCACACATGGGAACCCAGGGTGTTTTCAGGATGCTTCTCTAAGATGATGCCAAGAGACTCCTCTTTCCCTGAGACTCAAGCTTTCCCTGAAGGAGGAGGGTTGTCTGTGTCTTCAGTAAAAGTAAGCACATTCTATGGTTGCTCTGATTAGGGTGGGATTAAAGTTTTTATTTTGTTTATTTTACATGGCATTTATTAAACATTTCTTTATAATGAAGAATAATACTCATATGGCACTGGTTCACAACCAAGGGAGGTGGTTTGCCCTCCAGGAAACACGTGGCAATATTGAGAGACATTTTTGGTTGTCACAATTGGGTGGGAAGTTGGGTGCCCCTGGCATCTAGTGGATATAGGCCCAGGATGCTGCTAAACACCGTCCAATGCGTGGGACAGTCCCCCACAACAGAGTCACCTGGCCCCTAGGGCCAGTAGTGCTGAAGGCAAGATCTGACCTGACATGCAGCTAATTGTCAGAATCTTAAATGTGTATGTCAGTGTGTTTTTACATATAGACACTCTGGGTTAGTTTCCTAATGCTGCTGTTAAAAATTATAAACTTAGTGGCTTGAAGCAATACAAATGTATTTGTTGTTAGTTCTGGCAGTCAGAAGTCTTAAAATCAAGGGATCAGCAGGAGTGCATGCCTGCAGAGGCTTTAGGGATAAATCTGTTTCCCTGCCTTTTCCAGTGTCCAGGGGCCGCCTGCATTCCTTGGCTCATGGACTCATCCTCCATCTTTCAAGCCAGCAGTGTAGCATCCTTAAATGCTCCTCTCTCTCTGATCCTCCTGTGTCCATCTTATAAGGCTCCTTGTGATGACATTGGGCCCACCCAGATAATCCAGGAGGATCTCCCCATATCAAGATCCTTAACCTAATCAAATCCGCAAAGTCCGTGTTGCCATGTAAGGTGACATGCCTATAGGTTCGGAGTTTAGATTTAGGACATGGACATCTTTGGGGCTGTTATTCCGCCTTCCACATAGACTCAAATAAAAGTGAACACTACTTCTGTGATCCAGAGGCTCCTGTGTGCCTCCTTCCCACCAGAATCTCCCCAGCACCATTCTGATCTGTATTACCAAAGAACACTTCGCCTGTTCTTAGGGTGAATGACTTTTAAAAACAAATCCCTCTTTATTAAAGGCTACATTTTAAACATTAACACAATTATGAAGAAATCCCACCATTGGATCACCAGAAAGCTGCAGAGAAATTCCTAAGTTGAACATTCAAATCCAGCTTAGAAAGGACCAGAACTTAATTAGAGTGAGACGTGGTTCTTTTACGGTGAGATAGATTCATATTTATCATGGGATGGGAGGGCCTGGGAAGGAGGAATGAGAGATGAGGTGTACGTTCCAGTAATTAAATATGTTCTCAGAGGAGCAAACCATGGCAGAATGGTAAAGATGCTTAACGTAGCTTTCTAAGCCACTGGTGCTAGTATACAAATTGTCCTCTGGGTGAGGAGCATGGAGACTCGGCTACTCCATGGGTCTAGAACGTTAGGTTTGATGATGGCAAATTGCAGTTCATCCAACAAATACTGCAGTGGGACTTATTGCCAATCCTCAAGGTTCAGGGAGTAGGGGGCCAGGACCGGAACGTGAAAGTGACCAGACCCAGGCATTATTGGAGCTCACTATCTATGGAGAGAGGTAGTCACCTAAATGGCGTGTGATATGTCATGTTTGGTGCCAGAGCTTCGGGCTGGGAGGGCAGGGGCATCTGTGAAGGCCGTAGGAGAGAAGCAGAGCTGGACAGCCTGGGGAGAGGCATGGGTGGGCACATGGCGCCCCGTGTGCCTGGGAAGAAGTCAGCAAGGCCTGTGCTTGGTGGGTTCTGAGCAGGCTCCTACTGTGCTGGACCAAAGCAGGAAAATTGAAGGCCCACTAGGAGGTGAAACGCAGCGGCTGATAGGAGAGGCTGGTGCCTGAACTGGAGAAGTCACAGGATGGAGGGAGCAGCTGGAGATGGATTCAGAGGGTTGGGGAATGATTGTATTCTGCCGAGCCAGTGAGGCTCATGGCTGGGATGTTGGGGTGATGGTGATCCAGACAAGAGCTGCTCAGTGGGAAGGGGAAGGGGAAGGGACAGGGATGAATCTTGCTTCCAAGCACATTCCCTAGGATGGGATTTTTTAGAGCAATTTTACATTTAGGGAAAAATTGAACAGAAAGCACAGAGAGTTCCCACACATGCCCCATACTCCTCCCTAACTAATCCTATTATTATTAACATCTTACCGTTGTGTGCTACATTTGTTACAGTTAATGAACCAATATTGATGCATTATTATCAGTTAAAGTTCATAGTTTATGTGAGGGTTGACTCTTCGTGGTGTATACTCTATGGGTTTTGACAAATGTATAATGTCAGGTGCCCACCATTACAGGATCATACAGAGTCATTTCGCTGCCCTAAACATCTCCCGAGCTCCACCTGTTCATCCCTCCCTCCCCCTTGAACTCCTAGCAGCCACTGATCTTTTGACCATCTCTATAGATTTGAATTTTCCAGAATGTCATGTAGTTGGACTCACACAGCATGTGGCCTTTTCAAACTGGCTTCTTTCACTTAGAAAGATGCTTTTTTTTTTTTTTTTTTTTTTTTTTTTTTGGAGTCTCACTCTGTCACCCAGCCTGGAGTGCAATGGCACGATCTTGGCTCACTGCAACTTCCACCTCCCAGCTTCAAACAATTTCGCTGCCTCAGCTTCCTGAGTAGCTGGGATTACAGATGCACGCCACCATGCCCTGCTAATTTTTGTATTTTTAGTAGAGACGGAGTTTCACCCTGTTGGCCAGGCTGGTCTCAAACTCCCAACCTCAGATGATCCACCCGCCTCAGCCTCCCAAAGTGCTGGGATTACAGGTGTGAGTCACAGTGCCAGGCCAGCAAGATGCTTTTATGGTTCTCTATATGACTTTCCGCAGCTTGCTGTGTCTTTGAATTTTCAAGGTAATGTGTTAGTATGATGGTTGTGAAGCCTGAGGTCAGAAGAAGCCATAAGACACCAGATAAAGCCATCAGAGGAGCAATGTTTTGCCAACCAATGGCTCAGAGCCCACCCTGTCCCCACCCTGCCACTGGGAACCCTTGCCCAGTTCTAGAGGGGGCAAGATCATGGATGTGTCACTGGCTAATGTCCTTGTCCAAGAGTGACCCAAAGACAGGTAGAGTTTCCTAGAAGACCATGTTACCTGCCTTCATGGGCAGAAGAAATTTCTCCTTTACCTTTCTAGAGAGTCTTACCCAGGCAGCTCAGAGACCCCTGTGCTTAGGCTGCTCCTGGTGGGGTGAGGGGTAGATGGCAAACAGCCAGCTAAGGTCCTATCTCCCCTCCCCATGAGACTCAAGGGTCCCACCATCTGGGGCATTTCCCTGCCCAGCATGTCCAGCGGGCTGTCTTGATGAGCTTACCCTGGAACATACGGGGCCTCTTCACATGCTTTTCTTTTTTTCTTCTTATTAAAACAATAATAGCTGGACTATGAAACTATTAATCTGGCAGTAAATTATGGGAAATTTATTGCTATGGTTGTTTTTCAAAAATTGGCCATATTATCCCAGAGGAGGTACAATTAAACTGATGAAAAAAAGTCACACATGATTTGGATAGCACCTCTTGTCTGAAGGTTTCAGAGACCGCCTATCCTTTTTCCATCAAATGCTCTGCAGATGACCTCAGAAGCTGAGAAGTGGCAGAGCTCTATCCAAGATTAAACACAAAGTCGTCCATGGAACCATCACGCCTTGTTCCTCACTGTTCCCTGTTGCTCTTGCAGCCTCCTGTTTGTGTTTCAGAACATGCTTATTGTGTGGTAGGACCTAGGAGCCACCAGGGCTCCGAAAAGAGCTTGACCTTGACCAGCGGGCTTCCAGCAGGGTCAAGATGTTGCCAGAACAGCCAGGAATTGGGAAACTGATGAGAGAAGAGAAGAAAATCTTGTAAATAGACATGTGGAAGATGGTGAGAAATTGAGAGAAAAAATGACAATGTAGGTTAAAGAGGGTCCCAATGACAGAATCCTCCCAGGTGTTCAAAGAGGGAAGAGTACAGCTTGGATTCTGGAGAAGAGGGTTCTTGCTGTGCCTGGGGTTGTGGTAGTCATAGCAGTCTGGGGGAGAGGGTCCACATATTTAGGGCCCTGGGATCATGCAAAATGATGGAGAGTATAATCCCAAATAAAGGTGCTGGGCAACACCACTTGTAGATTTCAGGGAAGGAGAGAGATGGCAGCCACTTGTATGGTCCAGTGCAAAGAGTGGCTGAAGGTCTTAGGTGGGAAGATGCTCCCCAGGGGAACAGGCCCTGGGGAGGTGTGTCCTGTGGTTGTAGCCATGGTGAAGTGGAGACAAGTCTGAGTAGATGCTGGAGGTCTTGGAAGCCATCTAGAGAATATCATTTGTTCATTCCTTCCACCTACACCCACTGGGCACCCACTATATGCCAAGCACTGTGCAGGGCAGAGAGCAAGCCCTGCCTTGGGCCATTCAGGCTTTGTTCTGCAGGCAGTGGGAGCCGTGGAGAGCTGATGAGTGATGGAGGGCCAAGGTGACTCTGGGTTCTAGAGAAACGCTCCAGGCACACTTCTTCCCTTCACCCAGTCATGTTTCCTGACCTCACGTCTGGGTTATCTTTGTGGGGAAGAATGTTTCGTCTCACTGTCTCATCCCAACTCAGGATGGGTTCCTTGGAGTAGGCATGGAGAACGTCTATCCAGACCATCCCCTAGATGGACTTTGATTTGTGCAGGAGGGGCTCCATGAACATCCTAGCCCCGTGAACCTGCTTTGGATGTCTGCAGATCCGGGTTAGAGTCCAGGCTTTGCCTCCAGCTCCCCCCATGACAGAGCAAGTCATTTAGTGCCCTGGATTGTAACAGTAGCAGCGGCAGCAGCTCTCGCCAGGGCAGTGTTCAGACTCATTCATTCGTTTCTCTTTCGTCGCTGGGTCAGCCTCCTGCTCACAACCACCCTTTGAAGTGGACACTATTAAGATTCTTTTTTTACAGAAGAGGAAACTGAAGACTCAAGAGGTGAAAGAAATCACTGGCCCCGAGGCCACCCAGCCAGTGTCACAGACGGGGCTTAGATCTGGGGTTGCCAAGTCCCGCAGGCTGGCACTACCTCACCTAGAGGGTTGGCATGTACTGGGTGCAATTTGGAGTCTGTGACCATCCTCTGCCGTTTGACATGACTCGGGATGATGCTGCAGATGGAATGAAAAGCCCCAGCTGGCTGGCTTTCATATCATGCTCTTCCCTGGTAGCTTCCCAGCCCTGGAGAGCCGCAAACAGTGAAACCGTGAGAGAAAGAGGTCCGCGTGGCTATTCCACCACTCTATCTGTCCTACCCGATTCACCTCTCTCTTGCCCTTCCTCAGCCACAGCCAGGCCTGTAACTGGAAAGTGGTATCTCCTTCGTTTTTGACACTGGAATAACTATTCTGGTAAGTTTATTTCTTCTGTGAGTTTACTTTTCATTCCGATCTGTCCAGTTGGTCTATAGGGACCCTGAGAGGAGCAGCTGACAGAGGAACAAGAGGAGGGAGGCAGGGCCTGGGGTTCTGGAAGGAGATGGTGGCAGTGGTGGGACAGGAAGATTTTAGTCTGTTCATCGAGGCTGTGATACGTTCCAGCTCTCTGTTTTTCTAGCATTTCGTTGTGATTAGCCTTGTGGCGAGTCCACCTGGGTCTTTCTGGAAGGTTGCTGTCCCTCCTGCTTGGGCTATGTATCCAGGATCCTTGGAAGAAACTGTTCTGGTCAGCTTTGAGGAAAGGGAGATATCCTAGGCTTTTTCTGCACATGGTCACCCCCAGACAGCCCCAGCTTCTTCAAGAAGGCTTCAGAGCAGCAAGAAAGCATGCAGGAAAACACATCCTCCCAGCTGTTGGGAAGCCTGGCTTTCAAGGATTTGCTTCGTTTTTTGGATCTTGGTAGAAATACGTAAAACGATGCTCCTAAAAGGCTGGGAAGACGGCTGGACTGCACAGCTGGCTGGGACTCCATTGAAATTAAAAATAAAGAAGGAGAAATGGTGGGAAATTATTGCAAAAATATTTTCTCCAAATTGAGGAGGGCAGTAGGGAGATGAGAAGAAATAACTTATTGGAGGTTGGGGAAAGGGCAGGACTTGCTCTAATAAACATCTTACAAGAAAGCCAAGGAGTGTCTTTCTTGGATCCATAACAAGTCGTGCACTCAACATGCTCCAGGAATACGGCCCAGTGGGATAAACGAAGGAATCCGCATGCTATCAACATATAGTAGCAGGCACTAACGAGCTCACACCCTAAAACAAAGCAGATGGGGCTTTGTTGGAAGAAAAAACCTTACGTTAGGTTTCAGAGGTATTTTAGGGTAATGATAATAACACCTATTTTCCGCTTTGTCCGAAGCTTCCCTATCGTTGTCAATCGGACAGCACTGTGAGGATCCTCAGCCATGCTTGATGGACAGGAAGCTGGCAGCTCAGCTGTGAGGCTTATAGGCCTGCCCAGGTGGATGGGGTGGGAACAGGTGCCGAACCAAGGCTCCCTTCCCTGAGCTCCCTTCCAGAAGAAGGCTTTTCTGTGACTTCTACGTGACTTTTCCTTGTTCCTATTCTCTGGAGTTTGAAAACTGGGGCCAGATATGTTCCATGGGATGCCAAAGTGATCCCTCCCTCCCTACCTCCCTACCTCCAGCTCCTTCCTTCCTTCTTTTCTTCCTTCCCTCCTTCCTTCCCTCCACTGAATTAGTTGCATTTGAAAATGAAGAGAATTCATGTTACAATCCAGATATGCAACTTCTCTGGAAAAGTTAAATCTGTCAACAATGGCTGTGGTGCTCATAGTAAGACATGGCTGAATAGAGCAGGTGCTTTTCCATTGACAGTCAACCCCAGCCCACATCCATTCTCATTTCCTCCTGCCTGCCACTCTAAGGTGTTGGAGTTTGTAACCTCAGATTCTTGGCCAGAATCCACCTATAACCCACCTATCTGGGGCAAGCACTCTCCCAAATCTTCAAGGCAAATGAGGAACAGAGATTGAGAGAATGATCTGGATAATGAAAGGGAAAGTTTTAGTTCTTGCCAGAATTTGATGGACAATATGCAGTGGTGTCCACATTCGAGTTCAAGCTCATCACATTCCCACCAAGTCCTCCACAGCCTGAATTTACGTGAAACAACTTAAGAGTTTATGGGTGTAGTTCCGATCCAGCTACACTATGTCAAGTTCAGCTGACCTGTGTGGTTAACGGTCTTTTAAAAATATCAGTGGAAACTAAATGCTCATCAATAAAGGACTGGCTAAATAAAATGAGATATTGCATATGAGGGAACTCTAATTTGCAGTTAAGATGAATGAACTGCAGCTCCGTTGTTATAAATTTAAACACACACACAAAATGATGTTCTATAACGGGAGCTGGCAAAGTACCATCCAGTGCCCGTTTTTGTAAATAAAGTTTTATTGGCACACATCCATGCCCATTTGTTTACATATCGTATGTGGCTGCTTTCACACACAGTGGCAGAGCTGAGTAGTTGCAACAGAGACCATATGGTCTGCAAAGCCAAAAATGTTTCTCAGCGGGCCATTTACAGAAGAATATTTGCTCTCCACTACCCTCTGTTATTTGGAATACACACATACATACGTGTGTATATATACACATATATACACACATATATACACACGTATGTATATGTACAGACTATATATTCACACACATGTATATGTACACGTTATATATTCACACATATGTATATATACACGTTATATATACATGTGTGTGTGTATATACACATGTACATATACATATGAATGTGTGTGTATACACACACACACAGATATTTAAGTCCATGGCAGAGGTTGATTTTGAGTGGTGGTCTAAAGTTACATCATAAATAGCATCAAATTTTCTTGATCTGAAAATTTTATTTCTCTAGTTTAAAATAATACTTGGAGCAGTATGAAGAAATGCTAACAGCTATCAAGTTTCAGTTAAGGATTCAGAGGTGTTTGTTTTATTGTCTTTTAACTTTTCTGGATTTAAAATGTTTTAAATAAAAATTATTTCATAGAACAAAAAAGTTTTAGGACTGGAACAATTACATCTACATTATAAAATTCTTAGGGTGACATTTATAATTACGTGTTTAAAATGATTTACCATAGGGATGTTCTTAAATATTCGGTGTATTATCCCTAGTTTTAGTCTACATTATTTGGGAAGACAGGATTTCTTTTTCAGATTTTCTTATACTTGTATATTTTACAAATTCTCTTCTATATCTTTATAAATAGTTTCTAGGTACCACCGACAAATTATCTTAATTCAGGCACCAATTTTCCCTCGTGGTCCTGTTTCACTTGCCCTCAACACAGAAGCAACAAATAGGCCTATCCAAGAACAACAGTCGGTTATGCAACCAGTGCCTTCCAGCATGTAAATAACCCCATCTAGGAATCCAGGAAAAATAACCAGCCCCGGGTCTCGTCTCACTTACTCAAATCACATGGACAATTTACGTACATGAATTGGAATTTCAATTTGATCTCAGAGTTTACGTGCGGGGCCAAGGCGCATTATGAGGGGAGGAAGGGGAGCTGCTGAAGCTGAGAAGAACTGGAATTACAGTCATGCAAAGCAGATGTCGGGACTAGTGGATGCCAATGCAAGGCAGGTGCTGGGTTGGGCCAGGTGACTTGGGAAGAGTGGGCTCCCCAACCTGGGCCAGCCTTTGGGCAGCTTAGGAGACAGTGGCCAAGCAGTGGAATCTGGGGTCTATAGTTGCTCCACCTCTAGTTCTTTCAAGGAATTGAGCATGGAGTCTGGCAATTTCAACAGAGTATATCTTCTTCCATACCTGAATGAGGGGTTATGCTCAAACTGCTGGGCAGCCAAGTGGGCGTCTTTGGAAAACAGACTTCTGGAATTTCCCAGACTTCTTGCAAATAATCCACAGTACTTTGTTGGGGTGGAAAAACCTGAATTTCTTCCTACTATGTCTGGAATATATACAGTAAAGTCTTTATGACTTGGCAGGGTGTGCCTGGCCAGGAAGACCTCTGCTCTTGGCCAGGCTGCGTAGCAGTGAACTTGGTGACCTTGGGAGACCGGGCCCCTCCAAGGGTCTCTGCCTGAGGGTTGGGGGGCTGGGAGGGTCAGGGGCCCCAGCCTTTGTCCTTCGATTTCCTACAAGTCAGATGATCTTGGACGTGGTTTGTGATCACTGCAGATGTGGCCAGGTTGGCTGCCAGCTGCTGAGAGGCCTGGATGGAGAGTGAAGGAGACAGGGAGAATGAGCAACTGGCTCTGAGACCCAAAGCGGGGCAGGAGGGGCCCCTTTCCCCGTGTGGGTGTGGCCTCCAACTGGGGACCCTATGAGGGCCTCTCCCAAGACTCTCTGCAGCCGTATAATTCCGTGACCTCACAGCTATCTAGCCTGGCTGGGAGTGTTCATTCTTCTGGCAGCATGAAGTGCCCTTCTCCAGTTCTAATCTGTCTGCAAAGTCCTCAGACCCCAGCTTTCCACACCATCCCCCAGACCCGTCGCAGCTGCCTGCCCAATCCCCCCAGAGAAGTCTTCAGAAGAAGGGACTCAGGTAAACCTGGGCTCGAGTCCTGCCTGCCACTTGCTAGCTCGGTGACCTCAACAAGTACTCAACTTCTCCAAAGCACACATTCATCGCCAGAAAACAAGGATGATCACACCTCTACCACCTTGTAGGGGTGTGACAAAGACTCAGGGACATGAGGACCAGAGTTCTGGGCCCATGACTGGCCTGTAGCACTCAACCTAGGACGCCTCCTGAGACCAGCGATGGTTCCGGTCCTTCTCTGCTGGGGAGAGGCACTTTTGCTAATGCCCTCTGTTGACCTCTGCAGAGCCCCCCTTAGCCTCTGCCCTTCCCTTAATGAGGGAGGCTGCCAGGCACAGGCAAGGTCACGGTCTGGGCCTTCCCTACCAACCACAGCTGACAGGGGTGAGTTCTAACACCACAGCCTATCTGGGGGCCCCGGCGGGTGGCACGGCTCCCTCCTCCCTACCCCAGCCTCATAGACAATTCCCTTTTTACCCAGGGACCCTCTCTTGTATGCCCCGCGTTGCTCTGCTCACTCATACGTGGAGCCTTCCTCTGTGCTGACACTGTCCTACGGGCTGGGAAATGGCATTGGCCAAGGAGGCTAGGAAGTTAAGGAGGAGGCATTCAGGGAGAGGACCACAGATGGAATGGAAGGGACGCGCAGGCAGGGGTTAGGACCTCAGCTGAAATAGCACAGGACAGTGTTGGGGTGACTAGGCCATGCTTCAGGCAGGCTGCTCAGGGAAGGCTGCCTGGGGAGGAGGGGGCACGTGGGCTGAAACCTGGCTGGGCAGAAGGAGGCGCTTGACCAGGAGAGGAGGGCATGGGTTTCAGGCCTGGGGAGCAGCTGCTGCAAAGGCCCAGTGGAGGTTTGGGGAGGAGGAGGGGGTGTGGGCAGGCCCTGGTCAGGTCCCTGAATTTTGGGGGAGGAGTCAGGATCCAACACTAAGCACCCATAGTGCTGGGGGTTGTTGAAAGGTCTGATTTCCACTTCAGACTGGGTGGAGAATGACCTGCAGTGGAAGGGGGGGAGTGAGAGGGGAGAGAGGGTGATGGCTTGGTCTGGGGTGGGAGACCTGGAAAGAAAGGGAGAGACTGCATGACTCAAGTCCAGGAACGGGTCTGCGCTCAGTCTCTCCTGCCCTTTACTATGGGGCACGTTTTCTCATTTCAGCTCAGACTAAATTAAACTAATTTAGCCTCATGGAACCTAAGAATTAACGGATGGCCCAATGACCCCAAAGTGGCTGAAATAAGACAACCAAAAACCCTCCACACTGAGGGCATAATGGAAGATGCTTCTGGGCCCCAACCTGCTCTGTCACAGCTGGGCTGTAATAAACGAACACATTTGGGAACTCTGTTGTATTTCGCTTCATCAAAACAAAAGAACAGAATGTGCCACCCCAGTTCCTACTGAAAGGCCCCCTGGCCCCCAGAGCCTCTCTGAATACCTAGGACTGTATTATCAGGATTTCTCAGAAATCTCTTCCAAACACAGCTGCCGCTCTTTAGGGAATGGTTGACCTTAATTAAATTATTGAGAATTACTTTAAGATTCATGTTTTTCCTCATGTTACTGAAAAGTAATCATCGTAATAATGAAGACCGCATGTGTCCTGGATCTAATTATTAAATCATTATATTGTTATAGCGTTCCTATTAGTTGCTTTGGCAAAAGGGTCAAATGAAAAAAGTCAGGCATTCTTTTTCGTGTTGACATTTTGTTTTCTATCAATACAATTCGCTCCAGCCCGAGACATGGCAGAACGGGACGTGAGCTGGCCTGCGTGGGGGCTCAGCTTTGTCCTTCATGGTGGCTGAGTCCGGAGGGAGGTGAGCAGTGCCCCTGACTGATGCGCCATGCATCACTGCTGGACTAGGGCTGGGACTGGGCCCCAGAGCCAGGGTCTCCAGCGCTGGCAAGAGGGAGCTGCTGGGTCCTTCCTTTCGCTGGGCCTTCTCCTTCGATCCATTGGCCCCTGTAGGTACTCCTGCCTAGGCTTCCTGCTTTCCCCAAAGTCCTCAAAAAGTGGTTGGGCTTTAAAAGATAAAAACAAATCAGCAAAAGTAGAATGAGTAAATGTTTGAGTACACACCTAGAAGTTTCGATGACCTCAAGTATAGAAAACTGTAAGTCACTTTCCTCGTAATAAAGTTTAAGTCATCAGAACAAAATGAGCAAAACAGATGTATCTTAAAAATGCAAACTAAAACATTGTAAGAAAATGGTAAGGACAAATTACAGTAATTTGTGACTTTGCATGTGAGCAAAATCCTGAATAATTGAAAAAGCAAGATGATCAAAATCTTTTCAGATTATTGCAGCCAAAAAAAAATCTCATGTGACCTGGTAGGAGTTGTTGCAGGGCTCAGCGTGGCCAGACTCGAGAGGCCCAGACCTGTCATGGGGGACTCGTGCTCTGTGGCACGTAGTAGCTGCTCAATAATTCCTCCCAGAGGGGATTGCTGATAGAGTCCTTGCTTTTCCCTGGAAACAGTGGATTGTCAAGCTCCAGACAGAGGAAACTTAATTTGATTTTGTCCCCTGAGTCAGTACTGATTAAGGCTATCATAAAGCAAATTGGCTGAGTTGGGGCCCATTTCGGGAGGACCTGGAGTTGCTCTGCAGCCCAGCACGGTTCTGAGGGCCCCAGGCAGTGGAGTCTGCAGCAATGGAGGAGGGGAGATGGGCACTCAGTATTAACCCAGCTGCAGGTGAGAGACAGTGTCTCAGGGTTTAGGGGGGGATATGTGAGCCTCCAGGGTTGCAACTCTGCCTTGCCCTTTGCTCAGACCAGCACGTCCCTCATTCACTCTATTGCCATGCGTTCAAAGAGTGGGTGCCATGGTTCCCAGCAAACATGTGGCTCAGGACTTGGCTAGATATGCCTGGGTGCCCATGCTGGTACCCCATGTGCGAGCTGTGTCTCATCTCTGCATGGGGACCTCTCGTCTCTGAGTCTCATCATCTCTGTGGTTACTGTGAGGAACTCCATGTGTGCTAAGTGCCTAGAAGCATGTCCAGCACACCTTTTATGACAGGGCATGTCGGTGCACATCCACTGCCAGCTTGTTTCCCATCCCCTCTGCTGGGGACAGGGGCTGAGTCAGTTACCTTTGCCAGCATGTTCCCAGCACTCAGCAAAGAGTGTGGCACAGAGTAACCTCTCAGAGATGGTTTGCTGAATGAGTACACCAACCCTCAGCTCATGTGACCCCCAAATCCCAGCTCAGGATGGAGAGAAGTTGCTGGGAAAGGAGGCTGAGGTAAGGCCAGGCCGGTGAAAATGGGAACATGTTACTCAACCTCTGCCATACCGGGTCCTGGAGAAAAAGATGCCTGCAGCTTTGTGGAGGATGGGAGGGAGCTGGCTGTGGTTGTGTGAGGGCCCTTGGGACTGTGAAGCTGGAGAAACCTGAGGAGGGTTGTCAAAGGTGTGTTGGCCTGCTGCCATTAGGTTACTTTGGTTGCAAGTAATGGAAAACCAAACTCAAGTTGACTTAAACAATTAAGGGAAGTTATTGGTTCCTGTAAGGCCTGAGAAGTCCCAAAGTGGATTTAACTTCAGTTTAGCTAGATCCAGGGACACACAGCAGTGGCACCAGGGACCCACTTTCTTTCCATCTTGTTGTTCCTCTTACAAAGTCAGCCAGGGCATTTGCATGTTGTCCCAACATTTGTCACTTGTGAATGGCTCTCTCTACTGCACATGACATCATAGGAAAATCCCAGAGCAAGAGGGATGGGACTGATTCCTGGTGCTGAGACTCTGGGGAGGGACAGGCTACTTCTTTGTGATTACTCAAAAGGCGAGGAGGGGTGATGAAATAAGCCACGTCTAAACTGTGTTTCCCGGAGCTCAGGGTCGTCCCGGAGGAAGGGGCTGAAGGAGATGGGTGAGCTTCCAATTCACTCAGAAGGGCTCCTCTTTTTATCTGTCTTCCATAAATGAGTTCAGACACAGAAAGGCCCAGAGGTAAGCCTGAAACTCACCAAACCAGCTGGTGCGAAGCACATTTTACTTTGAGTGCTCACTGTGTGCTCTGTTGAGTGTATTAACAGCTTCATAGCAACCCAGGAAGTGGATGCTATCACAACCCTGCTTTTACCTACGAGAAAGTGGAGGCCCAGTTAGCTAGTGGTAAAGCCAGAATATCTGACTCCAAAGCCTGTGGGACAAACCCATCTCTCCACCAAGCCATCTTCTGTACACAGCCACCCTTTTAAACACAGATGCAGTAATGCACACAGTAGGTGTTCAGCAGGTGTTTCTTGACTGAATGACTGCAGGTCTGCCTGGGGCCATGGCTCATACTCTTTGTACACTTCATTTCTCTCAAGTAGGACAATATTTAGCTTTCCTCCAAAGAACCCTGCTGTCATCTTTGTAGTTAAGAAGTTCAGTTCTTCCCCGTGTTTGTAATTACAGGATGACCCCTAGGCCCATTTTCCAGGAATTATTTGGAATTGAGAGGGAGCAAACTCTGAAGGAATGCTGAAAAGCCTTAGAATTGGTTTCTGTCTGTGTCCCACCTCTTGCAAACCCCTAGTTGTTATTAAACATTGTAATTCTTGCATCTGTAGGAGCCCTTTCCCCAATTAGTAAATAGATATGCCTGACTGCAGTCACTTGACTTGGCTGACTCATTCATTCCTTCACTCACTCATTCACTCATTCCTTCACTCATTCACCCATTCGCTTATTTATTCACTTATTCATTCACTCATTTACTGATTCATTCACTCACCCATTCACTCATTCCTTCACTCGTTCCTTCACTCGTTCCTTCACTCATTCACTCATTCATTCCTTCACTCATTCATTCACCCATTCACTTATTTATTCACTTATTTACTCACTCATTCACTCACTCATTCACTCACTTATTCACTCATTCATTCCTTCACGTACTCATTCATTCACCCACTCATTCATTCACCTACTCATTCATTCATTCCTTCACTCATTCATTCCCCCATTCACTTATTCACTCATTCACTAAGTCATTCATTCATTCACCATTCACTAATTTAGTCCCTCATTCACTAATTTAGTCCCTCATTCACTAATTTAGTCCCTCATTCATTCATTCATTCATTCACTCATTCACACAGACATTCATTCATTCACTCAGAGAATTCAATATATTCATTCTCTCAGGCATTCATTCACTCAGTCACTCATTCATTCACTCCCTCATGTATTCAGATATTCATAGAGCAGCTCCACATGTTCATTACAGTTGTGGGCGCTGTAGAACATGATGTTGAACAAGGTAGGTCCCTGTTGTCATGGAACTAACTGCCCACAGTGGGCACTGGACTTGCAGACAAGTAAGCAATGCTAAGGGTGGCACCAACAGAGGGGGACGGCTGCCCTGGCAGTAGTTCCAGAAGGACCTGCCTTTCTGGGCATCACAGGAAGAGATCACTCTGTGGAGGAAGGGAGTTACCAAGGCAAGGGGAGTGAGGTTGGAGGGAATGGAGAGAAGTGTTCCAGTCAGAGGGTACAACAGGGGCAAAGGGCAGCTGGATGTGGGTTCCAGAAATGGAAAGCAGCAGTGAAGTGGGAACATAGGAGGGAGCCAAGGGAGTGCAGGGTCCTTGCCATACTGTCAGAGCGGCGGTATCGTGAGCCATCTCCACTTGCTTCTCTCATGCTTGGATGTGTAAGTCTTGATCAAACCCTCCCCTGCATTCCTGAGAGCTGCAAGCCATGCAGGAACTGCAGGTAGGTCACCCACCTCAGGAATGCTGCAAAGGGCAGGAGCATGGCTCTGGGGAAAGGAGGCTCCCACAGGACCCATTTGGGTACCGCTTGGGGGACCCAGGCCCCCATCATGTCCCAACAGCCCTGCAGACCTGTCCCTCTGGGAAAGCAATGGTTTGGTGAAGTGTCAACAGCGTAGCCCAGGAATATTCTGGAGATACCTAAGGAAAGCAGCATGGGTGTAGGGGGGCACCTGTTTCTCAAAGCCAGGGGGTGCCGAATGTTGTGGTGGAAGTGCCTGGAAGCTGTGGATTGAGGCACAAAAGCAAAAATGAGATGAACTCCGTGCAGTCCAGACTCTCCTGTCCCCTGCCCACAACCCCCAGGGTGCTCAGTGGAGACAGACCCCTGCAGGTCCTTGAAAACCAAGGAGTGGCTCAATAATTAGGTTGATTTGCATTTAATAGGGGCACAAATTGCAGCAACCACTAACCATGGCAACAAGCAATTATATTCGGCTGAAATTAAAAATGAAAATAAAAGAAAGAACACCTAATAAATTCAGCCAGTTCCTTCTTGGTCATGGGGATTACAGAGAGGATGACAGAGCTCTGGCTCACAAGAACTCACACTTGGTCAAATTCAAGGATGTCACCGTCCTGAAATTCTTAGCAATGTTTAACAACAGGACCACGTTTTCACTGTGCTGGTCCCCACACATGATGTGGCTGGGCCCAAATGCAGAATCTGGCTGCCATACCTGGTTTGTGCCTCCATGAAAATGTCCTTCCCTCTGCCATACAAATGTATTCCATCCTATTTCTCAGATGATTTCGTGGCAGCGTTTTCTTTCTTTTCTTTTTTACCCAGCCTTTTAAAGTAAGGTATAACATGTGACCAGCAAAGTTTACAAATCTTATGAGATGACTTTTTAACACATGGTCTAACTCTTGTAAAAATATTAAAACTTCCATGCCCCACAGAAGGGTCCTGGCGTGTCTTTGGAGTCACCTGGCCAGGAATCCATCAACCTGATCACTATCACCATGGGTACATTTTGTGGCACTATTTCACCTCTGAAAGATTTTCTTTTCTTTTCTTTTTTGAGACGGAGTCTTGCTCCATCTCCAGACTGGAGTGCAGTGGAGTGATCTCGGCTCACTGCAACCTCCGCCTTCTGGATTCAAGTGATTCTCCTGTCTCAGCCTCCCGAGTAGCCGGGATTACAGGTGCTTTCCACCATGCCCAGCTAATTTTTTGTATTTTTAGTAGAGATGGGGTTTTGCCATGTTGGCCAGGCTGGTCTCGAACTCCTGACCTTGTGATCCGCCCACCTTGGCCTCCCAAAGCACTGGGATTACAGGCATGAGCCACCACGCCTGGCCAGAGATTTTCTTTTCTTTCTTTCTTTTTTTTTTTTTTTGAGTCAGATTCACTCTTGTAGCCCAGGCTGTAGTGCAGTGGCATGATCTCGGCTCACTGCGGCCTCTGCCTCCCAGGTTCAAGTGATTCTCCTGCCTTAGCCTCCTGAGTAGCTAGGACTATAGGCGCCCACCACCATGCCAGACTAATTTTTGTATTTTCAGTAGAGACAGGGTTTCACCATGTTGGCCAGCTTGGTCTCGAGCTCCTGCCTCTGGTGATCCGGCTGTCTCGGCCTCCCAAAGTGCTGGGATCATGGCATGAGCCACCATGCCTGGCCAAGATTTTCTTATATAATTTCCCGACTACTCTTGTCGGCTATTCAGGCCCCAGGGAATCCAGGAAATCTTAAGGGGAGAAATAAAATATAGAACTTCAAGTAACTCTTACTATGGCAAAAGCACCTAAAGTTGAAAGATGTTCTAAGTCTTTCAAATAATGTAAGACATAATTCCATTTTGGAGGTGCATTTCTGCAATGAACTTCTTGTGTCTTTTAGGCGGTGCTTTCAGGGATCTGGAATCATGTATTTTGAGATGATAGACTATCTTAAATTATCTTAATTGTTTCATTAACATGAACTGGATATAAAGTAGCCTGTTGAAGTGCATTGTAAGGAGGGAAAAGAGATTAATAACCTAATCAAGCATTTGGAAACAACTGACATGCCTCATGGAGAGAGTACTCTAAAAATTTCATTTAAAAATGTAATTACATTGACTGGAAAGACAGATTTCTTTGTTTCAGAGAGCAGATCTTATAGTTTGAGAGCATTTAGCTGAATTGATAGAATTATATTTAAAATGTTATCTTCTTAATTGTATCAAAATGTAATTTTCAGGCTTTTACTGCAGAAAGAGTTGCGTTTCTGGAGGCTTCTGCCCTTTTAATGTTGATTTCGTGTGACCGCTCGTGTTTCTGGGAACAAGAAACATAAAAACAAAAGGGTTTATATTTATGGTGTTTTAGTTCAGAGCCAACCTTGTGGTAGGGAAGGTGGCTGTGACCTTTGTAGGTGGGGGTGCAGGTGTGAGGGGATAAGGAGGGGGCGCTCTGCCAAAGCTCTTTGAGGAATGCGCCCCCACTCTGGGTCCTCGGTGACCTCAACCTTCCTCCCTGGATGCTGCCTTTTCTTTCTGGAGTAAGACCTTGGCATATTTTTAAAAATCTTCTTGGCAGTGTCAGATTTTCATTATTTGAGGTAGTTTGCATTTTTGGAAACAAGTCATTTGGAGCTAAGACTAGGTCATGATAAGCAGGGAAATATCACTCTGAGATAACATTCCAGACAATGAGTCAAGTCCCCAAAGCCGAGGCTGATCCCCTCACATGGCTTCAAAAGCCCCCAGACTTTCATCCTGAGGGTCCCCTTCCTCCAGGCCATGCACACATGAAGATGTTGAAGCACCTTGTTGCAAATAGCTGCATAAACAAACAAGCAAACAAACTAGAACACCACCCAAATGCCTCGGACTGTGCCTGGCGGAGCCACCTGTGCCCCACAAGAGCTTGTCACTATAAAGACACTGAGAGATATGAAAACATTTCTGAGAGAATGTGGAGGTGGGGGGATCCCAAGAATCAAACTGTATGTACACATGACAGCTGCAAAAATGAAAAGAGCTGCTGCATCAGGGTAATGGGATTGGGGGACTTTTCCCCTTGTTTTCACCTAAAACTGTGTCTTAATGAAAACTAAAATCCAAAGAACAACGATAAGCACGTAAAAACGTTCTATAAAAAGCAGGCTCCTATGCAATGTATTTCTGAAGGAGAAGTGACAAGGTTTGGGCCGGTGATGCTGTCTTTAGATGCTATCTCAGAATATATCATAATCTCTTAAGGTAACCTCGGCTGGAGAAGACAGTGTGTGTTTGGAAGCATATGTTTCCCTACATTACTTACTAATAGTAATAAATAGCATTTGTGAAGTTTACAGAAAATGTTCCTGCAAAATAACTCACCCTGTCCAGTGCCACCCAGAGAGGCTATTGCTCCTATCTCTACATGACGGGGGGACAAGGGATGCCGGGAACGCCCTAGATAATGTTACTGAGAGTTCACAGCAACATGACGGGTCCCCAAGTAAGTACCCTGTCTCCCCATCTGAGGCCTCATCAGAGGGAAAAGGACTTGAGAAGATACCAATCTGTTCTGTCCTCTGAGACAGACATCCTCTCTTGTCTATACCCCCTCCCCATAGGTTTTCCAACTTTCTTCAAAATTGGTTTCACTCAATCCCCATGGCATCCCTCAAGATGCCTGCTGACTATTTGACCTGACTACCCTTGCAGGTGGGAGATGAAATCCCAATCTGAAGTCAGGAGATCACAAATTCAAATTCCTACAGGAGTCAGAGCTAGGAATGAGAGTCCCTGTTCTCATGTTAAATACATAGGAATCCTCTTTACTCTCTCATAGAAAGGTCCATTCCCTAATTTTTTACTCAAAACATGAAGCTCTTTTGATTTATCTGTTCCCATTATTTACAAAGCCTGAGATAAAGGGAGATATTCATCTAATTTTTAAAAAGTACTATGCAACCAACTGATAATTGGCAAGAAAAATAGACTCAAGGAAACAATAGGGAATGGCGGGGACTGTGGCAAAATTGGAGTGTTCACATTTTATCCAAAGGGAGCTCAGTTACAACTGATAGCTGCCATGTGAAAAAATAGACCTTATGTTGTTATGTTTTCCTATTTTCAAGAAGCAGCTGGAGACCCAAATATGAGAAAATTCCCAATTTTAAAGTATATTGAAAGAGAGGGTCTCATTTTGAAGAATTTCGAGACATTATATCAGTTAAGTGTCTTGGTTTGGGTTTCCCCGGAAACAGACCATGAGACAAGGACTCAAAGACAACTGGTCTATTTGGGAGACAGTCTTAGGAAATACTCCTGGGAGAGTGGGAAGGGAGAGTGGGGAAGGAGAAGAATAACAGACATGCTCTTGAACAGGTAACTTCTGGAAGCAACAAAAGCTCAGATTGCTCAGAGATGGTATAGAACAGTGCTTTCCGAATGGTCTATGGTGAAACATTTGTTTTTGTTGCCAAGCCATGGAGGGTTGAAATTTTTGTAAAATAAAAGATGGAAACAGGCCGGGCATGGTGGCTCACACCTGTAATTCCAGCACTTTGGGAGGCCAAGGTGGGAGGATCACAAGGTCAGGAGTTTGAGACCAGCCTGGCCAATATGGTGAAACCCCATCTCTATAAAAACACAAAAATTAGCCGAGTATGGTGGCTGGCACCTGTAGTGCCAGCTACTTGGGAGGCTGAAGCAGGAGAATTGCTTGAATCTGGAAGGTGGAGATTGCCGTGAGCCGAGACCGTACCACTCCACTCTAGCCTGGGTGACAGAGCGAGATTCTGTCCCCCCCGCCACCTCAGAAAAAGCATAGAAAATACAAGCCCCATTTAAAAATTATTAATTTGCTTCAACAGTTTTAAATTAATGTTCCAAACTGCTGTAAAAGTTTCTAAATGCTGGTGCTCAATTTCAGTACTTAGCCCATCACAGGCTGGTAATAAACAGCTGAGAAAACCAGCCCACACTGATGCAGAAGCCACGCTTGGAGTACTGGGACAGGTGCAACTAGCTCAGGACTATCCCATCTGAGGGAGAAGGAACCTGGGGTATTTATCCACCCCCTCCTGCTTGCACACGATTAGGGTCTGTTTCCAGGGGCAATTCCATGTGTTCTAGGTAGGCCGGGTGTTCCTGCAGCCAAACAGCCCTGCAGCTGAGAGTTGCAAGGAATGCTGGAAGCAGCCTTTCGGGGTAGAAGTGAGTGCTAAGGGAATGCGGATGGGGCAGCAACAGCAACTGCGAACTGAAAATCTTGCTTCATCTCAGCTCCATCGCCATGGTTCTCCAAGTGTGGCATCTGGGCTGGTAGTACCAGCATCACCTGGGAACTTGTTTAGAAATGCAAATTCACAGGCCCCACACCAGACCTACCAAAGTAGAAACTGTGAGGGTAGAAGCCCAACCATGTGGATTTTGACAAGCCTCCCAGAGAATTCTAATATATGCTCAAGTTTGAGAACCACAGCTCAATTGCATTTTAAAGCAATTAGGCCAAGGAGAAATATCCTTGTTCTTACATAAAACCAACATGACCTTAACCAGCATTTTGGCTCCTTTCTTTCGACAGTCTCAAAGTGAAGTCATTTTCATAAGAATTGCATTATTGAAACAAATATGAAGTTTAAACTGTATATTTCCTGTCCCTAAACCATACCAATAAGTCCAATGCGTACAAATCACTTTCAAATCCACCCGTGGAGATCTGTACTCAGCGATGTTACTAGAATCACTCCTCTGTTAGATATCAATAGTGGCAGATGATAAACTCTCTTCTGCAATGCGACACCTTCTTTACTAATAGACCATTAAGCTGCCTGAAACAGAGTTTCACTGATTAAACAGGAAATGCCATCTGTAGAGTCTGGTATCCTTCCAGGGTCTGCAAAGGATGGGACCCATACAAAAAATAAAAGGCCTTTCCTTTGCTCAACTTTTAAAACAATTCTTATTTTTCAAGGCATTTTCATATAAACTAATAAAGCCTGGTCATAACCTATGAAATAGGCCAAATAATAGTAGGGATGTCAGTATTCTGAGGACAAGGAAACAACATTGGGATGAGGAGGGACTTGCCGGGTGTGTGTGTTTGCTGAAGGTGGGGTCCCAGCTCCCCACCTCCCCACCTCTCCACCTCCTCCCTGACCTCTTCCCCACCCCTTCCCCACCTGGTGCTGTTTATTTCCTTTAACAAGAACCAGAACTTGGATGGTTTTGCTCAAACATAGCAGCTGTGACACCCCCAGAAAGGCTGGGAAACATGGAGGTTCTGTTTAGCTTTCTGTCTGTCCCCGCTGTCGTGAAATAGCCCCTAGTGAATGAAATTCTGTGCGCAGCTTCACCACCCAACAGAGTGTCACCCGCTCTGGGCCTCACCTCCCAGGTGGTCGGGTTTGTTGATACCTCGGTGTGGCCAATGAGTCTGATGAAGACAGAAGGTTTTAATTAAACAGATAATTGGTCCTGAGACTTGAGATGCAAACGGAAGCACAACAAATGTGCTTTGCTATTTGTAGACATTTGTCAAGTTTAAGTGAATGGGCCACATTAATTTGAAGGTTTAATTTCTTGGCATTTGTGGCTGTCTCTGTTAAAGTGGTTCTCATCTGGGGTGATTCTGGCCTCCCCCCGCTGTACTGTGGGTACATTGGACAATATCTGGGGATGTTTTTGGTTGTTGCAAGCAGAGGGTGGGCAGGCTGCTGACATTGAGTGGATGGAGGTCAGGGATGCTGCGATACATCCTGCAATGCACAGACCTTCACCACAGAGAATGATCTGACCCAGGCTAAGAAGTGCTGCTCTATGGCTTTAAGCCAGTACAATTTTTCACAATCGATCATAATAAACAAAACACACTAGAAAAATAGAAGAAGTTGGGGAAGGGATTCTTAGCATTAAAAGTACAGATTTGCTGTAAGTGAAGCTGGAGGTCTTGGTTTTGTCCCTGTTTGCCTGAGGAAGGGTTATGCCTGCTGAGAGTGCATTAGTTAGTAGTTTTTGGGTCTATTTTAGGCAACCAACCAACCAAATTTTTTTAATGAAAATTTAAAGATACAGCTCACCTTAGGCGAACTGTATCGAAATAAGGATTAGGCGTGTGCAGGCTCTTCCTGCTCTGGCCAGCTGCTGGCCTGAAGAAGATGCTCACTTTTCTCACCTGTACAGTTCAGCTGCCTTTGATGGATTTTTATTGAGTGTCTACTCTGTTAGCCACCACAGAGCTACTGTTAAGTTGGAGGTAACTGGGAGAGAAGAGGTTCAGACCAAGTAAAAAGTAGAACGTCAGAAGGAGACCAGCAAGGAGCTAATAGGGGTGAGACTCAGAGGAGCTGAGGAGGGAGAGAAAGGGAGAGGCAGGGTCAGGAAGGTCTTCCATGAGCCCTGGCCCCCAAGAACACCAGGTTTCTCCCAAGGCACAACTACTCCAAAGCCCTAGAGAAAATGCTCTGAAGTCTTGGTGGTAGAAATTTCATTGGAATTCGGAAGTGGGTCTATTTGGTTTCCTTCTTTCTACTCCTTCATTCTTCTACCTGCTTTCCCAAACACTGGCACCAAGAAGAAAACAAGTCTCTGATGCACAAGCTCCCCAGAGCCCAGCAGCAGGTCTTCCAGTTTCTTAATTGGAGACATAAAGGCAATCATGCCTGCCTCCTGCCTCCTGTAGAAATGAATACATTTTGGTAAACTATTTGAAGATGCACGGGAAGATGCAATGATTCCTGGCTGAAATGGACCATTGCAGGCTCACCTCATGAAACACATCTCATCTGCCCCCTCTCATAATCGGATTATTAGTGTGAAAATGGAGGCTGAGTGCCCGGTGAGGGATATCCCTACAATAATATTGATAATATTTACAATGTCTAGAGCGCCTTCCTTTGGTCTGGTGGTTGGGAAAGGGGTTGGAGTGGTTCTAACATAATCTTCACTTCAGAAGCCTTGGTCCTACCAAGAGCAGAGGCCCTGAAACAGACGCTCTCCTGAGAGTCCATGAAGGAACAACGCTCCTTTCCGATACTGGGCAGACCCAGTAACTCCTACTTCCAAGCGTGTGGCTGGGACAGCTCCATTTTCCAGGGAACTGGTGTGATGGTTTTTGACCTGATAGTAGTGACTTGGTTCAGTTGTTTCCTGAATGTTCTTACGGAAATAATCAATGTATTTCCAGTGCGGTGTTCTACCTTAGCCGACAAAACAAGAGTGAGGCTCAGCCTGGAGTGATTCCATTAAACCGGATGGGCACAAGATACAGGCCTATTTGGTTACCGTCCTGGAAGAGATTTCATCTAGAGGCGGCTAAACAGGAAACCGGAATTTCTCTCCTCTCAAATGATTCATTATTGCTGCAACATCTTAATAAAACAGACAAGGGGTCAGTAATTCGAGCTCGGTAATTAAATGGAAAAAGAACAGCTTAGTGCAACGGTTGAGCGTGGTAATAGATTCTGACATATAATGATATATAAATGAAGGGAAGGGGAGTGGGGATGACAAGGTAGATGAGATATTAGACAGCTGACCCCAAGCTTGTCATTTTCCAGTTGGTGCAGAACGGAGCTTTGTTCGGGTAACATGGCTTTTGTTGGCCGGGGCCATTGTTGGGGCCTTTGACAGGCGACCCAGGCAATTTCATTTGTCCAGATATAAGACAATTAAATGAAAATGAAATGTTTGCGTATTTCCATTTCTTTTAATATTGGCACATGTGAAGTTTCCTAAGAAGCTTGCCTGGAAAAAGAAATTTATCTCGGCTTTCAAAGTGGGTGGGGTGGAGAAGGGCTAGTAAAATTCCTCCTGTGACTTTGGGGGCTATACGAGTAGGAAGGAATTCCACAGGAAAATGGAAAGAAAAAAAACCACCTCCAGCTGTCATCTTCACTGTGCTTATCTCTTGCCTAATTATGAGATTGAGAGGACGTTGCCTCAGGCAGTGAAAGGCTTGGTTTAAGAAAGAGAGCTGTAAGGATGCTTGGTTTACCTAAATAATAGGCTTTGTCAAATACCTATGGAGCGGGTGAGCTGTCATTCTGGGAGCTGGTTTTCCAGCACTCTGAACTGTCTTGTGCCTTCCAGCAGCCCTTCTCTGTAATTAAACAGCCAACCTAAAGATTAGGGGCTCCCGTGAAGGGATTCATTGCCGGTACTGAACATGTCTGTAGCTAGAACCCAATTTTATAGGCCTTCTGGTTGTCAAGTTTTGCTCTCATTTTCCTTTTCCTCTTCAGAGATAATCACACAAACAATTTCATTTGTCTTTCATGCAGAGAGAGAAATAGCAGGTTTAACAGTCCTGGACACCCATCTATGGTTATCTCAGTCAGGGGAATTTTCTACTCTTGACAATGGTCCATCATAAAATGGAGGTGGCACAGGAAAAAGTGCAGGCAGGACCAAAGGCTACCAGCAAGCCACATGCGCAGGTGGTTCAAAGCTCCTTGCCTCTGCCTCTGCTGTGCCACTTCCATTTTCTAATGGAAGTCCCCTAGATCCCCCTTTGAGGGAGGCCTTGCTGCCTGGCTGCCGGCAGGGCAATCAGTAGAGAGCCTTGAGCTGACATTTCCTCCAGGGTCGGCCTCAGCTGTGGAGAGCTGCCCCCCCTAGTCTCTCCCTTCTGGGGGCCAATGACATGAGGTGACTAGGCGAGGCCTGGCCATGTCAGACGGATGAAGACCACCCTGACCACAATGCTGTGTCTCATGCACTTCGCTGGATGCTCCAGGGTGTTTGGGGCCTGCATAATTCACCTCTTCCCTTTGCCCAAGGCTGCCACCACCCTCGTCCTTTAACAAGTGCTGATCTTGGATAATCATCTCCCACTTCACATTCCTTTTTGGCATCTGCTGCTGGAAAACAACCTTCCCAGAGACCTAGCAATAGAGCAGTGATGTAAATCTCCACAAATGTTCTTCTTGCTCAAATAACAGGTCTGTGTAGCTGAATCGTTTGGTGAGATGGTTTCATTTCCAGGCTGGTAGTGGCTCTGCCATCTGCAATACTTGGGTTCCAAGGGTATCCTGCTCATTTCTCTGCCAGCCCATTGGGGGTAGGGGTGGAGAATGTGAAAAGGAGACGCACCTGCTTCTTAAATGCCTCGGCCTCAAAGTGACACACTTCACAGGGCCACATTCACAGAACAGGGGGTGGGGCAGCCCCGGCTGGGTGCCACCTGCTGCCCATGTGGTCTCCCTGTGGTCTCCCCTTGGTCTCGTGTCAGCAGAAGCTGACATTGATGCTAGCAAGTGAATGTAAGCTGTATGTTTGGAAGATGATCCTAGAAAACACTAGGAGAGGATGGAGAATGACACAGAGGGAGGGAGAAAACCCATAATAGGTGCGTTTTCAAGCAAGTTGCCACCTTGTACAAGCAGAGTTCACACCAGCATAACTCGGGGAGGAGGCAGGGTAGACCACGCCTGAAGTCAGCCCCCCGGGAAGGAGGTAACCACATCCCCCACCGACCCTCTGCTCGTGGTCACTTGAAGCTGACCCTGGCGGCGTCAACTCTCTGGTGCTTTAGGTGTTCCCTGCATGGAGAGTGGCAACAACTCAATCGGCAGCCCTCAGCCTGTGGGTGCAAGTGCAGGGAGGAAATACCGCATCAGCCTCACACTCTTCGTGTGGAAGGGAAGATAAATTTTAGTGGACTATTAGCCCAACATTATCTACTTAATATTGTTCTTCGAAGCTACTCACTTAAAAATGGATTTACTTTTTGAAATATTTGGCCTGCCTCCCTCCCTCCCTCCCTCCCTCCCTCCCTCCCTCCCTCCCTTCCTTCCTTCCTTCCTTCCTTCCTTCCTTCCTTCCTTCCTTCCTTCCTTCCTTCCTTCCTTCCTTCCTTCCTTCCTTCCTTCCAAAGCACTATGTTTCAGGCACTGTGCTAATCACCCAGATTGTAGCAGTGCAGGAGGCTCAGGACCAGCCTTCGAAATTTCTGTTTGGTACACAATGACAGAAGAGCTAGGTTGAAGCCAATGGTAAATTCCATAGAACTGAGGGGATACCATGACCTTTCCATGAATTTTTTAAACACCCATTTTATTTGTAAACAAGGCATCTCCAAATATTGTTTTTTGTTGTTGTTATTCAGGAAAAATGCACACGTGCAAGTGGAAATGATCTCTGTGTTCATGTGTGTCTGTGCACACGGGCCTGTGCCTGTGTGTACCCGCATGTGTGTGTGCACATACCTGTGTGTGCCCGTGCGTGTGTGCACACGTGCCTGTGCCTGTGTGTGCCCGTGCATGTGTGCACATGTGCCTGTGCCTCTGTGTGCCCGTGCATGTGTGTCTGTGTGTGCCTGTGTGTGCCTGTGCGTGTGTGTCTGTGTGCACACGTGCCTGTGCCTGTGTGTGCCCGTGCATGTGTGCACATGTGCCTGTGCCTCTGTGTGCCCGTGCATGTGTGTCTGTGTGTGCCTGTGTGTGCCTGTGCGTGTGTGTCTGTGTGCACATGTGCCTGTGCCTGTGTGTGCCCGTGCATGTGTGTCTGTGCACACCCGCCTGTGCCTTGTGTGCCCGTGCGTGTGTGCCCGTGCGTGTGTGTCTGTGTGCACCTACCTGTGCCTATGTGTGCCCGTGCGTGTGTGCACATGTGCCTGTGCCTGTGTGTGCCTGTGCGTGTGTGTCTGTGTGCACGTGCCTGTGCCTGTCTGTGCCCGTGCGTGTGTGTGCATGTGCCTGTGCCTGTGTGTGCCCCGCGTGTGTGCGCATGTGCCTGTGTGTGCCCGTGCGTGTGTGTCTGTGGCGTGGTGACAGTGCGGTCCTGGGGAGCCCGGCACATCAAAGGGTCACTGGAGGAGTGGTTCGCTTTGCTTTTGAAGAGCCTTTCTGCCTCTTGAATGCAAATACAGCCCATCCATCTTTCCTCCAACTTTAATAATAGTTTTGTGAAAGCCCCAGGGACTCTTTCCTTGCCTAACCTTCAAACCAGATTTACAGTCAAGGAATGTTAGACATGAATTAATTACCCCACTAAATACAAGCAAGACACAAGTGCACATAAAAGGGAAGAGAGAGGTCCTTATCTCCTATACAGAAAAGGTTACCAGAAAATGCTGTTGCGTGATTCCTCCTGCCGTCTCACCCCCAATGCATTGGAAAGCCACCTGCTCCAAGTCATTTTCTAAGGAGAATCCCTCCCTCCCCCAACTCTCTTCTCAGCTCCAGATCCACAACCCTGCATCCAGGCATGGATCCCTCACTTTCAAGGAGGCAGAGGGGCAAAGCCCCTGTCTTTTCTCTTCTGGGATGGCGTTTTAATTGCCTCTTGTTGCAGATGTGATTTTTGTGCAATTATTTCTAGCTTCTGAGGAGGTAAATGCTTTGTGCTGTGTCAAAGCTGCTGTGCATTTTGTCTTTTAAATTGACTTTCATTTGCCTCAGCTGTGATTTCACCAACTCCATCAGTGCCATCTCTGGAAACTTCTCAGGGAAATAATAAAAAAGTTCAAAGCAAACAGACAATGAAAAACCAAACAGCTCTTCATTGCCAATCTTCCTGTGAACTGGCATGACTTGGGATGCCTTGATTTCAGAGGAGGTCTGTGGGGATTAAAAAAAAAAGAGAGAGAATGTTAATTGCTCCCTTTTCAATTTGACTTGAAACTTATATGATAAATAAAAGTATTTGACTTGAAACTTACATGACAGATAAAAACACTTTAAATACACACACACACACACAGAGAGAGAGAGAGAGAGAGAGAAAGAGAGAAAGAAATTGGTACCAAATCTTTTCCATCAAACTGCACTTTCAAAGTTCTTCTTGTAAATAAATGCTGGAAAAGTAACTTCATGGCTCAGGGCAATGTTAGGACAATTCTGTAAACTTGGCCCCTTTAGAATGAAAGTTTCAAGATGTGACAAAAAAAAAATGGTGGTGGAGTGGGGGAGGAATAAAAGGCCTCTGGAGCCACAGTTTATTCAATATATTGAATTCAGATTTCATAAACAGCAAAAATGTCATCCCAGAGAGCATATGCAGAAATCTGTTTTCTTCAGAACTTCTAAAGTGGAAACTGAAACATACAATGGAGACAATTAGATGAAATTTGAAAAATGTCAAACCAAGGAGAACTAGGGCAGCTTTAGTCTGAGACAGCTCGGAAGGGGATCCATGCCTGTATACATGGGTTGGAGGGGGGTGGTGTTCCTAAATGAAGGACTGCAACTGCCCAGAATGACAGGATCCAGAAGTAATTGAATCAATTAAGTCGAGGAGGGCAGAACGTTTTTGAAAATCTGCACTGCCGCTTTGTAGGCTTTTTAAAAATCTAATCTTGATAATTCCATGTCCAGGTGACACTGACTGTGCGAGGCGGCTTTGCCTTCCAATTCCCCATGCCAAGGTCAGTCTTATTTGTAAACACAAGGGAGGGAATAGTGGTTTGTAAAGTTTGACCTGGACACAAATCAGGAGGGAGACCCTCCATGGGCATGCATTTGGAAATTCAGGCTGACCCAACCTAGTTGGGGGTGGGGGAGCCCAGGGCAGAAGAGAATGGGTGGTGTGGGGAAAGGCCCAGGGGTCAGCAGCCTGGCTCCAGACCATGTCTCCCTTCCTCTCTCACTATGGTTCCTTCAACTTCTTGGAGTCTATTTATTTGCCTTCACTTTAAATGGAGAAAACGATGGCTGCTTTTCCAGCTTGTGGTGAGGTTTCCAGAGCAAGCCTATGGAGTGAGCTTTTTAAGCAATTGGTTTGCTTGGTGATTACTGTGGTCTTTGAATAACCCCTCATTCTCCATCCTCAGAATCACTAGTCTCTTGTGTATTGACCAGGCCACTTCTAGAAGGCAGCATTTTCATGAGCCACCCTAAGCACTGCTGAGGTTGACAGGGGGCATGGCTGCTGAGCACCACACAGGGAGTATCTTAGGGAATCCTCACTGCAAAACAGGGGGTGTGTGGTCTTCAAGCTGTGAGTGAGGAAACTAAGTCACAAAGAAGTTGGAAGATCACACCTCGAGGAAGGGGTCTGTCTCCGTTGTGCACAATCGTGCCCAACTGTGTGGTCCCCACAGTAACTGCCAGCCCTAGGAGCTGCTTACATGTAAATGAACTAACATTTAATTTAAAATTCCATTCCTCCATCACAACAGCCACATTTCAAGTGTTCAAAAGCCACACAAAGTCCGTGGCTCCCATACTGGTTAGTGCTGACATGGACCATCTCCATCACTGCAGAAAGTTCCACAGAACTGCACGAGTCCTTCTATTTAAGTCTCAACCCAGGGACAGAGGGCTTATAAAACAGGGTAAATTTGGTAGTGATTATTCACTTGTTAAAAAAGAATTGTAGACTCCCAAAAGGAGTTGCCCAAATGACTTCTGTTAACCAGAGGATTGAAAAGTCTATTTTCATATCATTAACTGCTTGACAGAAAAGGCTGTTCAGGGAGAGGGGAGGGAGTTGGTGATGAGGCTCTGGAGAACATCTCCAAATGTTGGGAGATGCTTTTTCATGAGGAGGGTCCAAAATGCAGATGGAGCAGAGTCCTCCTCTGAAGGGGACACCCTCAGGCCAGCAGGTTCCAGGTCGCCTCCTCAGTATTTTCTTCCAGCTGGATTTCAGCTGCAAAACTGGGATGCCCAGCTGCACAGAGCAGGTCAACAGTGAGTCTGGAATGTTCCATCTGCAGACTCCTACCTCTCTCCCCACCTGGCTTCCGGTCCTGGCTTGACCAACAACTTGCTATGTGACCTTGAGCCTTTGACTTTCCGTGCCTCCACCTCCCCACCTGTAGATGAGAAGGCTGGGTAGCCCTGCAGCACCCTACACATCCCCTTCCATATCTTCTCTCGGTCACTCATTATTTGTGTGAGGTGGGGGCAGAGGTCAGAGCATGAACAAGACAGCATGACCCACTCATCCCACGCTGTCAACAGCACGACCCACTCATTCCATGCTGTTGAGACACCTACCTGTCCATCAAGTTCTCCAAGCTGGCCAAGTGTGAGGTGCTCGTGGGTAAATGATAGCCTGGATGAGCCACTGAGTTCACCTTAGGGTTCAGTGTCCCTGGAAGTAGAGTAGGAGCCAGAGATTCTTGTTTAATGAAGACATGCTCTCAGGAGCCACCTATAGGGGAATGAAAGAGAGGGCTGGAAAAAGAGCCAATCAAAGAGGTGGATTCAGGAGGATCCACTCAGCCCCACCCCATAGCAAAGTCTGGAGCCTCCGTTGCTCCTCAAAGTCTCTCCACTTCTGAGTCCCAGAGGCGAGAGACCTAGGCTGGTAGACTACCCCATCAGGCAGTCACTGATTCTGCTCATTCATTCATTCCATATTTCAATATTCCCCCCCGCCCTTAGAGGAGGAGATACAGCCTCTCAGGCAGCCCCAGGCGAGGCGGCTTCCACTGGCCAGTGGCAGTCTTCCAAAGATCAGTGCCTGTGTGAGCCACGAGTTGTCGTGGGGTGGGGGCGAGTGTATCAGGCACGTAACGGGGCTTTGGGTGGACACCCATAGCTTCCCCCACACAGTTCTAGTATCTTTGTTTTCACGATTCTTCTATTGTTGAAAGGCAAGGAAAGGCCGTTTGATTTCTGTTTGAACCTCTTTCACTCCAGGTTCTTGGTTTTGCTTTGCCTTTTTTCAGGCAGAGGTACATTTTCATTCCTTCCACTGTTTATTGAGGTCCCTCAAATAGCAGTGATACCTCCTCCCCAGGAAGAAATGAAGCCATCTGGTTTTGTCCCCAGCTAGCTGTGCCATGATAAATGACAGCTCAAAAGTTTCAGCCAGCACAGAGCACAATGGAAAGTCGCCTCATTAACAAAGTGTATCATTGCATGTTCTGGAACAATCCATCTCAAAGGGGGCTGCATTAATTAGAAATATTTTCATTCAGCATGAGGCTGTGATAGAACATTTGGCCGTCTGGAAACAGGAAAGAGATACCCAATTGCCCAGTTCACCAATATGTTTTGCAAAGCCTTGGTATTTAAATGTCCCTAAATAGACACTGCATTTGGCTTGATGCAACCTCCCCCTTTAAGATTCCCATTTAAAACTTTTGCCTTGTACATGCGATACTTTTCTCATTAATCAAAGTGTTTCCTTCTAATAAGGTAAGGTGGTCCGGGAAGTTGAAAAGATTTCTTTTCTTACCAGACCAGAAAGAAAGGAAACGTTTTGAAAGACTTACTCTCTTTTTTTTTTTTTTTTTTTTTTTGAGACGGAGTCTTGCTCTGTCACCAGGCTGGAGTGCAGTGGCACGATCTTGGCTCACTGTAACCTCTGCCTCCTGGGCTCAAGCCATTCTTCTGCCTCAGACTCCCGAGTAGCTGGGACTACAGGCACGCGTCACCACGCCCAGCTATTGAAAGACTTACTCTTACCTTTCATGATACACTAGGCTTGTGTCTGTGTCTCAACAGCTGAGAGAAGCCTCTGGCTTCAGCTTATCCATCTCCAAAGCCTCAGATGTCTCAATGCCCTGGAAGTAGCAAAATTAAATCTGACAATGATTAGGAGAGTAAGAATGTTACAGTATGTACTCTTCTTTGTAAAAGGCCGGAATTAGGTCTGGGTTGCCCCTGGCTTCCCATTCGTAGCACAGATACATTGGAAGTGGTGTTGGAAATGGCTCAGTAGGTAGACCATGAGTTGGGAGTTCAGATGGACTTGAATTCAATATCCCAGTCCTGCTACTTATTGGCTGTGGATTTTGGATAATTCATTTAACCTCTAAGCCTCAATTTCCTCCTCTGTAAAATGGGAAAAATAATATAAATCTTATAACATTGCTGTGACAATTAAGTGTGCAGAGTAAACGCTTAATACACATTAGCTATCATTATTGTTAATGACAGTATTACTGGCCTAAGGTTCCCATAGGGCTCAAAGGCAAAGTCCTCGAAGAACAGTCCTCCTTCCTGGAGGGAGTTTATTTCACATGTATTTTTCTGGAGCTTTCTCATCAATGGGTATTGGCATTTCAGTTTCTGGTCTTCACCTCAGGGAAGAGAGTGTGGGTGGGAAGACCCCTCTTGGGAGCTGGGCTTGTCTTGACTCCTACTTGGGGGAGTTTCATACTAAGTAGTGAGGTCAGCTTTCTTTATGGAAACTCAGCCTTCTCCCTGGACTGGGCAGCTCAGAGCCACACAGGCTGCAAGAGAGCTTTTGTGTCTTTTTCCAGAAGGCAACAAGGCTAAGAATGTAAGAGTGTAGGTCAGTTGGTGACCCCAGAGCTCAGAATTCTAGTGGACTCTGATGGTCCTGCTGATAAGATGTAATGAATGTTAGAAAAAAAAAAATTCTAGAGATAAGGGTTAAAGAAGATTCCCATGCCAATCACTTTCCCTCCCAATTGTGGGAAAGAAACACATAGAATATAATATCATAAAATTTAGAAGATGATAAAATAACCTTGCCTTTTCTCCTTGGGTGAAGCTTTTTCCATTTTTGGACCCGTTTCTACTTCGCTTCCCAGCTCACATATGTCTGCATAGGTTTAATTAGGATGAAACATCCATGGTTCAGCACACTCTTTGGCAAATGAGGGAAATAAGCACAGAAATAAAGACAGGAAACCCCACTTGCATGCCAGTCTTGATCACCTGGGATTCATGGAAAATCTTCCCCTTGGGCTCTCCAGGCTGCGTAGGATACAGATTTAAAGAGGGAAGCAGGAGATGGCCTGGAGCGGGTGGCGAGGCTCTGGTGGTGAGGCCTCGAGGGCAAACACAGAAGTTCCCAGGAGGAGAAGTTCCTTGCACCCCACGTGCTTCTGCCCTGCTGACCAGACCAGTGTCGTTTTTTTGCAAGAAGGAAAAGGCAATTAAAAGTGCTTCCAGACACTCCTCTAATGGATCAAACAATTAAATTCAACATGTGTCTCTTTAGCTCAGATATTTTCTTGAAACATAATGAGCATTCATTCGCCTCTTATTGTAAATGAAATATTCTCCAGGCTGCCATAATTTGGAGAAGGGGATTCATGAGGAGCTTTTCAGCTTAGCCAGGCACAGGGTGGCATGTGACTGTCAGGGTAACTAACTCAGCAGAGGTCTGAGAAGATTGTAGGGCCTCAGAGGATGGACTCAGGGCATGGTGTGAAAGAGGAGGCACCGTGAGAATTTGTGAATGTAGGAAGAATGCATGGGAAGGCGGTCTTTTTAATTCGCCTGTTTCCTAACCAGATCCTTTCCTTTCCTTGCAGTTAGGAAGTTTTTAGAGGATTCTGAAATGAATCAAGGCATACTATTAGAATGATACCATCTACAGGACACAGATGCCCTTGCTTCTCCGAGTGTGGAGGAAAGACACTCTTGGGGCTTCTTATTACTCATTTCTGGCTTCTTTGGAGAGACCCTAACAGTTGTTCCCATCTCCTGTGGGCAAAGGAGGCTGCGTGTCTGGGTGAAGCTGTAGCAGCACCCAGGCTCAGAATTACAGATGCAGGGGTTCTCTATGGCATCCCAGGGGAAAATGACTTGTGACAAAGCCATTTCCAGACAAAGAGCCAAAGCTATTTAGATGTATGATGTCTCCAGTAAGAAAAAGTTCCAAGATAAATAAATACAACCCAGGGATTTTACCCTTGACCACTGTGATCCAGAGCCCGTAATGTCAGAAATGGGCTATAGGGATCAGGGATAGCATTCAGAATGTGCCTGATTCAAACGAGTGAAAGTCTGTCAAAGGTAAGATTACATTTGTCTTGACTCCAACAATTGATTGTTAGGTCTGTAGGGTATTTTTTTCCCTCACTCGCTCCCTCCCTCCTTCCCTCCCTCCCTCTCTTCCTTCCTTCTTTCCTTTCTTCCTTCTCTTTTCCTCCTTTCTTTTTCATTTTCCTTTCCTTTCCCTCCCTTCCTTCCTTCTTTCCTTCCTTCCTTCCTTCTTCCTCCCTTCCTTCTCTTTTCCTCCTTCCCTCCTCTCTCTCTCCCTCCCTCCCTCTTTCCTTCCCTCCTTCCTTCCTTCTTTTTTCCTTCCTTCCTTCCTTCTTTCCTTCTCTTTTCCTTCTTTTTTTTTCCTCCCTCCCTCCAATTCTTCCTCTTTCCTTCCTTTTCTGTCCAGGACATTCCAGTCCACTTGTTTATAGAGCTGAAATCAACTGGCTAATTGTCAGTTTTTCTCTCTGCTTTGTAATAAGCATGTCTTACCTGAGCTAGGTGCTTACTCACGCAAGATAATAAGAAATACAGAAAGCCACAGGAGCATTTAGAAGACAAACCAGTCATAAAATTGCCTATTAGGAACTCTAATTTAAAATCATGTCCAAAAGCTTCTGCATTCTTTCTGTTCACACCCAACCTCCACCCCCTTTTAAAAATTTCCAGCACTACATGCAACAACGTGGATATTTTCAAAGGTCATGTCCACCAGGCTCCCCTGGAGCCTCACTTACTTTCTCATCAAAGGAAAACAGGGTGAAAAAGACACCAAGAAATTCTGGGAAAATGTTAATTAGGTACAAAAAGGCAAATGCAAATCTCAGATTTTTCCAAAAGCTAAAATGAAATTGCTTTTCCGCACTACCTGTTGCTGAGAAAACGTACTGAGGCAGGTGGGTGAGTGGCTTACGTGTATGAAGATGGGGGACGCTGCAGCCTGAGTCTGTGTGTAAAAGTGCTATTCTACAGAAGCCAAAAACTCCTTCAAAAGGTTTCTGTAACCAAATGAAAATAAAAATGTGTTATTTTCATGTCATGTTAATGTGCTTTTTTTCCCCCTGCCACTAATTATGCTATTTCAAGAAAATAATTGGAATTAGCTAGAAGAAATTAAGACTAGAAACTTGCAAATTATATAACCTAATGAATCTAACTTTTGGTAATGAACTTAGTTGCTACTTAGCATGCATCACTAAAGCCTGCATGAAACAGAGGAGCCCTCCTAATTCCTTAATTCTACTGAACCATTCTTAATAATTCATAATTAAGTCTGCCTCAGAAATGATAGTCTCCATGACAATATTGATTTATTTTCTTTTTGCATCTTGGCCAAATGTTGAGAATGATAGAATTCTGAGTCACAAAAGGCTAGTGCCATCAACAAAGATCACAGAAACAAAAGGATAATAGAAGGGCGTCACCAAAGCCCTTTCTCTCTTAACTTCCAGAAAAAGGAGATAGGAAATAAAAGAAAACGGAGCGTGGGGCTTATGTGCTCACTAGTTCGTTTTCAGCATGAGGTAGTAACTGAGAACACATACTAATACCTGAAAAATAGAAGCCCAGAAAGATATGTATCTAGGATATGGGAGCAAATGTCTTCCGAAGGCTGGAGGAGAGACCCTGCTCTCTCTCTCACCTCATCTCCAGCTTCCTTTCTGCTTGAAAGATCATCAAAGTCTGCATTTACAGAGAAAGTGAGTTGAATGAAGAAAAATTCGAAAAATGCCCTGTTTAGTCTTCATCACCTTCTCACTGGGTCCTTTAGTTGAATACACTCTGGACTTGAGAATGTGCGCTGTTACCATGAACTTGAAGAACTCCAAATTGCCCTCCAACTGTGATCACTCGTTTCACCTGCTCTTCATAAAAATGTTCTGCTCCTGCCAAAAGAGTCCCCAAAGCCCCATCGTCTGAACCCTGAACTCTGACTTTGAAGAAAATGAAGTCCACTCAAACGCTCAGTTCACAAAGCAGTGCTATTATTTTTAGAACATGTAGTAATGAAAACAGTAATACTTACAGTAAAAGTAATAGACTCAAATAAAGCCTATCTTCAGAGATATAAACAGGAGTCAAACAGTGCATAAGCCTCGTATTTTAAAAGTTCAATTAAGAGTCTGCCTTTAAGGGGGTTAGAAAAGACCCAGGGCATTAATGGCCCTGCTTGAACATGCTATGTCTTGGAATGCCAGATTCCAAAAGTCAGAATTTTGTTAACTCTTCAAGATCTGTTTGTGATTTATTGTGCTTTTTCCTTTAAAGCCTTCTGGCCAGTTGGGAAACAACATTTTATTGACTGAGAGTCTGATGTGTATTGAATGGTGTGCTAGAGGCTTTTTAAAATGACATAAAATTGTCCAAGGCCAGCAACATCTTGCAGATGAAATTGCTGAAGCATCATGCAGACAGAGGACTCCCTTTGGGTGAGAAATGTAACATTTGAAAGGCTGGGTTGAGTTACACATGAACCCATGCCCGCCACCCCAGACTGTACCCTCACAGGGAGACTTTGAGTCCTGAGTAAGCTTGGTGATGTGTTGAGAATAGTAACAGAGAGGCAGACAGTCCTGGGTTCGAGTTTGAGTTCTGCCATCAACTAGTTGTGTAACTGTGGCCAAAGTCATGGCATCTCTCTGAACCTTCATTTCTTTAGCTATGAAATGAAGACAGGCTGGGTGTGGTGGCTCATGCCTGTAATCCCAACACTTTGGGAGGGGGAGGTGGGAAGATTGCTTGAGCCCAGTTCAAGACCAGCCTGGGCAACATAGTGAGACCCCATCTCTATTAAAAGTTAAAAAACAAAATTAACCAGATGGGGTGGTGCAAACCTGTGATCCCAACTACTCAGGAGGCTGCAGCAGGAGGACTGCTTGAGCCCCAGGAGGTCGAGGCGGCAGTGAGCCGTGATTGAACTGCTATACTCCAGCCTGGGCGACAGAGTGAGACCCCTCTCAAAAAAAAATTTTTAAAAAAAACCCAGAAATGAAAATGATTACCTCTGCTCTACTTGCTTTCTAAGTTGTTGAGGAATTCAAAGGACATAGGAGACGTAAAAGCAAAAGGTAAACTGTTTGCACGTTGCAAACAGAGCTCTCTCTGTAGCAGTTGTATGACTTGACTTTAAACAAGTCACTGAACCTCTTTGTGCCTCGGATATCTTGCTTATAAAATGAGGATAATAGTCATATCAATCTCATAGGATGATAGTGACTATTATGTGAATAAATATGAAGTGCCCAGCACATCATAACTGCTATACACATGTTTCTCGTTCTTACCATTAATGTTCATGTTTTTTTGAAAAGAAAAGAGAAAAATAGATTGTTATTTTTCCTCCAAGAAGGACCCAGATTTTGTCTATAAAGGCATGGGACCTTTATAGAACTTCCTGGGAATTCCCTGAAATAAATCCTGAAGGACAACAAAGCCGTTAAAAAATGGAGTCAGTGATAATAATTTTAAAAGCAACATGTGGGCCAGGCGTGGTGGCTCACGCCTGTAATCCCAGCACTTTGGGATGCCAAGGGGGGCGGATCACAAGGTCAGGAGATCAAGACCCTCCTAGACAATATGGTGAAACCCCATCTCTACTAAAAATACAAAAATTAGCTGGGCCTGGTGGTGAATGCCTGTAATCCCAGCTACTTAGGAGGCTGAGGCAGGAGAATCACTTGAACCCAAGAGCATGAGGTTGCAGTGAGCCAAGATCATGCCATTGCACTCCAGTCTGGTGACAGAGCGAGACTCCATCTAAAAAAAAAAAAAAAGCAGCCGGGCGCGGTGGCTCAAGCCTGTAATCCCAGCACTTTGGAAGGCCGAGACGGGCGGATCACGAGGTCAGGAGTTCGAGACCATCCTGGCTAACACGGTGAAACCCCGTCTCTACTAAAAAATACCAAAAAAAAAAAAAAAAACTAGCCGGGCGAGGTGGCGGGCGCCTGTAGTCCCGGCTACTTGGGAGGCTGAGGCAGGAGAATGGCGTAAAAACCTGGGAGGCAGAGCTTGCAGTGAGCTGAGATCCGGCCACTGCACTCCAGCCTGGGCGACACAGCGAGACTCCATCTCAAAAAAAAAAAAAAAAAAAAAAAAAAAAAAAAAAAGCAGCATGTCATACCCACAACATGGGAACAAATGAGATTTTACTCTCAGATAAATGGATGTCCAATGTACATGTTTATCTATGAGGATTCATGCAATAAACAAATAGCAGAACACTTGTCCATCCACCTAGAAGCTAACATGTGTTGAGTATCTGCTGCGTGTCAAGTCCTTGCTGAGTTCCAGGGATGTGCCTGTGAGAGAGACACCTTGACGTTCTCAGAGCTCACAGCATAGTGGAGGAGAACGATGATGAAGTGAAGTACCCATGTGTCAACAGAGGAATAAAAAGGAATGGGTGGTGGATTCTTTTGGGTGTAGGGGAAGGGGTTTGGAGAGACTCAGAACTGGGGAGAAGCTTTAATTGGATGGAGAAGAAGTCGCCCCTTCTGGGAAGAGCAAGCAGCACAGAGGCATGGCCACGTTGGGCGTGCGGAAGGGATGGCAGGTCAACCCTTTGTGGGAGCAGAAGGACGGAAGAGCTGGGACAAACTCACAAGGAGCCTTGGAAACCATGCTGGGACTTTAGGCTTCAGTGTGGAGGCAGCAAGCAGGTAACAAAGCCCATAAACTCATGTGGAATGTGAGCTGTTCTTTATTTTTGAGTGTTCACTCCAGGTGGGGCAAAAATCGGACCAGAAAGGGCAGAGACCAGGCCCTGGGAAGTCAGATAGAGGCTTTGGCAAGAGACAGTTGCCAAGATGAAACTGGCCCAGATGAAACTCCCTCATCTCCTGACTTTGACACATGTCAACACACATCTCTCATCTTCTAATGAGAGGTGACAGAAGAGAGGTGCAGGGAAGGGGCATCTCGCCATCAGCAGCATTTCTCACCCCACCCTATCTGGGAAATCCAGAGAAATAGCACGGGAAGTGGAGATGGGGGGATGAGTCCTCTCTACATGGAGGAAACCCAGGAAGAAAGAGAGGGCCTGGAGTCCCTTCTCTCCATCCTCTGGGATTGGCTTTCTGGAAATGAAGGGAAGGGTGAGGAAGCCCTGGTGTGATTTCTCAGGGGACGAGCTGCAAGAATTGGTAGAATCCCTGCAGGACTAGCATTGATAGTGGAGATGGAGGTCATAGGAAAATCATTTTATCACCCTGGATAGAGTGGCTGCCCGTAATGAACATGACACTTTTCAATTCACACTGAATACATTGATGGAGGAGCACATGGCGGGCTGTATACATTCCTCATTGATATGTGCCATTGGAAACCAAGAACTAATATGGAAAAAGATTGTGTGAGCATCTTCAGCAGTCCCTAGGTAATCATGAGGTGCAAGCACATCCACAGGTAGCCTTGGGAAATGTTCCAATCCCCTTTCCCCTTGCTGCTGCTGCTGCTGCTGCTGCTTTAATTTTTAAAAGTTATTGTTGGCCTGGCTCAAAGATCCCTGTTTTTCTATTCAAACAGCTTTCTTGAAGTTTGGAAAATAGAAAATATTCCCCTGGGTGTAAAGAACACACATTTCAAGAATGAGTAACCTGGCAAAGTGAAATTAAAAAGCTGGCCGTAGATACCACAGTTGTCAGACACAGTGTTTTATTATCCAGGTTCTTAAAAGTAAGTGTTAAGTAAAGGTTTCTTCCACCGCTATGCACAGAGGACTATTAGCTTGCTCTCAGATTCAGTCTTCAGGCGCTTCTCAGACATCACCTCCAACACCTGCTCAGCTGAATATCTGATATTGCTTTTTTCCCTCTCTCTCCACCTTCTCTCTCCCTGAGCAATAAAAGCCCAAACACATACTTGTCATTTGCCCTCTGACATAGCTAAGATTTAAAATGTTGACAATATCTGAAATATAAAACAAACCCACTGCTTCTAAAACAACAACCACAACAAAGCCGCTAATAGTTACAGTGTCCCTGTCAGTCCCTATTTATGAGACACCGATGCCTTCCCACCACAGACGTGGACCCTGGAGCAGCTGGGGAATGGGAGAAGCTATGCCATGATATAGGGTGACAGATGATGGAATGACACTGAGAAGTTGAGTGTTTTTTAAATTTCATAGGAAATGATGATTCCTCTTGGCATGGAGACACTTGGATCTCCTTTCTCTCCCGAGGATATAGTTATCCTCAGACTGAGTTGGAACAAACATTCAACCGGGGATGAATTTACGACTTTAGCTCATACAAGATGTGATACATTTGCACATAGCCAATTAGCGTCGGGCTCCTCAAGCGGATGTCCAGATTCACCCTCGGGTCCTCAAAAAGCTTCCAAAAGACAGCTGGGTGTGAAGCCGGAATGCCCCAGTTGGAAAAAGCCTCCACTATTTATTGGCTCTATTATTCAGAGGGCAAGCTAAGCCATCTTGAGGCCTCACTTTCCTCTTTACAGAAGGATTAACACGGTTTACATGTGGTGTCAAGATCACATGAAAGCGTGGACATGCAATGTCCTAGCATGGTGTCCAGCCTTCCTGTCTCTCTCCAGGCCTCCCTTTCTTATTCATTCACTCATCCATCCATCCATCCATCCATCCATCCATCCATCCATCCATCATGAATTCCCATTCATATACCAGACACCATGCTGTCACTGGGCACAGAGCTGTAAACAAGAGAGATTGTGTCTGCCCGTGTGCGACTCACAGACTGAAGAGGAGAGAGAACCTTTCCAGACTTTGCTAAGTGCTGGGAAGAGAGCAAAGCAGCGATGCTTCACAGAGCACTGGGCAAGAGAGCCGGGAGTGGTCAAGGCCGGCTGCTGTGGGGTGGGAGAGAGGGGACAGTCGTGTTAACACCCCTGCAAGGGCATGTTTTTGAGCACCCCACCTGTACCAGGCACCCTGCCAGACTCTGAAAACGACATTGGTTAAAAAGAACATCCGTGGCTACCACCCTCATGAAGTTCACAGTCTAGTGGGGGATATGGCTGTTAACCAAAAGAATCACACAAAGAAGTAGAAAATGATGAGATTGGTGTGGGCAAAAAGAGGGGCTTGGTGCCAAGATGGCCTATGTTAGGGGTATTTGGCCCATTAAAGGGTCTGAGAACATGGCCCTGAAGCAACCATGTTTGAGCTGAGCCCTAAAGGTGGAGTACGGTCAGGGCAGAGGGAACCACTAGGCCAGGCATGCCTGGGGTGTGGGGCAGTGAAGACCCTGAAAGGAAGCAGAGGGCAGGGTGCAGCTGAAGGAGGTGTGGGTGTAGGGGAGCCTTGTGGGAAAGCCTGGCCAGGCTAACAATGCAGCAAGGTTCTGCAGATCGCAGGAGGTGGCCTGGGTGCCGAGCAGCGCATGAGCCACCCGAGCATCGGGGGAGGTGCATCTGCCCTCAGAAGCCAGGCAGAGTCGTCCTCTAGTCTCTTTTGCTCTGTTTCCCATCTTACCCCCTCCTTGTCCTCCCTGGGTCAGAAGGACTGAAGGGGGCCCAGCCCAGTGAGTTGGGGAGCCCAAGGTGGAGGTGACTGCCCCCTTAGTTTGCTGCCCTAAAGGTACTGCCCCCGGAATTCCCTTCCAGGGACATCTTATGTATGTGACTGTGTTCTGCTCCTTTCTGGTCATCTCAGCGGTACCGCACTGCAGACACCGGAGTACATTTTACCCACAGCAGGACAATCTAGGTTGAAAATTAGTTTTTGCGGCAATGTTTATAAAGTAGAAGATTGAAAACCCTGTGTCATGTCCATCAGTAGGGAATGGGTTGCACAGCTCACAGCAGGACTTCTTAACTCCGGCATTATTGACATTTGCGGGGTGGGGAATTCTCCGTGGTGTGGCCTGTCCTGTGCATTGCAGGATATTTAGTAGCATCCTGGAGGGCAGAATCACCCACTGGATGATCATAGACACTATTGTCTTGTTGCTCAAGAAAAGAATGGAGGGTCCCTTTTCTGATTAGGAATCCCAAGCAGACCCGGCATGAGCACCCTCCCTTGAAGCCAGCAGCTCAGCGTAAAGAGCTCCCAGACAGCCCTTGTCGGGCCTGGGGACAGAAGAGGGTGAGGACTTGAAACATCACCAGCAGAGAGTAGAAATGGAAACCACCTGTGCAGTTTTCCTCCATGCAGGCTGGCTCTGCAGCTGCAATAAGAAACATCGAGAAAAGCCGATGAAGTGAAGAAAAGGATCCAGAACAGATGTGTTTCCTGTACACATTTCAAACGTGCCGGGCAGAGGCCGGCGGAGGCCCTATGGGACGCAGAGAGGCCCCGCTGTGTTGAGGTCCCAGCTGCCATTTTGCCTGCCTTCTTGGGCTCCAGGATGTTGGCCTCAGGCTCCCTGATGACCAACCCTGTTTGGGGTTAAGTGAGCACCGCTGGACAGACATCAAGTCATTGAGAAAAACTCCATCCTGAGAGGCATCTTAAGCCTCTTGGGATTTCAGTACGCTTAATTGATTCCAGTTGGTGTCAAATCAGCATGTTTTGCCTAATTATATTCATTTTTGCAAGTGGTCGTCACCGGTTTCATTTACAAGAACTCAGAGTAGCCCCAAGAAATGAACTAGATAGCTGGCAGAGCAGCCCACAGTGGGGAAAAAAAGTCTGTTTTTGTGAACATTGATTGACACATGCCTTTCCATAAACCCAGGCTTGCAAGGAGTCGTGCTCATGGCCGCCTTGTCTGCTTTCCATCTCTCAATGTCTCTCTTTTTAAGGCCTCCTTTGGACGACTGCAATGTAAATCAGTGGCCTACATCAAGTTTTCTCACTAACGTTTTTCCTTTCCCTAAAAATGGGAAAAGGGGCCTCCACAGGTCATCAAAAATGTGACTTAGGCCTGGTGCAGTGGCTCATGTCTGTAATCCCAGCACTTCGGCAGGCCGGGGTGGGTGGATCACCTGAGGTCAGGAGTTCGAGACCAGCCTGGCCAACATGGTGAAACCCCATCTCTACTAACAATACAAAATTAGTTGGGCATGGTGGTACATGCCTATAATCCCAGCTACCTGGGAGGCTGAGGCAGGAGAATTGGTTGAACCTGGAGGTGGAGGTTGCAGTGAGCTGAGATGGCGCCACTGCACTCCAGCCTGGGAGACAGAGCGAGACTCCGTCTCAAAAGAAAGAAAGAGAGAGCGAGAGAGAGAGAGAGAAAGACAAGAAAGAAAGAAAGAAAGAAAGAAAGAAAGAAAGAAAGAAAGAAAGAAAGAAAGAAAGAAAGAAAGAAAGAAAGAAAGAAAGAAAGAAAGAAAGAAAGAAAGAAAGAAAGAAAGAGAGAGAGAGAGAGAGAGAAAGAAGGAAGGAAGGAAGGAAGGAAGGAAGGAAGGAAGGAAGGAAGGAAGGAAGGAAGGAAGGAAGGAAGGAAGGGAAGGAAGGAAAGATGTGGCATAAAAACAGAGCATCTGGCCAGAGATCATTGTTTAATGGAATCCTCTCCGAGGGTTCCCTCTCCTGCAGACCCCTCCGGGGCATTTCAGAGAGAAAAGCCTCGAAGCCCAGCCCCGAGAGGCAGACCAGAAACAACTGAAAGCATGCCCCGACTTACAGATCCAGCCCATGTCAGCCTATCACCTCCCCGATTGCGGGAGTCAGACACATGTACCCTGGAACAGAACAAGGTGTGCAGTTGGGGAGGAGACATGCCACTGTCTAGCTTGGGGCCCACCTGCAATGTAGCCCCCAAATAACAGTGAAGTGGTTAAGGGCACTTGTTCTGGAACCAGGTAGACCCAGGTCCAAATGACAGCTTTCTGACTGACTTTCAGTCATTTGCCTGTGATCTTAGGCAAGTGACTGGCAGCACTGGGGTCCTGCAACATGTGGGCAACCATATCTCCCCCAGGGGTGACTGTGAGATCAGAGGAAATGTGTGCAAAGCACTAGCACAGGGTGAGGCTTTGGCACACCGTGCACTGGGCTGGCTGTGATACATGGTAGCTGGCACAAGGTCAGGCCTCAGACAGCTGCAAGTATTACAGGGTAGTGAGACATTGTGACCATTGGGTTATCAGCAATGTTCCCCAGCTCTGATAATTCTCTCTCCTCACCCCAACCTGTGGGAGTGTGGAAAACGGGTACTAGTAGGAAAATAGCCGAGGGTTTGGCAGGATTCGGGCCATTTCAGGGCTGTTTATGGATGGAAACTTCTCGGTCTTTGGATCACAGCAAGGAAATTTCCAATCCTTGGGTAGCTCATTTGTGAGGCAACAGCACCCCCTGTGGGCGGAAAGCAGCATTTCTTCTAGAATTTTCTCTGGGGCTTCAGGGAACCTGCACCCAAAAAGTAAACAGGGGTGTAAATGAGTGTGATCTTTATTCAAAGAGGTAAAGGCGGCATCAGCTTCCCCCCTCTTATCTGTGGGTGATTGCATCCATTTCTTCCCCCTCATTCTTCCCAGCTTTCATTGCTTCTGAACTGCTGGCAGTGGGGACAGTGGGGACAGTGGGGAGGGAAGTGTCTGTGTCTGAGGAGCCTGCAGTACCCCCTCGCATCCTCTCAGGCTTAGCTGCGCCGGCTGCCAGCTCCAGCTCCACCCTCGGGGACAGCACTTACTCGACACATCCGAGTTTTGGTTTGTCCTGGCCTTTTACAGTCCTGGGAACTGTGACCGAACCCCCACTCACACTGACCTCTCCCCAGCACCCTTCACCACCACCACTACAGAAACTTGCATGCTATTTGGTTTGGAAATTCCAGAAGGCCGGACTCGCCTGTGGGTCCGGCTTGCCCCTGCCCAACTCCCAGCTCTGTGGTCTCAGGCAGGCCAAGCTGCCTCTCTGAGGCCCTGGAGCCTCAGCCCCTGAGGGGCCGTGGTGGGGCATTCACAAAGCAATCCATGGTCATACCTGGCTCCAGCAAGCCCACAGGCTGTGCCTGCCATGTTGACACGCCCCTTCACACTGCCAGCGAGTGTCTGTGCGGTCCTGTCTCGGGGGCTTCCCCCACCTGTGGTTGGGGCGTCGTCCCGTTCAGCCTTGTGACATCTCTGCGAGCTCCCCTTCTCATTGCCAACCTACCCTGAGAGATGCAGCTCGGAGAGGGGAAGGGGCCCGGCCTGCTGGGGATGTCCCTCCAGTCTAGAGCAAGATTCTCACCCAGTCCTCCCATGGCCCAACAGAACCCTGGGGGCTTCCAGGCCCCACACCTGCTACTCCTCACGGCCCCTTTTCTCAGCCTCCATGGAAGCTTGGAGATGCAAGTTGGAGAAAACAAAAGCTCGGCAGCCCTTCCCAGCCACTCCCAGCCTGGCAGTCCGCAGGCTGGCAACACAGAGAGGGCTTCAGGAGCAGGCCGGCTTTGCTCTCACCTGCTCTCTTGAGCAATCTGTGATGGCTGTCAGAGAAACGCCTGCTTTAATTAGTTCTTCACTGATTACTATTAAGTGGCACGTTACGTAATTATCCCAGGGCCAGTCCCAAATGGAGTCTATTTCAAGCAGTTACCTGAATTTTGTGAATGAAAATTATGGTGATTCCATCTCTACTACACCACCCAGCACCCAATCAACATGTATAATGGCAAACTCAATAACCCCCCAACGGGCGGTGAACAATGCCATGGCTCCTGCGTCCAGGCTGTCTGGGAGTTCACAGGATGCTCACAACAGCCCTGACATGCGTTTGTCTCACAGGTTGGAAAACTGAGGTTCAGAAAGAGTGGGTAATTTGCCAAAGTCACACAGCTGGGCAGTCATACAGCTGGGAAGTCACACAGCTGGGACTGGACCTCAGGCAGTCCAGCTCCAGAGTCCCAGCTGCTAACCTCTATGCAGTTTAGTTAGTGACTACAACTGCTATTTATTTAACGGCTTATGTTGTTAGTTAACCACAGAGATAGATGGTTTGTACGCATCATCTTTCCTAATCATCACTACCAAGTGGAGGTGGTATTACGCCCATTGTACAGATATAGAAACTGAGGCACAGAAAGATCTAGCTAGCTAGAAATGGTAGAGATGGTTTTCTAGGGCTTGACAAGCCTGTTAGCATGTACTCTTAGCTAGGAGGCAGCACTGTGGAGAGGTTTGCCTTTGTCCAGAAATAGAACGTGTGAGACCGCATCGGAGCTAATGCACCTGCTCCGTCCAGGCACTTCCCTTGGATCATTCAAAGCCCACATCACCTTTGTGGGATTGGTCTGATTATTATCCCCCTTTCACAGATGAGGAAAGTGAGGCTAAGAGGAACTGAGGGAAAGACTTTGCCAAGGTTCCACAGCTGGTGAGTAGCAGGACCAGGACATAAGGTTGCTAACACCACAGCCTAAGCTCTTAGCCATCACTCTCTCAGTTACCAGGATTAATATCACCATGCATGGACTGACCTCTGTTTAGGGATGTGCTTTGGCCAGAAAATGAATTCTAAATGATTGTTCCTTCAGGATGGGCAGTAGGGTGCTAAGAAGGCACTATTTCTTCACTGGTCTCTGCTCTGAGAGAAGGGATGTGCTGCACATGTAGTTGCCTGGGACTGGGGTTCTGGGAGGTGATTGGCTCACGGAACTGGTGGTAAGAAAACCCAAGATGCACATTCTTTTTTTTTTTTTTTTTTTCTGAAACAGAATCTCTCTCTGTCGCCTAGGCTGGAGTGCAGTGGTGTGATCTTGGCTCACAGCAACCTCTGCCTCCTGGGTTCAAGCGATTCTCCTGCCTCAGCCTCCCGAGTAGCAGGGATTACAGGCACCCACCACCATGCCCGGCTAATTTTTGTATTTTTAGTAGAGATGGGTTTCACCATGTTGGCCAGGCTAGTCTTAAAACTCCTGACTTCAAATGATCTACCCTCCTTGGCTTCCCAAAGTGCTAGCATTACAGTTGTGAGCCACCGCACCCAGCCCCAAATGCAAATGCTTATTGCTTTCCCCGAGTCTGCTGGGAATCCTGTCCTTCTTTCTAGACTCCCATCCTTCATCTTTCGTATCTTAGGTCCTCTGCCTACTCCTCCAGTGACACTTCCACAGAGGACAAGAGGCTTTTTCATTTGTGTAGAAACCCGTCTATTTCTTTGTCTGCTCAGCATCTACGTGCCTTTCTTTGGTAGCAGCAACTTATTCTACCTCAGGGAGGAGCCCACACTCACTCTCAGTCCACACTGCTGCCATGGGATTTACCCTTCCTCCTCCCTGACCTAGTGGGCAAGCATGTGACTCAGCCTGGCCAATCAGAGTCACAGTCATTTGTTAGTGATGGGCATGTGACCAAATTCAGGCCAGTGAGATCAGGTCTGGGAATATTGCTGAGATTATTGGGAAGGTTCTCCTTTTCTCCTGCTGGGATGGTAGCCTGGAACTGCTTTTCTGCAAGGCCTGAGAAAGACGCTATGGTTCTAGTCTTCAAGATGTCCCCTCACGAGTCTCACCTCCTAGTATTCATGTCCTTATGTAGTCCCCTCCCACCTTGGATGAGGCTGACCTGCGTTACCATAGAAAGTTGCAGGAATGATGGAGTGTGACTTTCAGGCTAGTTCATTAAAGACATTGCAGCCTTCACCCCGATCTCTTGGGCCTCTCTGTCTGTCTGGGGAAAGCCTGTGGCCATGTTGGGAGGTCACTCAAGCAGCTGTGTGGTGATAGCCACATGGAAAGGAACTGAGGCTTCCTGCCAATAGCCATGAGAGTGAGCCCTTTTGGAAACAGATTCTTCAGCTCCAGCAAAACCTTTAGATAACTGCAGCCCCAGCTACTATCTTAATTACAATCTCATAAGAAACCTCAAACCACTACACCACTTCTAAATTCCTGGCCCGCAAACACTGTGAGATAATACATGTTTATTGTTGTTTTAGGCAGCTTAATTTTGTGGTTGTTTGTTGCAAAGCATTAGGTAGCAAATACAGACACAAACACAGAATACAGCACTGAGCGGTGGAGAATGTCAGATTCCTCATATTTCAGCCACCTAGATCCAGCCATGCCTAAAGCCAGCAAGCTTTGATTTCTCAGTTACATGAGCCAATCATTCCTCCTTTGGCTCAAGCCAGTGTGGATTTCTTTGCAACTGAGGAGCCCTCATCAATACAGAGGTTGTCACGAAAATGTGTGCCCCAGGAGCCAAGAAAAATCTCAATCACCAGTTTCCAGGAAGGGCAGGAACCACAGGAGAGGACTTGGGGGTAGAGGCAGCAGGTGGTGGAGGCCCTTTCCACTAATGTCTGCCTGAGCACGCCGCAGCCCCTGCTGCAGGACCTCCTTCCTCCTCGCACACAGCCTCACCTGGATTCTCATCTTCTCCTTGTCCTTCTCCTCCCTGCCTCATGCTTCCTGCTTTCTTGTTGTTCCAGCTTCTTTGTGTCTTCACCTTCACCTTCACCACAAGCTCCCCTACACTCAGTCTTCTCCTTGGGTTCAGCCTATAGAGACCTTCAGCAGGAGCTCAGCCAGAGAGAAGAGACTGAGATTGGTTGTTTATCCCCCTGGTCCCCCACATAAGGGGCTAAGTGTCAGTGGCACCCCTCTGCTAGCCCTCAGGTCACTGGTGCTGTCGTCAGATTCCGGTAAGCATTCCTTCCTTTTGCCCCATCTGGCACGAAGGTGGTCGTGTCCTCCCACCTGATCTGGGCCCACACTATTTTTCTTTCCAATTATATAAATAAAACATTTGCAATTTTAAAAACTCTACAGTTTGCATGCGTGAGGGTGGGGACGACAGCACCAATCAGGCCATGGGGACACAGTGTCCCCTGACAGCAGCATCAGGGCTCAGGCAGGCTGGGAGGACACACAAGAGCTGGCGACCTTGGATGGGGCAGTAGCTCCCCCGGCCCGAGGAGTGCCGCCCCCCGTGTGGCCGTGCTGCCCAGCAGGCCAGCTCCTTCCCTCTAGGGTGCCAGCAGCAGCTCCTACTCCTCACGAGTCAACTTGATCATGGCCTCGGGTGAGCGGTTGAGTAACATGAGCTTGGCAGACAGCTCCTCCTCCAGCTCCAGCTCACGGGTTTTGCACACCAGGAAGATGTCCTGGCAGAGCTCGAGGATGTGGGCCACGCACGGCAGCTCCTCCAATATGATGGAGTGCAAGATCTCGCTGAAAAAGCTGCACACGAACTTGCCCATGACCAGTGTGACCCCCTCAGCCCACACCTTATAAACTGTCCCTGTTCTCAATTCCCCTCCGCTTTTTCCTGCCCATGCCCTGGCTGATACAGTGATCGATACAGTCACTGTATCAGTCATATCTGTTTTGCAGAGGAGGAAGCTAAGGCACAGAGAGGTGAAACAACTATGCACTGTCACACAGCGAGAAAGTGGCAGAGCCAGGATAGCCAGGCAGTGTGAGTCCAGAGCTTTTCAGCTGTGTTCTGAAGGCAATGTAGTGACAGGCTTTGATCTGTGGTTTAGAACAAAAGCTTGGACTGAGGTGTGGATGCTGGGCTGCAGTGAAAGACCCTGACATTTGGAATTAACAGGCTATGGCTATCGTCCAGGTCTGAGATGATGCAGTGGGGTGGGAAGGAAGAGCAGTGGACGCCACACTGGCAGAACATGGTGGAGGGTCCGGGATGGGGCCTGGGCTTGTGATGTGGGTGACTCAGGGGATGGTGATACCCTCCCCTGCGATGGGAACAGATATGGAGGCGCCGGTATGGCTCACGGCTCTGAGGGCTGGGTTTTGAAACTCTCAGAGCATCTTGGAGTTGGCGTTGGCCTCAGCTCCTGGGAAACAGGATGCAGACCCCCTCAAGCTCATGGACTTTCTTCATCCGCCCCCTGAAAGCTGGCAGCATCTGTGGCTCCCATTGCAGTCGTGGGCTGTGTCTGATCCTCGAGGCTGGGCTTCAGCCTGCCCTCCACCCCCACAGGCATCTGAGAGCCTACTTTGCGTTAACACCGAAATGCGTCAATGGGAAGCTCAACGCAAGCCCCTGCTGGGAGCCTTAACAGTTTCCAGCTAACTAACCATGCCTCATGTATGTTTAAAATAGTTTTTGCTATTACTGCAAGGCCCACAAATCAATTTCTTAGTCACAGAGCCCACTTCATCTCCCAGCACAGGTGAGTTGAAGCAGGATGCTCATTAAAAGAAACAACGGGGTATAAACGCAAGCACAATGGATTGGAGCCCCAGGAAACGTGGATCAGCACTGCTGGCGAATGTTTGCGATCAGCCAGAGACATGCAGTACCCAGGGAGGTACAGAGTGCACCATCCCACAGGCAGAGCCAGACACCGCCCCAGGCCCTTCTCCTTTGCCATCTCCCTGCCTTCCCACACTGCCAAAGTGGCAGGGGCTCTTGCATCCCCATCCTACAGAAGGAAACATGAAGGAATTAGAGGTGGAGCCACTCCAGCCAGGCAACATCTTGAATATTCCTTGAGTACCTACTGGGTGCTTGGTTCCATGCCAGAAGCTTGGGCCACAACGGGGAAATAAGACCACGGTGTCACTGCTCATGGAGCACTGGCATGCAGATGGGGAGACAATACCACAACAAAGAAGGAGACATCCCCAGAGTGTTCACGCTCTGAAAAAAATAAAACAAGTTGATATGATATTAAAAATCTCTGGGAGGGAGCTGAGGGTGCATGTCAAAGAAGGTCTGAGACCCAAGTCCTTAGAGTGAGTGCCTCATGAGGGCCTGGGAGGAGCCTCTCAGGCAGAGGGCAAAGCATGTGCAAAGGCAGTGAGGAGGGAACAAGCTGAGGCATGAACAGGAGGGTATAGTGGGCCAGGCTTTGTGTACCGTGCTGAGGAATGTGAGTGAACTGAGTGTGCTGAGATGGCACAGGCTGGGGGAGAACAGGGCGCTGCTTTTCAAAGCCCAGGCATCTTCTTCAGCACTGTGGGCCCTGTTCCTAGGTTCCAGGGCTCAAAATGTGAATGTATCTTTTGGGAGGCCACCATCCACCCCCCACAAAATGCATAAGAACCTGTGTAGAGATACAGACACTGATATGGATATGGGTGCAGATAGAGATGTGCATAGAGATGTAGCTAAATATAGAGTGACATTGTGACATTGTAATTGATAATGATTGAAGATTTATCATGAATGATAATGATAAAGGTAGCCAAATATGCCATCTGGGCCAGGCGTGGTGGCTCACGTCTGTAATCCCAGCACTTTGGGAGGCCGAGGCAAGAGGATCACTTGAGGTCAGGAGTTTGAGACCAACCCAGGGCCTTCAAGGTTCCTATCTGCTCTGCCAGCAAGGCCCACCCATCTTCTTCTCTGCCACTAAAGGGGTGCTGGGACCCGGTGTCCCCCAGGCTCCCATCCTCCATAGCCCCCACCCACCTGTGCTTTGGCAGGAGATGAGCCTTGAGTGCTCAAAAGTCACAAGTCCCCCAAATCCCCAGGGTTTCAAGGAAGGGATCTTAAGGCCTCCCTGTGCCAAGGCCAATGTCTCACCAGAATACCTGGTTCCTGAGGCCAAGGCTGGGGTCGGGAGATGTGTTGTGGTTTTGTTTTCTATTTTTATTTAACCCATAAAGATTCCAATACATGGCACTAAAAAATGAGAGATCTGCCAAATAGGGGTGGCCACACATGTTACTATTAACAGTTAAAATATTAAAAATTCTCTAATATCATGAAATATCCAGTCAGTATTTAAATTTTGAATTGTTATTTTATCTGTATGTTTGAAAGAGGATCTATAATAGGTCTATACATTGTCAGGGATTCACTGAAATGGATCAAAACTCATCCAATATGTTTACATTTAGGAGTTCATAGTGACATAGGACAACAGAGCATTAAACTAAGCCTGGACTGTCTGAGCACAACAGGCTGCACACCCACAGGACTGCCCACCCCACCCCCAGCCCGCAGGCCTCATCCCCTGGGGGGTAAGGACTGGCAACCTCAAGGGAAAGGAGGGGAAGGGACCCCTTTCCAGGAGCAGCTGGGTTCCCACCCTTGTCTCCGGATGAAGAGGCTGCCCAGGCCTATTTTGCAGGCCACGTGGGATGGGAGAGAAGCATCTCCAGAGACCTCATGAAGAACCAATGGCCAAAGCCAGAAACCAGACAAGCGCTAAGAGAGCCCGGAAAGAAAATTCAAAAAGCCAGCATCAGAGCCATAACCTTTCCTCTATCACCAAAGTGTCCTGGCCTCTGCTTTTGGCCCTGGCCGGTGCTAAAATGTCACCGCTCAGAGTTGCAGCTTCAGGCCCATGCCACTGGGGCTGCAGGGGCAGGAGGGGGCTCTGCTGCAACCCGGCCCTCACCAGGTCCCCAAGCCCCTCACGCCAGCTGCAACAGTGAGAATGAGGACGTTTGTGACATTGCCAGATGAGATGGTAACTAATGGCCCTGCCAAGCCCCAGGGATGCAGGGAAGGCTCCATGCAGCAGATGTTCCATGATTACGAGGAAATTGAGGCAGGCGGAGGTTCCTGAGCCCAGGGGCTCTCCAGCTCTGGCAGGCTGAGCCCAGCCTCCTTAAGGATGCAGCTCTGCTTGCGCCGGGGAAGGGGAATGGGAAGGGAAGAGGGGCCATCTTGTTGGGAGCAGGGAGTCTACAAAGAGCCCCAAGCATCTGCTTCCAATTCATGACAACCTGGCTCTATTGTTGCTGTTTTTTCCTTAAATGAAGTTAATAGTTTTACAATTTGCCATATGTTGGCTTGGTTAAATTCTTTGCAGTAGTAACCCAAGTGTGAGGGCCAAGTCCTGAAAGCCCCTGGAGTTGACTCTGACCACCTGGCTTGTGTCACACCCTGAGGTGTGTGTGTCTGAAGGAACACGGGTAGTGGGTAGGGTCCCCATAAAAAACTGAGGGGCCATTACCAAGGAAGGGGAACATAGGCCAGTGGGCAGTAGTCCCACCCAAGGACAGAGGAGGGCTTGAAAAATTACAGATGGCTGGGCCATCCTGGAGCTCTCTTGGTCCCAGTGTAGCCTGGGAATCTGCATTTTAAAACCTCCCCAGGTGATTCTAATGAGCAGTGGGAGAACTGCTGCTCACCCTACGTCTGAGAGAGGCTGGAAGGACAAAGGGCTTACAAATTCTGCTATTATACTGATAACAGTAACAGCAATTGTTATTATTTTCAGTGGGAAAATTGGGGGCTCAGGGAAGTCACCTGGTACAGCCAATCTGGACGGAGGGCCCTGGCCTCTGCCATGCCAAAACCTGTGCCTTGGAATCTATTTTGAAATAGAATCTATTTTAACTTAGCAAAGTCAGAATATTTGCATGATTTCTGTTCTAGTCCATAATCAGCAATCACTTTATGTTTTTTGTTTTTCAAGCAGTAGGCAGTTCACAGGGCTGAAAAAATTGGGAGGTGAATTAAAAACTTTCTCCTTGAAGTGTTCCCAAAATCCAGACTCTGGAGCAATTAAGGGAGCCCTTCACAGCTGAACAGGAAACTCTGGCCAGGGGGCCAGAGGGCAGGGCCCTCCTTGGCACTGCAGCAGTTATCAGCCTGGAGAGAGGCCGAGAGGCAGGCGCTTGACAGGGCATGGCTCTCGGGGGTCACGGCCGAGTGCTCCTGGACTGGGAAAGGTCCTGAGGGAAGATACCATGATCTTCAACAGGGGGCCTGAGGCCACCTGTAAGTTCTTTCATAAAGAACAGCCTTGAACTTCTGCAGGGAGGCAGGGAAGGGAAAATCAGGGCTCCCAGAGGCAGGAGGAGAGAACCCCAGGACTCGGCTGTTGGTACTGCCAGTAGTTCCCTTTCGTCTGTCTCTCTGTCTTCCCTCGACACCTGTCACCTTGTGCCTGTGGCAGAGCATGCGTCTGAATCAGTGGGAGGGCTTGTTCCAACAGAGCTTGCTGGCCTCACCCTGAGGATCTGATTTAGGAGATCTGGGGAAGGGGAGAACTTGCATTTCCAACATGTTCCCCGGTGAGATTAATGCTGCTGGTCCAGGGGCCACACCTGAAGCGCTTCTGTCTCAATTGATGTTCTCAGCAGTTCTCTGAGGGCAGAGGAAGAGACCAAAGCTCAGAGCCGGGAGCTAACATGCCTGAGGCCACACAACTAGCAACTGACAGAGGCAGGATTCGAACTCAAGCTCAGAGATCCTGGAACCCACTAACCACAAGGTACCCTCTTCTCACTTTACGCTTTCTCCCTAGACAGTCTGAGTCAGGGCAGCCTCTTTGGAGATAGGAACTGGAACTTAACTGCACATTGGAGCCCCTGGGAAGCTTCTAAAATTTCCAGTGCTAGGGCTGCCTCCAGACCACTGAAATCTGAGTCCCTGGGGTGGTGCCCACCGGGTTGGCAGGACATCTTTAAGTTTCCAGGTGATTTCACAGCACAGGGGCTACATTTGGGACCCTGGGCTTCGGGAGATCCAGAGTGGCCTCAGCAGCAAGTCTGGGGTGGGGTGGGTGCTGCAGGTGGCAGGCACCTGCATGGTCAGCCGCACCCTGGAGGGGGCCCTGGGTGACCCAGGAAAGGGTTACTGTCCTCCCTGGAGGCAGTCGGGGAGAGGCCTTGACTATGGTTGCCGGATAAAATACAGAGTATCCAGGTAAACTTAAATTTCAAATAAACAGAGAATAATTTCTTTAGTATGCCCTAAATATTACTTGGAACATACTTAAACTTAAAACAATTGTCTTAAATTCCAACTGAACTGAGCATCCTGGATTGTATCTGCTCAATGCAAGGGCCGAGGTCCCAGCCCCCAGCACCAGCAGCTGAAGGTGTATTCTCGTTCATTTGATCAAGCGTTAGGAGCCATGGTGCGTGGCAGGGCCGGGAGACTGCATCTCTGCTCAGCAGGCCCGGGCTGACGGGGAGGTGAGGTGGGAGCCCAGGGACCCTCCGTAACCTAGAGCCCCAGGTGTTTAATATTGCATCGTGGAGTTCCAGCCCTGCTGGGCAGATGCGTTTCTTTCCATTTTTCTTTGAGGATTGCAGCCCTGGGTTTACTGGGGAAAAGAGGCCTCCATGCGGGGCCGGGAGTGGGGATTCTAAACAAAGGGGAGAGTAGAGAGCGCCCCCTCCCTAGCAGGTTGCTGGAAGGCCCCATGCGGGGTGCGTGGACCCTCCCCTCTGAATGCCAGCGCCTTCCAATGCAGCAGCCGCTGGTGGTCGCTGTGGAGCACAGGGCCGGGTCTACCGGGAGGTCATTGACCAATGGGGCCGCTCCGGTTCCATCCTCGCTTCCGGGTGCAGCTCTCACCTGGTTGCAAGGTTACGCTTCTGCTTGGGTTCTTTGTTTTATTTGTATTGACTTTGTCCCTTCTTTTGTGTTGTGGCATCACCTTGTATCTTCCATTGCTGCGGTAACAAGTCACCATAAACTTAGCCGTTTCAAACAACAGGGCCTTATTATCTCACAGTGCTGTAGCCAGGAGTCCAGGTGGGCGCAGGGAGGTCCCAGCCTCGTGTCTCACAAGGTTGAGCGTTCAGTGTCGGCGCGGAGCTCCTTCCTGGAGGCTCTGAGGCAGAACGCTGCCCAGCTCACTTGCTGGTCCGCTGAATTCAGTTCCTTGGGCTTATAGGGCTGAGGTCTCCACTCCTCGATGGCCGTGAGCCCCGGCTGTTCTGTGCTCCTGGGGCCTGCCGCATTTCTGCCTGAATTCTCCATACGGCCCCTGCAGCAACAGCGGGTCAAGCCCTTGGCTCACGCTTGGAATCCCTCCACCTCCTGCTGGAGAAAGATTTCTGCTTTTAAGGGCTCATGGGATTAGACTGGGCCACACAGAAAATCCAGGATAATCCTTTCTTGTGATGGCAATAACCCTAATCACATCTGCAAAGTCCCTTGTGCCACTAGTAAGGTAACATAGTCATGGGTGTGGGGATTAGGGTGTGGCACCCCAAAGGGGCCGTTCTGCTCACCACAAACCTACCTATATAGCACAGGGTGGCCATCCCTAGTGGGCTGCTAGATGGATCTTGCCCTGTGGGCACACTCCTGCCACGCCAGACTGGGACGAAGGTCCCTCCAGGCCCCAGCAGGCTCCCTGTGCGCCTGGCCTTGGAGTGCGGGTCCTGCGTGTGTCCTGTGCCAGTTCCCACCATGCCTCCTTACTGACGCGCCTCCCTTCTGTCCTCCAATCCCCACGGCGGCACTGTGGACCCAAACGGGTCCACCAGGCAACCTCGTGATTTTTCTTTTCAATGCACAAGTAAAATGTCTCCCCACCATCTCATCAATCTGAGGGACAGGAGGAATCAATACAGAACTGTGCAGGTGCAGCCGGGGTCTGGGCCCCAGGATGCCCAACTATCCCTAGCCTACACTCAGGGCTATTGTGGGATAAAAAGAGAAGGGAACTGAATGGGGGAGGTGAAGGGAAGGAGAGGAGTCTGGTTCAAGGGTCAGAGGTTGATCTCTCCTGACATGGTGTTAGGAGTGCACTGGGGTCTAGAAAGTGCCCTTGCAAATGCACTGTGGGACAGGAACACTCTGGGGGGTGGTGTGTGTTGGGATGTGCAAGTGTGCAGGGGTGGGGGGTGTCCATGAGTGCCCAGAAGCAGCAGCTGCAGTGAGGGCCCATTCCCTGCACTGTCATGTTGGAGGGGGCAGGGGACAGCCCACCTGAGCTGGCTGCCCCAGGGAGTTAGTGGAATCCCTTCTTTGATTGTGTTTGTTGGTTTCAGCTGTTCATGGGCTCCTGGCTGAGAGAGGACACACCTAGGATATTCACAAGCCCCAGGGCACTTCTGAACGCCTGTGAGAGATGCCCAATGGATGAATGCTTGGGGCTTTAGGGTACCTTGAGCTGGAGATGGGTCTGGGGGCAGATGCCATAATGGTCTTCTGCTCCCTTCTAGGCACAGCCAATTAATGACAACACTTGTTCCTGCAGAACAGATCCGGCTTTGTGATCTTTTTGAAAAGAGTTTAGGGTCTCTAAAATAAAATCCTTTACCTCCCAGCCTGATTACTCTTCAGTCAACAGAAACTTACCAATCACCTTTTTTGTGTGCCAGGCATTGTTCCGGGCACTGAGATAGTGTGAGATCCCTTTCTCCCACCCCACACCCCATAGGACAGAGGTTCTTGACCCCCCGCCTACACATCAGAATCCACCAGGAAGCTTTGCAAAATTTCCCAAGAGATTCTGATGTCATTGATCTTGGGAGTACAGCTTGTTAAAAGCTGCCCAATTGATTCAAATGTGCAGCTGAATTTGAAACTGCTACACCATGGGATATCTGATTAATTACACCCACAGCCTTCAAACCCAGCCCGTTGCAGTTAAAAGAAAAAGTTTTTCAAAGATGCATAGAGCATGACTGAGGATTCTATATAGGAAAAGGGGAAATTTTAGACTATTAAACTATTACAATTATGGTTTAACATCAATATAGAGAAGCTTTGTCATTAAAACAGTTTTTTAAGGTTATTGTGTGAATGAGAACACTAAAATCGAAAATTTAAAAATACCTGCTGTTCCCTGCCATCCTCCTGGAAAACTTCCAGGCAGCCCCAAATGTCTGTAAAGACTCCTTTGTGAAACGTCTATTCAAATGAGCCACAGGGTCCCTATTATAAAGCCAAACTGTTCCTGTTTTTCCTGCTGTTGTCACTGTCACTCTGGCCCATGCAATACCATCCCCTGACCGGGAGGGCAGGAACCACAGCCCGGGCAACTCCTCGAGGGGAGGGATCTTTGTTTTGTTCACTGACATAGTCCCAAGACCCACTGCAGGATGAGCGCTTGGCAAGTGTTCTCGTGCGCTTGGCAAGTGTTCTTGTGAGTGAAGATCTCTTAACAGTCGGCGGATACAGTAGGTGTGCTGCACCCTCATGCCTCTTGCTCCTGCCAACATTGCTAATGAATCAATCACGACCAGCTTTCCCTTAAGCCTGGATGCAGTCCTGTAGCTCTCAATCCCACAATCCAGGGACCAGCAAAGGCATCACACAAATTCAGATGATGTCCTTCTAGTTTCAACCCACATCCAGTCTGACCTACAGTCAGAATTCTTTCCTCCCTTCCTTTCTTCATTCATTCATTCCTCCCTCACTAAGGGCAGACAGCTAGCAGGCCATTAGATTAGTGGTCCCCAACCTTTTTAGCACCAGGGAACAGCCTCCTGAAAGACAATTTTTCCATAGATAGCGGGAGGTGGGGTGGGGAGAATGCACGGGTGGTTTTGGGATGAAACTGTTCCACCTCAGATCATCAGGCATTAGATTCTTATAAGGAGCACACAACCTAGATCCCTTGTGTCACGCGCGTCTGCGTGAAGAGACCTCCAAACAGGCTTTGTGTGAGTAATAAAGCTTTTTAATCACCTGGGTGTAGGTGGGCTGAGTCCGAAAACAGAGTCAGCGAAGGGAGATAGGGGTGGGGTCGTTGTAGAGGATTTGAGCAGGTAGTGGAAAATTACAGTCCAAGGGGGTTGTTCTCTGGCGTGCAGGGGCGGGGGGTCACAAGGTGCTCAGTGGGGGAGCTTCTGAGCCAGGAGAAGGAATTTCACAAGGTAATGTCATCAGTTAAGGCAGGAACCGACCATTTTCACTGCTTTTGTGATTCTTCACTTGCTTCAGGCCATCTGGATGTCTACATGCAGGTCACAGGGGATATGGCTTAGCTTGGGCTCAGAGGCCTGACGCCTTGCACGTGCAGTTCACAACAGGGTTCATGCTTCTGCGAGAATCTAATGCCACTGCTGATCTGTCAGGAGGCTGAGCTCAGGCGGTAATGCTCACTCACCTTCGGCTGTGTGTCCCGTTTCCTAATCCACACGTGACCTGGGGGTTGGGGACCCTTGGATTAGATCATATACAGCTTTGTAGACCCTCTAAAGACGTTTACTTTTACCTGAGTGGTGTGGAGATACACAAAGACCAATCAAAGGAGAACAGGCTAAGGCAATTTATTCAGAGCTTGCTATAGCCAGGGGGTCACCACCAGCACATTGGTTTGGCAGAGACTCAAAGGCAGGCAGGGGAGTGGAGACAAGGGAAAGCTTAGTGTGTGCCCTGATTGGAGGCTGTGCGCACAGGGAAGCTGAGACAGCTAGCTAGAAAGCCGTGTGTCTCCTGTGATTGACTAGGGATGCATATTTGGCTTTCTCTGGGTGGTTCTAAGTTGCAGCTGGGGACAGAAATTAGGGAAGCTGTCAGCTGTTAGTCAAGTCCTAGAATCAGTTGGGGACTAATTGTTACCTGGGTTATTGTTTGACTTCCTAGATTATCTGCTAGAGATAACGATCCAACTTCCTACAAGTCTGACTTGTATGTAGCAGCCTGGCTTCCTGGACCAGTTGCCACAGATTATGGGCCAGAGTTTTGTATTTACATATGGTCAGGCCGTGGTCCATTTGTATATTCAGTATCTCAGTGAGATGGAGCAAGAAGGATGTTTTCCCTTAAAATATTTATTGAAATATAATTCACATATACAATTCACCCACCTAAACTGTACAATTCAGGGTTTTCTAGTATATTCACAGTTGTGTTGCCATTGTACAATTTAATTTTAGAACATTTTTATTCTTCCCTGAAAGAAATCACATGTATTAGAGTCACTCCTTCCTCCCTGCTCTGCCAGGCCTAAGCAACCGCGAATCTACCTTCTGTCTCCATAGATACTTATTCTGGACTTTTCGTATGAATGGAATCATATGGTATGCAAAAGCTTGATTTTCCATTGAAAGAGCAGAGCCCTTAACTGCCCCCTCCCTGCCCATGGAGGGTCTCTATCCTTGCCTGGAAGTGCCTTATGACAGAGAGCCTCTGTTTACAGGGTCCAGTTCCCTGAGTTGTAATGCGTGTACCCACCTATGTAACAATAATGCACCTATAACCACCACCACAGTCAGAAGAACAAGCATTTCCATCTCCTCCAGAATATTTCCTCTTGCCTTTTTGAGGCAGACGATGATACATTTTTTGGTCACTATAGATCCATTTTGCTTTTTCTTGATTTTTCACGCAAGTGGAATCATACGGACTTTTTGGTGTCTGCCTTCTTTTACCCTGGAAGGTGGTTGTTGAGATCCATTCATGTTTTGAGTGTATCTGTAACTGGTTAGATTTTTTATTGCTGAGCTGTATTCTACTATATGGAGATACGTCTACTTACTCATTCATCTGTTGATGGTCTGGTTTTCAACTATGAATTCAATTTCTTAGTTGATACAAAACGTTTGATCTCTACTTTCCTTTAAGTTGTTTCCGGTTTGGGCTGTTATAAAGTTGCTGTGAACATTCATGTGCTTATGTTTTTTGTTTTTTGTTTTTTGTTTTTTTTGAGACAGAGTCTCATCCTGTCACCCGGGCTGGAGTGCAGTGGCACGATATTGGCTCACTGCACCTTCTGCCTCCCAGGTTCACTCCATTCTCCTGCCTCAGTCTCCTGAGTAGCCAGGGCCACAGGCGCCCGCTACCACGGCTGGCTGATTTTTTATATTTTTAGTAAAGACAGGATTTCATCATGTTAGCCAGGATGGTCTCGATCTCCTGACCTAGTAATCCACCCACCTCAGCCTCCCAAAGTGTTGGGATGACAGGCGTGAGCCACTGCGCCCGGCCACTTATCTTTTTTGTTGACTTATGCTTCATTTTTCTTGTGACAACACCTAAATGAAACCTCATGGAAATTAAAAGCGTATTCATTTTTTATTTCTGGTCCATGTATTTTGGATCAGATCTAAGACCTATGCTAAAGGGGGGGGGGGATCAAGAAAAACTTCAGCTGAATTAAATTTAAAAGAGTTTAATTGAGCAATGAACGATTTGTGAATCAGGCAGCCTCCAGAATCACAGCTGATTCACACAGACTCCAACGCAGCCAGGTGGTAGAAGAAGATTTATAGACAGAAAAAGGGAAATGACATACAGAAATCGGCACTGAGGTACAGAAACAGCTGGGTTGGTTACAAGTTGGCATTTGCCTTATTTGAACACAGTTGGAACACTCAGCAGTCTGTGAGTGGTTGAAGTATGGCCCCCGGGATTGGCCAAGACTCAGTTATTGTTACAGGCGCATACTCCTTAAGTTAGGTTGTCAATCTTGTCTGACTACTAAGCTGGGTTACAGTTCACCCACAAGGACTCAAATATAGAAATACAAAGCCCTTCTCAGGCCATATTTAGTTTGCTTTAACAGAGGTAAAGATTTTCTCCTTGGTTTCTTTTATTTATTTGTTTGTTTATTTTGAGACAGGGTCTCGCTCTGTCACCACACAGCTGCAGTGGCATGATCTCAACTCACTGCAACCTCCACTTCCTGGGTTCAAATGATTCTCATGTCTCAGCCTCCCGAGTAGCTGGGATCCATAGGTGTGTGCCACCAGGCCTGGTTAATTTTGTTGTTGTTGTTGTTGTTGTTGTTTTGTATTTTTAGTAGAGACAGGGTTTTACCAGGTTGGCCAGGCTGGTCTTGAACTCCTAGCCTCAAGCAATCCACCCACCTCGGCCTCCCAAAGTGTTGGGATTATAGGCGAGAGCCATTGCGCCTGGCCCTTGGTTTCTTTTAGACACTTGATAACATCAACTTTTATGTTTAGGTCTATGGTCAAATTTGAGTTTATTTCTCCATAGATTTTATGGTAAGAGGCCAAGGTTCCATTTTTTTATATGAATATTCAGTTTTTCCAGCTCCAATTTTCTATAAGATTATCTTTCCCTATGGAATTCCCTTTGCTCCTTACAAAAAATCAGTTGACCAAGTATGTAAGGATCTAATTCTGAGCTCACACTTCTATTCCTTTGATCTATTTGTCTTCATTGCAATACCACATTGTCTTGATCACTGCTTTTTAAAAACTTGTGAAGTCAGGTAGTTTAAGTCCACCAATTTGTTTTTGTGTTTCAAAGTTGTTTTGCCTATTCTAGGTCCTTTGTATTTCCACATAAATTTTAAACTTAGCATATTACATTTATAAAAAGAGTCTGCTGAGGTTTGGATTGGGGTTGCTTTAAATCTACAGATAAATATCAAGTCTTTAATCTATTGTGAAAAGAAAATAAATCTCTGTACCCCAAAATTGCTGAGCCCAAGGGAAAAGTCAAGGTGGGAACTGCCTCCCATTCTATTCCCAATCAAAAGTTCCAGTAGACTTTTTTGGTAAAAATTAGCCATGGTGATAGATTTATTTATTAGTTACTAAAACTGATATAGAGCGTTTCTCTAAATATAATAAAGCCTCTGATTCCCTGGAGTTTTCTAACATACACCAATCATTTCACCTTTGTAGTGTGGTTTCCAGCTATGAAAGATAGAAAAGCTACATACCTCCCTCACAGTTTGCCCACAAGGAAATTCCTTGTGGAGGAAGGACAGACAGAACTCAAAGTCATCCCTCTGCTCGGGTGAGACAAATGCATATCTGATTGTTTCTAAGGCATAAGTGACTATTCCTAAATAGTCTAAATTGTGCATTCATTCCTTTAGTGCATTCACTGAATACACTAAATTGTGCATTCAGTGAAAGCCTAATCAGAAACTCAAAACAATGCAACCGTTTTCTCTTATCTACCTATGACCTGGAAGCCCCCTCCTCACTTCAAGTGGTCCTGCCTTTGCGGACCAAACTGATATACATCTTAAATATATTGATTGATGTCTCATGTATCCCTAAAATGTATAAAACCAAGCTGTACCCTGACCACCTTGGGCACATGTATGTCATCATGCCTCCTGACGCTGTGTCATGGGCACATCCTAACCTTGGCACAATAAACTTTCTAAATAGATTGAGACCTGTCTCAGACACTTTTAGGTTTACACTATGAGCAAGGTCTCTCTGTATTTATTAAGGTCTTTAAAATTTTCTCTCAATAAGGTTTTATAGTTTTCAATGTATTGATCTTAAATCCATTCTGTTAAATTTATCATTATTCCATGTTTTTTGATGCTATTGAAAATATTTTAAAATTTCTTTTTTCAGTTGTTTGCTAATATATAGAAATACAGGCCAGGTGTGGTGGCTTATGCCTGTAATCCCAGCACTTTGGGAGACCGAGGGGGGGGTGGATCAAGGGGTCAGGAGTTCAAGACCAGCCTGGCCAATATGGTGAAACCCCATCTGTACTAAAAAATGCAAAGATTAGCTGGGTGTGGTGGTGTGTGCCTGTAGTCCCAGCTACTCAGGAGGCTGAGGCAGGAGAATCACTTGAACCTGGGAGGCAGAAGTTGCAGTCAGCCAAGATTGCACCACTGCACTCCAGCCTGGGTGACAGAGTGAGATTCCATTAAAAAAAAAAAAAAAAAAAAAAACAAGAAATATAACTGGTTTTGTATATTGATTCAAAGCAATCCCAATCAAAGTTCCAGTAGACTTTTTTGGTAAAAAAAAATATAGCCATGGTGATAGATTTATTATTAGTTACTAAAACTGATATGGAGTTTTTCTCGAAATATAATAGAGCCTCTGTTTCCCTGGAGTTTTCTAACATACACCAATCATGTTACCTTCGTGGTGGTCTGGTTTCCAACTATGAATTCAATTTCTTAGATGATATAAACCTATTGATCTCTATTTTCCTTTAAATCAGTGTTGGTAACTTTTTGCCTTTCAAGGAATTTCTTCATTTCATCTAATTTTTCAAATGTATTGACGTGCAATTGTTCCCGCATTTCCTGGCCATCTCTTTGATGTCTATGACATCTGCGATGCTGTCTCTTTTTCATTCCTGATACAGGTAATCGGTGTGTTATCTTTTTCATGGTCAGTCTGTAAATAGCTAAAGATTTACCACCTTTACTGATCTTTTCAAATAACTATTTTTTGGTTAATTGGTTTCTCTTTTTTTTAGGTTTTCTATTTTTCTTAATTTCCACTGTTATTGTTATTATTTCTTTCCATTTACTTACTTTGGGTTTAACTTATTTGTTTTAGTAAAATGTACGTTAACTATTTTTAAGTGTGTGACTCTGGTAGTAAGCTGCACAGCTGTGGCACTAAGTACATTCATACTAGAGTGCAGTTAGCCCCACCATCCACCTCCAGAACTTTTTCATCTTCCCCAACTGAAACGCTGTCCATATTAAACAATAACTTCCCATTTTCCCTCCTCACGACCCCTGGCAACCACCATTCTCCTGAGTCTGACTACATTAGGGACTTCATATGAATAGAATAATATAGCATTTGTTCTCTTGTGACTGGCTTATTTCACTTAGCCGAACATCTTCAAGGTTCATCCATGTAGCATGTGTCAGAGCTTCCATTTTTATGAAGTCTGAGTAGATGCCACAATGTGATTATTCATTCAGTCGTTAATGGACACGTGGGCTGTTTCCACATTTTCACTGTTATGAATGATGCTGCTATGAACACGGGTGTGCAAATATCTACTCAAGTCCTTGCTTTCACCTCTTTTGGGTATATATCCAAAAGTGGAATTGCTAGCTCATATGGTAACATTCTATGTTTAATATTTTGAGGACTCACATTCATTTTCCACAGCAGCGACACCATTTTGTATCCTGCCAGCAATGCACAAGCGTTCCAATTTCTCTGCAATGCACAAGTGTTCCAATTTCTCTGCATCCTTGCTAATGGTTTTCTGTTTCGTTGTTGTTGTTTTTATAATAGCCGCCCCAACAGGTGCACAGGTGTGTCTCATTGTGATGGGTTTGATTTAATTTTAATTTTTGTAGCTTCTGAGAAGTGGAAGCTTAAGATGGTATTCTTCACCAGTATACTTTGCTACTCCGTTTTACTGAAGTTCGATTTCACCAAAAATTTAGAAATGTCATCCTTTGATTAAAACAAATGATTGTATCATTTAATAGTTACAAACCTTAAGTGTATTTTACAGGAATACAAAGCACTTCAAAAAATTGCTTAAGTCAAACTACTTCAAGGCCATCTCATCTAGTGTTTTAAAGAGCTGGTTAGTACAGTCACACACCACACAGGGAAGTTCTGGCAGATTATAATACTGTATTTCCACTGTACCTTTTCTATGTTGAATTATGTCTAGATACACAGATACTCACCATTGTCTGACAGTTGCCTACCTTTTTCAGTATGGTCCCATGCTGTACAGGTTTGTAGTCTCAGAGCAATGGCTCTACCATGCAGACCAGCTGTGTAGTAGACTGTACTATCTAGGTTTGTGTAAATACACTCTACAATGCTCACACAACGACAAAATTACCTAACAGTGCATTTCTCAGAATGTATCCTTGTCATGAAGAAATGCCTGACTGTAATGGCTTATCAGAGCTGATGGTTAAATTTTCAGGAATTTTGTAAGCAACTTGTTAACCACATTAGATAACAAAGTTATGTTAAATTATATTTAAAATGCAAATAATTACTTAAAAGTCATCACTTCCTAATTACTTAACTGCATTTTACTGTGATCTCTTCTTGTTGTCTGTGCCTACTGCATTGGCTTGGTGAGAATTCTGTGAGATGCTGTGCTCACCTCTCCCCAATGCTCTTCTCTTTTCTTTTCTTTTCCTCTTCTCTTCTCTTCTCTTCTCTTTCTCTTTCTTTCTTTTGACGGAGTCTCTGTCACCCAGGTTGGAGTGCAGTGGCATGATCTGGGTTCACTACAACCTCTGCCTCTTGGGTTCAGGCAATTCTCCTGTCTCAGCCTCCTGAGTAGCTGGGACTACAGGCAAACACCACTAGACAAATGCCACCACGCCCAGCTAATTGTTGTATTTTTAGTAGAGATGGGGTTTCATCATGTTGGTCAGGCTGGTCTTGAACTCCTGACCTCAGGTGATCCACCCACCTTGGCCTCCCAAAGTGCTGGGATTACAGGCATGAGCCACTGCACCTGGCCACCAACACTGTTTTTGATAGTGTCACATGAGGATCTTACAGGCAGCTGTGCAGGGGGCTTTACGCTATGGAAATCAGTCCTTGATATATAGTTGTGTTGATCATCTAGACTTTTTGTGATTTTTTTCATCACAATAGTGATGGCAAATGCTAATAATGCAGATTACCTTAAATGTGTGTTCTGTCTGTGGCCGTTGTATCGTGAATAGTATCAAAAAAATTGAAGAAATATTCTTCCAGTATTTGAAAACTTGTCAATTCCGTAAGACAATTGCTCCCATGATTATCAAATGAGTGAAGTTGAGACATGTCTTTGTTATTTCACTTTTGTCTTAGTAGTTGACAGATATGAAAATATCAACCAAATGTTCAGGTTGTAATTATAATTGTCAATGATACAAGCCAGATTGTTTGCTGAATTGGATATCATTCAAGCATTTGTTCACAGCCTGATAATGTTACTCTATTTTGGTGATAGAATTTTAAGAGCTGATAATGGATTTTGCAAGAAATAGAGTTATGCCGAAGTTATAGGTGTGTGAAACTTACAATAGATTCTTATTGTCTATGAGTTCTGTGCTACACACCCTTCATATCAGTGGTATGTAGACCAAGCACACATGTATATGCATATGTGCGCATATTTTTATTTTCTGAAAAGCCAGCTGTTGACATTCACCAGCACGTTACCACCCCAACCTCGCCAGGGCTCACAGGAAGTCCTCAGCTTTGAGTGTCTCTGGGAAGGAATAGGAGAAAATGTGGAAAAGCACAGCCCTGTGGTTTGTGGCGGCCACGGGGGAACCTGAGTAGCTACATCTGTGTTTCGTAAACATGCGCCAATTGTACCTGCAGGAAACTGGTTATTTAGGATGGTTAGCACATGAGTCCTTAGAGGCTTAAAAAACACCGATTTCAGAATCTAAAGCTGCGATTGCAAAGGGTTTCCATTGTGAATGAATACCACGACAGAGGTTTTCTGCAACCCTTTTAAAAGATATGACCACAGCAAAGAAGCCCACAGATTAAATAGCTCATGGTCACTCCCTCCAGAAAAGCCTACCCATCCTCAGGGGTCCAAGTGGCCGGTGTGGGCAACACCAAACCACGTGGTTTACAATGGGCATGAGGTCAACACAGGCTCAGGAAAAGGAGGGAGGGGCAGCGCTTCAGATTCCATACTGTTCCCAGCATTGTCACCATCACTGCTGTGCTGCACCCACCCTTCCCTGCTCCAGCCCACATATGCAGCCTCCCCCGAAACCACCCGGAAAGGACAACGGCTGTCCTTCCTGTAGCTCAGACTCAGCTCACAGAGGGTCCCTGGGGTCTAGGCTGGCCACTGGTACCGGTTTTCCTGGTACTTTCCCGGCTTTAGCACTGACTGTCCCAGGTTTCACTCTGTTTGTTCCTTACTGTTGCTGTAATAAATGTAGTAGCTTCAAACAACACAGATTCATCCTCTTGTGGTTCTGGACTTCAGAAGTCCTCAAATCAGGCATAAATCATGGTGTCAGAAGGCTACATTTCATCTGAAAGCTTTAGAGGAGAATTTGCTTCCTTGCCTTTTCTAGTTTCTGGAAACCTCCTGGTTTCCTGGGGTCTGGGCCTCTTCCTCCATCCTCAAAGCCAGTGACGTAGCATCTTCCAGTCCCTCTCTGACTCTGGCACTCCTGCTAGCTCTTGCAGGGATCCTTGTGATTATAAACTGAATCACAGAGTAACCTCCCCATCTCATGACCATTGAGGCAATCCCATCTGCAAAGTCACTTTTGCCATATAACGTCACACATTCACAGGTTCTGGGGATTAGAATGAGGACATCTAGGGGCACTAGCTACACCCAAGAAGCCCCTCAGTCCTGGGCAAACCAGCGTGGCTGGTCACCCCACTAGGGTCCTGAAGGCTCATTAAAGCGTAGCCTGAAGCAGGAAGCAACCCTTGTCCCGCCGTGGCCAGTTGACAAGTGCACCAGGGGCTGGGGAGATGATTTACACCCAAACCTGGAGGACGCCTGTGTCTTTCCACCCCAGATAGGGCCAGGATGATTCATCTCAACCCAGTAGTGTGCCCTTGTGAAAATTAATTAACCTTTTTGGACCACAATGTCCTCTATCAAGTGAGAGTAATAAACCTTCACTTTGTGCGTTGGCGTGAGATGGAGTGGGAGGGTGTGCGCAGTCCCTCACGAGGCACATAAAAAGAGTCTTGATAACTGGGAGCTCGTGTTTTAATCAAAGCCCTATTGTCATGGGTTTATTCACATACTCTTCTCATTTCAAAGAGGGTTCCTTGGGCTCACAATGGCTCATCAGTTAGAGTGGCGGGACCAGGACTGCAGTTTAGAGCAGGAAATAAAAGGACAGGCTGGGAAATGAACAGGAAGTGAGAACAGGAGCAGGGCCCAGGTGGGGCTGGTGCACAGGACGTCACCCCCCAGGTTGGGATGTGCCCAAGGGTACAGGACACACGCTGGGCCTGGAGCCTGCACCTGGGCCACTGAATCCCAGGGATCCGAGTCTGTGTGCTGGGCATTATGTAAAACCACAGGACAAACCAGGGCATCTCTTAATTAAGGATCTGGATATGAAAAACATATTTATATTAAAAGATGCAACCTTGAGGACATTATGCTAAGTAAAATATACCAATCACAGAAAACCAAGACTGTAGGAATCCACTTCTATGATGTCCCTAGAGCAGTCAGTTCAGGAACAAAAAGTGGAAAGGGGGTTCCAGGGGCTGGGGAGAAAGTGGGAAGGGGGAGTTATTAACATGTTCAATGAGGACAGGCTTTCAGTTTTGCAAGATGAAAAGGTTCTGGAGTTGGAGGGTGGTGATGCATGCATGGACTTAACACCACAGAATTGTGCATGTAACAATTGTTAAGGTGGCAGATATTAACCGAGGAGAGCTGGTGGCCGTGGTGCCCTTCTAGGTGATCGCCCCTGCAATAGTGCCGCTGTGCTGTAAGTAGGGTGACCAACTCATCCTGGTCTGCCCAGGACTTCCCCAGTTTCCGTCGGAAAGTCTTGTCCCAGGATACCCTCAGTCCTGGGCAAGCTTGGAGGGTGGTCACCCTGCTTGTGAGACACACACACATGCCGTCTTCTGAGGGAGCAGGGCTGCCCCTAAGGCCCAGAGTTCTTAGTCCTGACTGTGCCAGAGAACTAACCAGGAAGGTTCTGGAAACACAGGTGCTTTGGCCCTGAACCTAGGGAGCCTGATTTAACAGCTCTACAGAAGGGCCTGGGCTGCTTTTTCACTTTAAAAAATATGCTTCTCGATCGGGCGCGATAGCTCACACCTGTAATCCCAGCACTTTGAGAGGCCGAAGTGGGTGGATCATGAGCTCAAGAGATTGAGACCACTCTGGCCAACATGGTGAAACCCCGTTTCTACTAAAAATACAAAAAAAAAAAAATTAGCTGGGTGTTGTGGTGCGTGCCTGTAGACCCATCTACTTGGGAGGCTGAGGCAGGAGAATCGCTTGAACCTGGGAGGTGGAGATTATAGTGAGCCAAGATCATGCCACTGCACTCCAGCCTGGAGACCGAGTGAGACTCTGCCTCGGAAAAAAAAAAAAAAAGCTTCTCTGCAGCCAGAGAATCAATTTCCTAAGTGGAAGTGTAGGAAGGAGTGGCTGCTGGGCCACTGCCCTTGGCTCTTGTCAGATGTCACCAGTTGACCACTGGTGTCCTGGATGAGGCTTATTGTCTGCCCCATGTCAGGTAGCCCTGGGTAGATGGGCCTCTGGGGTGAGGCTGGTGATTACCCCTCCAGGCCTGTGTGTTCACCCACCCTGTGGGGCTCACTCACGTCCCAGACCCAAGGCAGGGTGAATGTATTGCAAGTCCCAGGCATGTTCTCTTCCATCTGGGGGATCTGGATGAGGCCTCAGAGTGAGCAGGGAACTGGCATGACCGTGGTCTGGGATCAGTGGGACAAGCGGCAATTCTCGCCTTGTCGAGACCTCCTGGACAGAGGTCACTCACCCACGGGGCACTCAGCCATGTGTGGAGGGCGGAAGCCAGCACAGCTGGTGTGTCTTCCCACTTAAAAATTTGGAAAAGAAAAACACTGGTTCTCTAATTTTGAAAGAAGCAGTCTCATATTGGGGAATGCAGTTTTAAATCTCCTTTTTTTTAAGTGAAGTAGAAAATAAAATACATGTATTTCAATCCCAGGAAAATGCTTAACCAATCTTCAAGTGTCCACTAATACTGGCATCTTTCTCTAATGAATAAAAAAAAAATCTTTGCCAAAGGACAGTGTTATGATTACTCTTTTTGTGAACAAACTAGTTGTACTTAATAAAAACAATACTATTTGACAATTTAACTTTTGAAAATTTATTAACCCCACATGCACACATATGTATTTTAAACTATCAGCACTTACTATGTGATTTGTTCACAAAAGATAAATTCAGCAAAAGAATGAAAAAGAAACAGACAAACCCCTCTGGCAGGCGTTTGCCCTGCACTCAGGACCTGTTGCTGTGCCCAGCTCCGGGCCGCTCCCTCTGCCCATCTTACAAGATTGTGCATGGACCCCCTGAAACCCCTTGTAATCCGCTAGCAGCCACTAGAAGGAGACGCCATCATTTCTGAGCTTCACCATGGCTGGGAGGAGAAGCACAGCAGCTGCTCATATGCTGAATAATTTCTGGTTCTCTTTTTTTTTTTTTTTTTGAGATGGAGTCTTGCTCTGTTGCCCAGGCTGGAGTGCAATGGCATGATCTGGACTCACTGCAACCTCCACCTCCCGGGTTCAAGTGATTCTCCTGCCTCAGCCTCCCAAGTAGCTGGGATTACAGGTGCCCACCACCACACCTGGCTAATTTTTGTATTTTTAGTAGAGACAGGGTTTCACCATGTTGGTCAGGCTGGTCTTGAACTCCTGACCTCAGGTAATCTGCCCACATCCGTCTCCCAAAGTGCTGGGATTATAGGCATGAACCACTGCGCCTGGCCAATTTCTGGTTATCTTTAAGAAAAAATTAATATCGTTGTTGTAATTGTCTTCTTGCTCCTCAGTTCCACCAATTTGCTGTATCCACTGTATTTTAGGGGCTCTGAAATGATAGCCCCCATGACTTGCTCCCCTCGAGAAGGGCTACCTCTTCTCTCACCAATGGTCCCACACCTGACTGCTTGTTGGAACTTCCTGGGATGCTCTGAGGACACACTGCTGCCCGGGAGCCACCGCCAGGGATTTGGATGTCATTGGATGGGGATGAACCTGTGATCAAGGGCGATTTGAAACCTCAGGTGAGTCTGATGATTGACCGAGTGTGAGATACTTGTGCCTGGACAAACGTTTGCACACATCAGGGCTGGTTCATTTGCATCCTCAAACACTCAGCCTAGTTTTGCCTGTTACGTTTAAACTTTATATAAATGGGATGTGTCTGTTTGGGATGCAGTTAACACTGTGATGTGAGATTCATTCATAATGCGCCTGTTCTAGAGCACGGCTTGGCAGACCTTTTTGGTAGATGGCCAGATGGCAAATGTTTGAGGCTTTGTAAGCCACCTGTCACCTCTGCTGCACAGTTTTCTTTCTTTCTTTTTTTGCTTTTATAATCCTTTAACCATCCTTAGTTTGAAAGCTATGCAAAAACAGGCCCCAGGCTGTAGCGTGTGTTGACTTCCTGCTCTAGTTGATTCATTATCATGTTATATTTCCATTTTATGAATATACAAATTTATTCTACTGTTGAAGGATATTGGGGCTGTTGGCAGATTTGGCTGTTATGAAAAACGCTGTTACAGGCAGCACGGAGCATGTCTCTTGGTATACAGTTGTGTGTGTCTGTTGGGTACATACCTAGGGATAAAACTGCTGGATGGTGAGGTTATGGTATCTCCACTTTTAGTGGATAAGGCCACACAGTCTCCTGACATGTTTATAGCAATTCATGCTCCCACCTGTGTGTATCAGAATTCCAGTTGCTCCATACCCTTACCAACTCATGGACTGTCGTATTTTCAATTTCAATATTGCTAATGGGTATATAACGTTTATTATCTCATTCTGGTTTTAATTTGCATTTCTCTGATTAGTAATAAGGTTAAGTATATTTACATAAGTGCATTGGCTCCTGAGAGATCTTTTATAAATCACCTGGTCAAGTCTCTAGCAAAGCTTCCCCGCCCTCTGTGTTTTTTAGCTCTGTTATTTATTCATTTATTTTTAGTAGAGATGAGGTTTCACCATGTTGGCCAGGATGACCTCAATCTCCTGATCTCGTGATCAGCCCACCTCGGCCTCCCAAAGTGCCGGGATTACAGGTGTGAGCCACTGCGCCCATCTGCTCTGTTATTTTTTACTTAATGGTTTATAGTAGTCATTGTACATTTTGAGTGCGAGTCCATCATCATTTACATGTGTTCCAAGTATCTTCTGTCACTCTAGACCTCACATTGTACTCTCTCGATGCTTCCTGTGAATGATCAGAAGTTCCTAATTCACGTAGAAAACTTTATCAATCTCTTTCTTCTCTGCTTAGTGCGTTTTTCATTCTGACTTTTAGAAACCCTTTCCTACTTCAAGGTCATGAAGAATGCCTCCTATATTAGCTTTTGGAAACTTTGTTTTAGCTTACAGAGTGTGTCTCTTGGTGTACTTGTCCACACATTTTTGCTGGAATTGATGTTCGCCTGTGGTGTGAAGCAGTGCTCGAGATTTGTTTTTCCTTTTAATGTGAATATCCAATTGGTGTGGCACCATTTATGGAGAAGATCATTACTGGCAGCTTTCGGTATCACTCTTATTATAAATCATGTGTCCATATATGTGTGCGTTTATTTCTGGTTTCTCTCTTTTCTTCCATGGACCCGTTCACGTCTCCTCACATCAATATGACACTGTCTGAATTCCTGTAGCCTTATCATTAGTCTCAAGGTCCAGCACAGCAGCTCTCTTCCCTGATTGTTCTTTTTCATAAAAGATTTGACCATTCTCAAGGTCCAGCACAGCAGCTCTCTTCCCTGATTGTTCTTTTTCATAAAAGATTTGACCATTCATGGTTCTCTGCACGCCATATATTGGAGTCAGCTTGCCCGTGATCATGTTGCTGGAGAAAAATGGTCTTTATTTCTATCTTTTCTTATTCCGTATTCATTTACCGTGTGTTTGTTTCCTGGCTAGCACCAGGAGAGTGTTGAACAGAATGGTGATAATTTGGGCATTGTTGTCTCAGTCCCAATATCAAAAGGAAAGCTTTCAAATATTTCATGCACAAATGCAGTGATTGCTGTAAGGTTGTTTCTGTGTGTGTGTGTGTGTGTGTGTGTGTGTGTGTGTCCACTCTTTATTACGTAAAGATTTCTTTCTATTCTTAGTTTTCTAAGATTTTTATGATGACCAAATTTCAATTTGTATCAAAAGTTTTTCTACTTTATTGAAAGAATCATGTGACTTCCCCCCCGCCCCCTGCTCCCGAAAATGTGGTGACGTCCATGAATTTAATTTGCAGATGATACGCCAGCCTTGTATTCCTGGAATAAACCAACAGGTGTGTACGTAGTTGGTCCCCAAGACCACCCCAAGGTTTGGTGATTTGCTAGGGATCTACTCAGCATACAGTGATATTCACAGCTATATGATTTATTACAGTAAAAGAATACAGAGCACAATCAGCAAAGGGAAAAGGTGCATGAAGTAAAGTCTGGGTTTTGTTGGGGGCTGGTGCTGTAGGCATGCTCTTAGCACATACAGCATTTCCGAGTCCCAGGAGAAAAGCAGGTATCCAGCATATACCATACTATTTGCATAAAGAAGTTGGGTGCAGTGAGCCACTCTTAGCAGTTAATAGTGGGGACTCTCCTGAAATCCAAGTCCCCAGGTACCAGCCAAGGGCCTACCTTGCAAGCAGGCCTTTTCAAGCACAGTCATATAGGCCTGCTGTGTTGACTTTTCCACACAGTGTGATACTCTCATATATCACTGGATTCAGGTTATTGTATCTGGGTTTTGGTATCTCTGTTGCTAAGTGAGATTCACCCATCTTGAAGGTCTATGTCAGCCTTTAGTGCCCATGTTATGCTGACCTCATCAAACACGGCAGGAAACAGTCCTTTTTAATTCTCTTCAAAGGTGTATGCAATATTGGCATCATCTCCTCTTGCTGAACTTGGTAAACTTCATTAGTAATGCCACCTGGGGCTAGGATTTTCTTTTTAGAAAGAGTGTAGGAGTATTCACATTTGTCATTCTTCTTGAGTCCATTTTAATAACATATGTGTATTTAAAAAATTGTTCATTATCAAAGTGTTCAAACTTCTTAGCAGAAAGTTTTTCATAATATCCTGTCATCTTTTTAATATCTGTATGATAAAAATGTTCTAATTTTTATTCCTGATATTTGTGCTTTCTCTCTCTGGTTGATGCCTGCCCCTGATGTCTGCTACTTCTCTAGGTTTTGATTCACAATATTTTGGTTTTTTAAATGCTATTTAATAGATTTTTTCTGACTTTTTACCGCTACGATTTATCACTGGTATGACTGTGGGTAGATTACATAAATGCTTTGGGCCGTTCTGATCACTGTTATAAAATAAGGGCACTGACATCTACATGAGGCTCTTGTGTCAGATCTATGATGGAATGAATGGAATGTACCTAGCACAGTGCTGGGTAGACCTTCAATAAAGGCAAGCTGTGATTGTTTTAAAGCTGGCTAAAGGCCAGGCACAGTGGCTCAAGCCTGTAATCCCAGAACACTGGGAGGCCGAGGTGGGTGGATCATCTGAGATCAGGAGTTCAAGACCAGCCTGGCCAACATGTTGAAATGCCGTCTCTACTAAAAATACAAAAATTAGCCAGGTGTAGTAGCGCACACCTGTAGTCCCAGCTTCTCAGGGGCTGAGGCAAGAGAATCTCTTGAATCTGGGAGGCAGAGGTTGCAGTGAGCCAAGATTGCACCACTGCACTCTAGCCTGGGCAACGAGAGTGAAACCCCGTCTCAAAAAATAAAAAATAAATAAATAAATAAAGCCAGCTAAAAAGGAATCATAGGAAAATATATAATACAGCAACAGAACAAAATTAGAGGTGAGGATAAAAAATTAAAAATGAAGCAAAGGAAAAAATAGACAGTACCATAAACAGAAACCACAAATGAGAAATACATACTTGCTAGAAGCAACCACTGCTTTGCTTCTAAACTCATTCTTGTAAATCTGGAGTTTGTCCTGTAGGGAACCCCGGGCCACGGTATAGATACGGCTATTATCCTGATGTTACCAGGGTGGGTAGACTGAGGCACAATGAGGTTAAGGACTCTTCCTTACGGCTTTAAAAAATGGAACTAATGAAACACAGAGCCAGGGCTTGAACTCTGGAAGTGCATCTCCTAAACCAGGGCTCTTAATCTATACATACACTGCTGTGCTGCCAGAATTTCTTTGAGAACTTGTTTTACATGAAGTCTTACAAAAAACAAATGTTCCGTTTAAACAAATGCAGTCATGTTGTTTAGTGGGATACAAGCTCTGAATAAATTTTGAAGAAAGAATGAAAATGTTGGGACTTTGCACCACCCTGTGGTGCGTTCCCTCTGCGCAGCCCAGACTTCCCGCAGGAGCTCTGCTTTTTTCCCTGTACTTCTGGGACACGGAGGTGGAGAATGTGGATGAGAAAGCTGTCCGTTTTCTTTCAGCCATTATGGCACAATCTGATCCATTCTGTCAGCATTTCCCCAACTTGGACAGATTTTCTTTTAGAGAAAAAGAAGCTGCAAAGAGCTCTAAGTCTGAGGACCCTGTAGGCTGAAAACTGCTGATTTAAGAATCTCAAGTTTTAGAGGATGAAAATATCTTTCAATTTTATTTTATTTTATTTATTTTATTTTTGAGAGGGAGTCTTGCTCCGTTGCCCAGGCTGGAGTGCACTGGTGCGATCTCGGCTCACTGCAAGCTCTGCCTCCCGGGTTCACACCATTCTCCTGCCTCAGCCTCCCAAGTAGCTGGAACTACAGGCGCCCGCCACCACGCCCGGCTTATTTATTTATTTATTTATTTATTTATTTATTTATTTATTTTATTTTTAGTAGAGACGGGGTTTCGCCGTGTTAGCCAAGATGGTCTCGATCTCCTGACCTCGTGATCAGCCCACCTCGGCCTCCCAAAGTGCTGGGATTACAGGCCTGAGCCACTGCGCCTGGCCTCAATTTTAAATTAAGAATTCAACAGAGCGGATTTATCTTTCAACTAGTTAAAGTCAAAACAAAACAACAACTTTTGAAAAATTACCACTGAAAAGAACCCAGAAAATGAGAAAACATATCATGAAAGAAAGCTCTGGCCTAGATCCCGCACGCACCCATGTGGGTCTGCAGTCACCAACAACACTGAGATGGCTGATGGGTGGTGTTCTTCAGGATAAAGCAAAACTATTGCTCAGGAGGATAGCCATGCTGTCCCTAGTCAAGGCTGCCTCTGTTCACCTCTTCAGCCGGCAACTCTCCAGAGCCCAGTGCACCGCCCTCTCTGGAAGTCTGAAATGGACTGGATGGCATTGTCTATCTAGAGCGGGATGTGGTCCCAACACAGCCACACCCTCTCCATCTCCCCAACCCATCTACCCAGCAGACCTGAAGGAAACCCCACCAACTCCATTGTGTTCTCTTTGTAGATAGAGCCTGTTTTCCTCCCCAACTACACAAAGGACTCAGATTTCCACCCTGGTCTCTGTCTGGCCTGCTGGCGAAGGTGTCTGGACCAAGTGCAACTCAGCCAGCGATGGGAGCTCCTGGCTATGAATGGATCTTTCTGCTGTCCACTTCCTCTCAGAGGGAGATGGACACCCACAGTGGGTGTTGTTGGGTGGGCTCAACCCTCACACTGCCCCTGCCTATGATGGTCCCTTATACACAGGAGCTCCTGTTTCATCAAATTGCTGTTGTGATGATTTGTTACATTCTCTCCCTCCAATCAGAGGGGGACTCAGAGGGTTGCCTCGGACATAAACTCAAAAGACGGGGTGAGTGAGAAAGTGAGACAACAGGAATGAACTCAAGGGTGAGGAACCCAAGCAGCTTGGGAAGAGGCAAGAGCACAGATCACCCTCTGTCCTCCCCGGGTCCTGTCATCCCAGGTCCCTGCCAGAGGCGGGTGGACCTCACACTGGGCTCTGAGCCTGTGCTTTCCAGAGAAGGGGCCCGATCACCCTCGGCTACCTGGCTGTGGACTGGGATAATATAAAACCCCTGGCACATCTTCTACCTGGAAAACTTAGAAAATTTTAAAAAGACCATTATTTTATACCCCGAAAGACACGCAAAAATAGGGAGAAAAACATCAAATTTTAATTAACTTTAAAGCTCAAAAAGGAAAAAGAAATGATAGAAATTAAATGCTTTCATCCTGTCACTCCAGACTCAGCAGGGTACATGGTGACCTTCTATTTGTTCAACTCAGCAAGAATGTGATAGAAAAATTGGTGAAGACTTGCTGTAGCCTCTCTCTCAGCGGTTAGAAACATAATCACATCCACGGCTGGGTGTGTGGCTCACGCCTGTAATCCCAGGACTTTCGGAGGCCGAGACGAGCAGATCACCTGAGGTCAGGGGTTTGAGACCAGCCTGGCCAACATGGTCACTAAAAATACAAAAAATAGTCTCCACTAAAAATACAAAAAAAAATTAGTCAGACATGGTGGTGTGCACCTGTAGTCCCAGCTACTTGGGAGGCTGAGGCACGAGAATTGCTTGAAACTGGGAGGCGGAGGTTGCAGTGAGCCGAGATCACACCGCTGCACTCCAGCCTGGGTGACAGAGCAAGCAAGACTCTATCTAAAAAACAAAACAAAACAAAACAAAAGAAACATAATCACATCCACAATTCACAGTGCAAAGCAATTACATGACAGCACGACTATTCTAGATATTTCTGGATGTTAGTATCATTGCTGTTGATATTCTTCTTCTTGTTCTCAAACCAGCTCCATGCTGCTCCATGCCAGCGCCTTGCCCGCCTTCTTCCCTCACTCCCTCCCACATTCTAGCCTCTGAAATTCCATGATTCTGTTGTGTCCTATGCCAGAGGAGGTTGTCTCGTTAGACCAGTGGGTTCTCCGATCTGGCCACTCATGAACCACACGTGGGGTGTGTTTGAGAATACACTCATGTTCCCAGAGATCCTGACCTAAGTGAATGGAATAGGGCTGAGCATCAGGATTATTTAAAGATCTGCAGGTGGTTCTGATGTACAGCCTGTTAAAAAGCTGCTGTCCAAGACCCCTGTGTGTGGACCCGCCACCCCTCCAGGAGATCTCTCTCTACCAGAATGAAGGGCTTTAGGGTTAATGCTGTGCTGTGGCAACTGGTGCCACCAGGTTCCCATGCACTGTGGGATGGGCTGACCACGCCCCACCCTTGATGAATTATTTGCCAGTTCAGGTATGGTCATCCATGAACCGAAATCTGGACTAGACAAAGTCTGATACAAGGCTACTGTCTCCTATACTCAAATATCCAGAGAGTGGTGTCTTAAGCTCTCGTATGTTAAGTTTGGGGGATTTGTCTTCTTCCCTCTGGAAATCTAGATAAGATACAAAGTGAGCGTCATCCTGAGGATACCTTGTCCTGGGAAGATTAGAGATTGATGATGTTTCTAATGACTGAGAGAGGGGCTTGGAGATTGGGGACCACGGGGACAGACAGGTCTCATCCAGGCAGCTCCTGGGACACCTCTTCAACCAGCCTCTGGCTCTCAGGGACCGAGAAACCCAGCCCAGGGCAAGCCTTCCCCTGGGGGAAACAGCTCAGAGCCCTCAGCACCACCATGCAGAAGCAGTTTCTCTTGCTCCTGGGGAAGAGGCCTGGGGGCTTTCCTCTCAAATGCTTACCCTCCACCTGGCTACCTCCAACCAAACAGCAATTCTCCTCATTCAGAAACTTTAGAACTTTCTCCCAGCTTCTTTAAATGGCACTTTCTTTGCATCCATCCTCGTTAGGCCTTCAGCTTTCACATATGGTCTCCCCTTTTGTCTGAGTCCTGTGTTGGGGTACAGATATGCCCACAAATGGGATGAGACACTGTTCAAATAACGGACCAATCTGTCATGACACTGGTGTGTGACAGCCTTCAGACACCACTGTGTGTACCTGTCTCTAGAAGTACAGAGGTGAGGCCCCTTACTCACATTTCATAGGACAAGGCATAGAGATAGGAAAGCATAAGAGGAGAATTTTTAAAAATTACCTGCACTGAGATCTTGAACCCCCAAGAACCCAGTGCTCCCCAATTGCTGTGTCCCTCGACACACAGAGGGTGAGGGATCATGACCTGGAGGTGCTTGGGGTATGGGGGGAGCATTGCACACCCCTGCTCACCCACCAGTCTGGGCAGCTGCAAGGACACCAGGCCTTTGGAGGGGACTGCTGTCTCCAAATCCAGCATGCGGGTCATGGAGGCAGGCGTGTCCTCTGTGCACACGAACATTCCTCTCCCTCAATCACTTCCTGACTTCATTTAGACAGGCATGACTCTCTCTCCTCAAAACATACAATCCTTTTCTCCTCTGGGAACTCTGGCTCTGCTGGGGAGCGCTGCCAGCTGGATTCTAAAGAAGAGGAGTGGCCGGGCGCAGTGGCTCACACCTGTAATCCTAGCACTTTGGGAAGCTGAGGCAGATGGATCACTTGAGGTCAGGAGTTCGAGACCAGCCTGGCCAACATGGTGAAACCCCATCTGTACTAAAAATACAAAAAGTAGTCGGGTGTGGTGGCGCATGCCTGTAATCCCAGCTGCTCGGGAGGCTGAGGCAGGAGAATTGCTTGAACCTGGGAGGTGCAGGTTGCAGTGACCTGAGATTGTGCCACTGCACTCCAGCCTGGGCAACATATCAAGACTCAGTCTCCAAAGAAAAAAAAAAAAGAAGTGTTTCGCATTTCCCGGCATCACATGGCCCTGTGGTTTAGTCTTTGGGTTAAAACTGCATCTTCCTCAGTGTGGATGACGGTGGCTGCTTCTGGTGTTGGAGGCCTGCTGAGTTCCTGCGCTGTTCCTGACCTCCTGCTCCAACCACACAGCAGCCCTGTGTCCCGTGGTGCCCAAGAGGGGACTGAGCTCTCACACCGAGGCACTACACCGGGTGGCAGTGTCATGGAGTCGACATGATCCATGGACTTAAAGGAATACTTTGTATCCTTGTGCAAATACAGCTGTAACATTTTTGTAGAATACCAAATTCAAAAGCATTTTTCTTAGGGAAAAGAGTATTCCAGAGGAACTGGTGTTTGCATTCAGGCCACCTCCATCTCTTCCCTTTTCCCTGCCCATGATGTCCTCACAGGTGGGAACCCCTCAGTCCCCTCTGACCCAGGAGGTCTTGGGGGCGATGTACGAAGGAACAGTGTTCAGCTTTGTCTCGGCACTAAGAGAAAGGGCAATGATGAAAACCAGCCCCTGGTTACACTGCGTCTCGCCAAGTGCCAGGGCTGTCCTCACTCTCACTTCTCAACTCGGGGTGATTCTGTCCCCCCAGGGGACAACTGGCAGTGTCTGGAGACATTTTTGGTTATCACACAAGGTGGGCGCGCCCCTGGCATCTATCAAGTGGCGATGGAGTGCTGTGAAACACCCTGCAATGCATGAGGTGACCCCCGCCACAGAGGGTCACCAACCCACCCTGGCAAGATTGTCGTGGCTGAGGAGCTCTTCCTGTGGCTGCTGGAACGACCACACACTGGGTGCTTGAAAGCAACAGAGAAGTACTCTCTCCCTTCTAGAAGTCTGAAATCAAAGTCTGAAATCAAGGTCCGTGCTCCCTCTGGTGGCACCACGGGAGAAGCTGTCCCTTGCCGCTCCCACTTCTGCCAGCTGCGGGGTTCCTCAGGGGTGCCGTCCTCACTCCAGTCTCCAGGACCCGCATCTTCAGGTCTGTCTCTGCTTCGGCTTCACCCTCTCCTCTGTGTGTGCAAAGTCTCCCTCTGCCTCCCTCAGATAAGGATACCCACGGCCGCATCCCGGCCCAGGGATAATCTTTCCTCTTTTAGATCTTCACTTCATCCCATCTGCAAAGTTGCTTTTTCCCTGTGAGTTCACATTTACAGTTTCCAGAGACTAGGACATGAGTATCTTTTGGTGGCGGGTGTTATTATTCAGCCAACCACACATATGTTGACAAAATCCCCACAGCACTCTATCAGGTAAGCTCCTAATAATGGCCCCATATTACAGATGGGATAACTGAGGCACAGACAGGTGAAGGCACCCACTCCATGCTGGGGCTGGGATGGAACCTGGGCTATGGGATCCGGCATTCACCCTGAGTTTCTGCTCAGCTCTGACCGCCTTGGCAGACACAGAGTGGCAATGCAGCTCCTCAAACTTGAGCAACTTCACTTTCTCATGGACACAGCGCTCAAACCCTCAGGACAGGTGTGAAGATCCCAGTGTGGAAGACTCGGATTTAAGAATCACGATCATTAAATCAGGAAGATGTCTTTCCGTTTGGATTTTGCAGGATGACTGTGCTTTTATATTTGGTAAGATAATGTACAACTTCTCATTGATATGAATTTTTAAAAATATGTGACTTGTTGGGAATTTTCCGCCAGAGTGCTGTGTATACCGTCTTGGATCTGAAGGTGGGTTAGTTTGCCGGAGCTGCCGTAACAAAGCACCACGAACCAGGTGGCATAGAACAGCGGAAATCCATGGTCCCACAGTGCCAGAGGCTGGCAGTGTAGAATCAAGGTGTCAGCATAGTTGGCACCTTCTGAGGCCTGGAGGAAGGGTCTGTTCCAGCTTCTCCAGCATCTGGTGTCCCCAGGTGTCCCCTGGCTTGTGATAGTCATCCCCATGTTCCCATGGCATTCGCTCTGATTCTGTACAATATCTTCTTTCCATGTGTCTGCATCCAAGTTTCCCCCTTTTATAAGGACATCAGTCATATAGATTAGGGTCCTGATCTCTGGTATGACCTCACCTTGCCTAATTGCATCTCCTAAGGTTCTATTTCCAAATAAGGTCACTTTCTAAGGTACTTGGCTTTCAGAACTTCGACACAGAAATTTTGGGGGACCACAATTCAACTCACTGCAAAAGAATTCTATATTGAACATTCTTGAGACACGTTTTACTGTGTCTGTAGAGTAAAAGAAAGTTTTAAGAAAGGTGCAACTTCTCTATGCTTGCTACTTTTGTTTTTATTAATATTACCATTACTTGTGGTTTCATGTCTGAACCCCTTTGGTCCTGCCACAGACCCAGCTGCCCTGGTGCCTGTGGCCTCAGCCTCTGTCATCCTCAAGTCCGGGCTGTGGGTGACCATTTAGTACAGGCCACTGAAGCCTGTGTCTACATCCTCCAGTCACAGATCCTCAGGGACACACCCATTGTTGAATGAGTTACTCATTGTGGTGAGGGGAATGCTTGCCATAGAGAACCACAGGGGCTTCTCAGTAAAAGGAAACCTACTACATCAGTTATTTGCCTGGGCTTGGGGAAGTGGGGGCTTTCAGGGTTGGCATGTGAGATGGGAGTAAGTGTCTTTCAGACCTCTGCCCCAAATATAATCTGACCTGGGGTCGGACCATGCTGGATCAATGACGTGGGACAGCTGCATGACCACTCATCAATTAATTACACTTTCTGGCCGCAATGTTCTCAATCAGATAAGAATAGGCCGGGCATGATGGTGGCTCATGCCCATAATCCCAGCACGTTGGGAGGCCGAGGTGGGCAGATCACCTAAGGCCAGGAGTTCGAGACCAGCCTGGCCAAAATGGTGAAACCCCAGCTCTACTAAAAATACAAAAATTAGCCAGGCATGGTGGCAGGTGCCTGTAATCCCAGCTACTTGGGAGGCTGAGGCAGGAGGATCACTTGAACCTGGGAGGCGGGGGTTGCAGTGAGCTGACTGCGCCATTTCACTCCAGCTTGGGCAATAAGAGTGAAACTGTCTCCAAAAAATGAGAATGTTAGCGTATACCTTGCAGGACTGAGTGTAAGAGAGCATGTGAAGTGCCCACAATGGCTCCCCCAATTAATGGGAGCTCCTATTTAATCAGATCACCATTGTTTAGTATGTATTCATGCACCTTCTAGTCTCCATGAGACTTTCATGGGTCGCAGTGACACACAGAGCAGAGCAGAACAACAGAAAAGTGCATGTGTTGGGACGTGAAATGGGCTGGGGTGAGGCTGGAGCATGGACCACCTGCCCCTGACCTGGGCACATGCAGAAGGGCTGCCTCTTGGGCTCAAGCCCTGGCTGAGGGTTGCTCACCCTCAGGGGTCCTTGTCCATGTGCTGGAACTATGTGAAGTTTAAGGACACACTTGGTGTTTCTTATATCTTACAATTAGACAATTAAACATATCATCATTTTACTCATCACAAATATGTCTAACTTAGGGAAACTAAAATATAAGGATTTTGAAAGATAAAGCAATATAATTCAAAGACATTTAAGCAATGGACCAAATCCCTTAATCTTAAGAGCCTGACCTCTGCAGGGACCCAGAGCATCTCTTCCAATAAAGGTGACAGACAAAGAACTGGAAAAGTTGGGCTGTCATCTTTGTAGCATCTACCAAAGAGAAATGCAGTTGCTTCCCAATTTTAACAATTGTCTCTGAGTTAAAAACAAAGTGATTGTCCAGCAGCAAAACCATCCTTATTTATATTTTAATTGTTAATATTGCTACTATTGTTATTTCCTTTTCAGTTCAACTGGATTGGGTACCATTCCCTGCTTGTCTACACTTTACAATTAGCGGGGCAGTCTTTAAAAATATCCAATACCAAGAAGCTCTGCTCCTGCTTAGGCTGTAGAAAGTCACAAGATATTGTTGCTCCCACCTTAACATGAATAATCTATGAGACTGTAAGTGTTCTGAGCCCATCTGAAAGCGGAGGCTACAAGGCAACCTAGTAAAGTAGATTCCAGGAAGTGACAAGACCCTCTGAAGACAGGGTACATACAAACTCTCTCACCTTGGGCAGAGATGGAAGGAATAGGTGATCACCCTAAAAGTGCTAGGGGAAAACAGGTGAAATTGTAACAACTCTTAAAGGCTGCTGACACAGGCTAGCATGACAGTTTGGAACACCAAGGAAGCCTAGACACAAGGGGTTCCACACTCTCTTGTTAGCTCTTTTCCCTGGATCTGTGCTAGATGCTGGTGAGAAAGATCAAGAGCAGGGCAGGAAACAGAGAGCCTTATGAGGAGCCGCAGGAACAAAGCCCCTGTGTTTCCCCAACTCTCCTCTCTCATGACACTATAGCCTCAAGATGCGGAAGAGCTGGAAAGCTCCCTACTCACTATTCTAAAGCAAAGATCTATTCCCTTGAGGGGAGAGGGGAGTGTGGAAAATAGGTCAATGGAACATTTCCAACTGAAACACAAAGAAGAAATAAAAAAACAAACAAAAAACATAAAAGAGCATTCAAGAACTCCAAGACAATATCCAATGATCTAAAATACCTGTAACTGGAGTCCAGGAAAGGGAAGAGAGAGAGAACAAGGAAGAAGATATATTTAGAGACTTCTCAGCAATGACCTCTTCAGCATTAATAAAATACAACAAACTGCAAATCCCAAAAAGTCAGAGAACACAAAGCAGGATATATGCAAAAAAAAAAAAACAAACAAACAACAACAACAACAACAAAAGCCTTGACGTATCACAGTCAAGCTTATAAGAAGTGAAGATAAGGAGATCTTAAAGACATCCAGAGAATGAAGAAACATTACATACAGAAAGACAAAGATGTCAATTACAACAGACTTCTCATCAGAAGCTATGTGAGCCCAATACAATGGAACAATATTTTTAATACTGAAAGAAAGAAAAACCCCTATCAGTGTAGAATTCTACATTCAGTGAAAATATCTTTCAATAATGAAAATGAAATAGACTTTTTCAGACAAATGAAAGCTTAGGAAAAATGCAACCTGTATCCTGCACTAAAGAAATATGCATGTTCCTCAGGAAGAAGGAAAATAACATGAGTTGGAAATTTGTATCTACACAAACGAACGAAAAAAGCTTAAATGATACAGTAAACATATAAAATACCTCTAAAAGGTATGGAGAAGTAGAAAATATTTGACTGTCTAAAGCAAAAATAGTAAAAATATTGTGTGGCTTATAACATACATAGAAATAAAGTTTAGAACAAAGGAAAGGCAGCACAAAAAATGGGAGGGAATGTACATACAATGTGGTAAAGTCTCTTACCCCATCTGGGAAGTGGTATAACATTATTTGAAGGCAGGCCATGGTAAGTTAAAAACGTATATTATAAGCCCTAGGGTAACCACTACAAATTGAAACAGTGAGATGTAGTTGATGACTTCAAATAGAACATTTTTTAGAAGAGAAGAGACATAAATCCCACCACATTGATAATACATTAAATGACAATAACCTAAATACTCCAATTAAAAGGCAAAAAGCAAGACTCAACTATTTTCTCTCTACAAGAAATTTACTTTAGCTATAGAACTGTTAAAAGTAAAAGGATGAAAAAAGACCTACCATGAGAACATTACTCAAAAGAAAGCAGGACTGACTATATTGACATCAAACAGTGTAGATTTCATAACAAAGAACATCAGGAACAAAAAGGGACATGGCAAATGCTAAAGGGGGCAATGCATCGAGAAGATATAACAATCCTAAATCTGTATACACCAAATAAAAAGGCTTCCAATTACAGAAGGCAAAAACTGACAGAATTGAAAGGAGAAATGGACAAATCCAAAATGTTTTGAGTCGTGTAAAGGCAAATCCAACCACGTGGCTGATGCACGCTGTCCCTGCCACCCATTTCTGTCTCAACTCTCTCCTCCACAACCTAGAGTTTCCCACCAGCCCAGGGCCCTGTGTGACATCAAGGGATTATGTGAAGTTTTGGAAGAACACTAGGGCAGCTTTCTTCAGGATAATAATAATAGCAGATATTTCTGGTGTCCTTGCACTGTGCCAGCTATTATTATGTCCTTTGCTTGAATTTCCTCATTTCATCTTCAAAACAATCCTGGGTGTTCAATCCTGTTTACTACAGTTTTACAGATGACGAGACTGCAGCACAACAAAGTTAAGGAATGAGCCCAAATCGCCAGGAAGACAGAGGAGCTTAACCGCTAGACAGGGCTACACTGCCCTTCTTTTTTTGTTAAGCTATGTAGAAAGGTGGTATTTTCAATGTTAAATGCATAAATGTTAAAATAAATGTATCGTGTCATAGAATACAAATCTGATGGCATTTTTAAGAGAAATTATGGACGTCCTCTTAGGAGAAAGCAAGAAATCCAGGAACACCAAGGATCCAGTCTTGCTCACCTCAGGCTCCCTGAGAGAAGGTGCAGCCTTCTGGGCCTTCAGGAAGTCTTCTGGAGCAAAGCGTGAAGGATTCAAACAATTCCAATGATAAACCCTAAAGTTTTAGGGTCAAAAGTAGTCTTTCAATTGTGATTTTTCATTGCAATGGAGTTTTACATTTTACATTGCAACATAAGTTTTAAACATTTTCTTGTGGAATGGCTACATGGTGCATTTCCAAGGGTCTGCAGACTCCTATGAAGAAATACTGAGATATATGGCCAGGCACAGTGGCTCCCACCTGTAATCCCAGTGCTTTGGGAGGCCAAGGTGGGCGGATCACTTGAGCCCAGGAGTTCAAGACTAGATGGGGCAACATGGGGAAACTCTACCTCTACAAAAAATAAAAATAAAATACTGAGATAAGAGATTCAAGTAAGATAAGATTGTTTGCTTATTTTCCAATAAGCAAACAAATGTTCAGAAGCACAAACTCCCCACATCAGCATCCTTACTTTTACGGTATTATTACTGCTGTTATTTTCTCTATTTGTCCCAGGTCACACCCTTGCTCTGCTTTGTCCTAATGGCAGGACAGTGTCTGTCCACTTAGAGCAGAGGCTGTTGATGTGACCTCCTTCCACACTTCTCTCCTTTCTGGCCCTCATCAGTGATATGATCAATCATCATCTTCCCACCCACTGGGCAGAGTCCTGACCTCCAAGCTTGTACTCTCAATGACCTATTTGTCCTCCAAAGCCAGATGATGCTCTTCTATTCTCATGCTCCTATCTGGTATGATCTGATCAAACATTTCATAGCACAGGTGTGTGATTTGTATAAATTAATGAACCGTTCCAGACCTCTGGGTCTTTTATCAAACGAAAGAAACACTCCTATTGTTGGTCAAGATCTAACAGGAGCACGAGAAGACTTCTGGTAGTCCCTGGCACATAATAGCCCCTGTACAAGTGCAAGCTCGTGTTTAATCAGATCACCTTTGTTTTGCATGTTTTAGGCTCACTCTTCATTCAAAGAGGGTTCAGACACACAGTAGCACATATATTAGAACAGCACAATAGAGATTTGGAAAGAGTGAGAAAGGAGAGACAAAGGGAATGAAAACCAGGGTCAGGTTTTCCATGAAATGGACCGGAGGTGAGGCTGGGGTACAGAACGTCCAGTGTGCAGCCCTGAGCACTCACCGGAGGGGCTGGGCTGCCTGGGCTCCAAGCTCCTGCCTTGGATGCTGTGTACACATCCAAGCATGTCTTGGGGGTGCTTGGCCACGTTCTGGGCTTATGTAAAGTTACAAGACAGACCTGATGCACCTTATACCTCAAAGTTCCTAAACTTAAAAATGTATACATGAATAAATATCATCTATATCCATATATCAGTTTTTGTATTCAAAGTAGCAGGCATTTAATAGGAAGTAAAATATTAGAACCATTACAACTTAAGGCACAAGAAGCACAATTCTAAGAAACCTGATGCTTGCACCCCAACCTTGATCCTGTGAACTCTGAGAGTTCCTGGTAGGTTTCCTCTGTCCCCGTTAGAAGGTCTCTGGGGGAACTTGGGGGGATTCGATGGTGACCATGCTTCTTGGGGTATGCTCACTGGAGGAGTCAGTGCCTAGAAGTGAAAACAACTGGTGAGAAGCATTCCCCTTCCTGCTTATTTCTGTACCAGCTTGTCATCTCTGTTATTGTGCCCCTCTTTCTTCTCATCCACTCCGCAGTTTTGATGCCATTTTGTGCCCTAACCCTCACCACTCCTGGCTGTGTTCCCGCCTCTAGGAGACAAACAATGGTTCTTTCCTCTAGAAAATAATAATGCAACCATGGTGGTGTGTCTGAATTATATGGTGTGTGCAGGGGGTGCTTTTAAAATATGTTGATACTTAGAACCCCTCCCTAGCTATTCTTATTTAATTGTGCTGGTGTTAACTGGCATAGACTTTTAAAAAATCAACCCAATTGATTCTGTTTTATAGCTTGGGTCAAGAAATATTGTCCCAGAACAACATAGACCCAATAAGCAGCTTATGTACCACCTCCCTCTTGCAAGACAGACATCCCTAATCAATCACTGTGATTGGCAGAATTCTAAGATGAGTCTCATGATCTGTGTCCCTTGGTGTTACACCTTGAATAATCTCCTTCCCTTCAGTCTGGGGAGAACTGGTGACTTGCTTCTGGCCAACAGGACATGGCAAAGGTGATGGGCTGTCATTCCCTTCATAAGGTTACATTATCTTCAGGTGGGAGAGACTCCCCAGCCAGCCTTGAAGAAGCAAGCAGCCATTTTTTGAGCTGCTTCCCAAACAAGTCACAGGTCAGGGGGCTGCAGGCACCTCTAGGCACCTGAGGGCTGACCACCTGTGAGCTACTGGAGTCCTTAACCACACAACCAAAGGGACATAAATTCTGCTAACCATCATGTCAGTGAGCTTGGAAGTGGGTTCTGCCCCAGTCGAGTCTCCAGTTGAGAACTCAGTCCAGTGAGGCCTTGGTTGCATTCAGGTGAGACCCAGAGAACCCAATGAAGTTGTGCCCAGACCCCAGACCCATGGAATCTGTGAGATAATAAATGAGTGTTGTTTTAAGCTGTGAGATTTGGGCAATTTGTTATACAGCATACTATATGGATACAGTAATGAATGTCATCACCTAGGACAGGAGGAGGCCCTGCAGTCTTTAGCACTCCAGTCCAGGAAGCTATGGCCACAAGCTAAGTGTGGCCTCTGAGATGAAATCTGTTGAAATTTGTATTAGTTTCCCATTATTGCTATAACAAATTACTGCAAATTGAGTGCTTAAACAATACACATGTATTATCTTACAGTTCTGGAGTCCAGAAGCTTGAAATGGGCCTCAAAGGGCTAAAATCAATGTGTTGGCAGAGCTGTAGTCCTTTCTGGAGGTCCTAGAGGAGAACCTATTTTCTTGCTTTTTCCAGCTCCTGAGGGCTCCTCACAGTCCTAGGCTAATGGCCCCTTCCTCCATCTTCACAGCTGGCAATGGCAGGCCATGTCTTCCTCAAATCACATCACATCACTCTGACGTTGCTGCCTCTTCTGTCTCTCTCTTCACTTTTAAAGACCCTTGTGACTGACTACATTGACCCACTTGATAATCCAGGATACTTCTCCTGTCTTAAGGCTTAATTAATTCCCCTTTGCTATGTAACTGAACATACTCAAGTATTTCAGAGATTAGGACATGGACTTTTGGGGTAACTTCTACAGCACCCCACACCTGGATAAAGAATGTACTCATCCCCCTTTCACTGCACAACCCCTGCCCCCAGAGGGCTTGGCCTGCAGCTTTATGCCTGTTGTCCCAGCATAATCATTAGTAGCACCTCACTTCTCCAAAATGTCTATAAATTATATTGTCGCCCTTTTTGAATACTAGGAGTTCTCAACCTTAATATAGCCAATGATTCCTTAATAACATCAATATCCAGTTAATGCTGCATTCCTCTGATGGTTCCAAGTGATTTTTTTTTTTTTTAATTTTCAAATCAGGACCCAGATAAGCTTTCATCCCAATTTGTTGATATGTTTCTACAGTCTCTTAATCTGTAATCAATAATCCCTTTCAATATATTGTGAACAAAAGTTCTCTGAAAAAGAATTTGGAGGAAAGAGACTTTATTTTAGTGAATAGTTTGCAAACCAGAGAGTCACAGCCTTCGGTGTAAAATGAAAGATGCTTTACAGAGAACACAGGAAGCGTTCGGCTTTTATAGAGAAAGTTCTCAGACAGGTGCATTTATGTAAAAAAAGGATTCAAACAAGCTTAGTTCCGATTAGCCAACACAGCTGAGTTCTGATTGGCCAGTATAACTGAGTCCTGATTGGTCAAGCCAGGTGGGCTCTGATCAGTTGGCTGGTGTTAGCTCTGAAAGTCACAAAGTGAAACAGCCGTGTGGGTTTTGCGGGAACTTAAGAGTACGTGCGTGGCCTCTACTGAGCAAATGACTGCCTGTCTCTATTTGAAATTTAGGCCCAGTGAGCCACTCAGGATTCTCTTGAAGGACTGACTCTTTCAGGTTCACATTTGTTCACACTTGATTTTAACAAAATCAGATCATTTGTCCAGAAAGTTTCCCACATCTGGACTTTGCTACCCACACCCTGTGTGGTTTTTGTGTTTGTTTGTTTGTGTTTGAGATGGAGTTTCCCTCTTGTTGCCCAGGCTGGAGTGCAATGGTGTGATCTCGGCTCACTGCAACCTCCGCCTCCCAGGTTCAAGTGACTCTCCTGTCTCAGCCTCCCAAGTAGCTAGGATTACAGGTGCCCACCACCACACCTGGCTTTTTTTGTGTGTGTGTGCGTGTGTATTTTTAGTAGGACAGGGTTTCATCATGTTGGTCAGGCTGGTCTCAAACTCCTGACCTCAAGTGATCCACCCACCTCGGCCTCCCAAAGTGCTGGGATTACAGGCATGAGCCACCGTGCCTGGAGCTCCAGTGTGGTTTTTAAACACACACTATTGCTGCTGCTGCTGCTGCTGCTGCTGCTTCTTTTTTTTTTTTTTTTTTTTTTTTTTTTGACAAAGTCTCACTCTGTTGCCCAGGCTGGAGTGCAGTGGCGTGATTCTGGCTCACTGCAGCCTCCACCTCCTGGGTTCCTTGCCAATTCTCCTGCCTCAGCCTCTCAAGTAGCTGGGATTATAGGCACGCGCCACCACGCCCAGCTAATTTTTGTATTTTTAGTAGAGACGAATTTTCACCATGTTGGCCAGGCTGGTCTTGAACCCCTGACTGCAAGTGATCCACCCACCTCGGCCTCCCAACATGCTGGGATTACAGGCATGAGCCACTGTACCCGGCGTCCCCCATGTGGTTTTTAAACACATACTTTCCTTCTCTTCCTCTTCTTTTTTTTTCGACAAAGTCTCACTCTGTTGCCCAGGCTGGAGTGTAGTGGCACGATCCTGGCTCACTGCAGCCTCCGCCTCCCAGGTTCCAGCAATTCTCCTGCCTCAGCCTCCTGAGTAGCTGGGATTACAGGCATGCACCACCATGCCCAGCTAATTTTTGTATTTTTAGTAGAGAGAGGGTTTCACCATATCGGCTAGGCTGGTCTCAAACTTCTGACCTCAAGTGATCCGCCTGCCTCAGCCTCCCAAAGTGCTGGGATTACAGGCATAAGCCACCGTGCCCAGCTGACTTTTAAATAGATGCATTTCCATATTTCCTGTGAATGGATAGCTATGCCCAGAGGCTAGATTTTGTTCAAGTTTGATTAGTTTTTTTTTTGAAGTGGGAAACAAAAGTACTTCCTAGGACGAGTGATCTGCACCCGTCGGGAGCATATTGCGCCTGTCTCTCCTTTTCTGATGTTTGGAGCCACGTACAGCTACTGCCTAAATCTGTTACTTAATCAGGGGTCCCAACATAGCAACATTGTAATTCTATCAATTCTTCATTTATTACTTGGAGCTATAATGCTTTTATAAAGTTAAAATTTTCTTCACTGCTTGGTTATCATGTGGCATAGTTTGTATAAGAAAGGCAGGAAAATGATTGAACCTTTTTTTTTAAAACCAATTTCCAAAATATTGAGTTGGATCCTTAAAATATGATCAATGAGGTTTTGTTTAGTAAAATTAATTTAATTTTTTTTTTAATTTAAGCATTGTTTGTGTGTCTCCATTCATGGCAGTTATCACTGTTAGTGATGTTTACTTTAGCCCATCTTTGGTGGGATTTATTCAAGTTGACACCTGGGTCTCTTAAATACCACCTTAGTAGGCTTTGATAATGTCCTCACTTCCCGTTATGATAAAATGCTCCAAGATTATCTGGAACATTTCTTGCCTGAGACAAATAATCAGTTATTTCTCCAAGGAATCCTGGTTCCTTTTAGAGAAAAATGAAGTAGTGACCACAATCTATATGTTGGGAGTATGCATTGCTACTGCAGTGGTCATTGTTTCTAGGCCTTTTCAGAGGATACAACTGGGTGTGTGTGTGTATATATATATATATATGTGTGTGTGTGTATGTGTGTGTGTGTGTGTATATATGTTAAAATAGATCCTGAGTTTATGCTGATCCTTTATAATTAGATTCGGAATTCTTGGGATCTTACTGAACCTCTGCATCTTCTTCCTCCTATTCTAAAGACTCCAGCGGCCAGTGGCAAAGTAATTATCCCATTACTTTGCTTTCTCTTGCAATCTACCCAAGACACTGCCAGAATGGAACGCAGCATTACCAGCAAAATTAGTGTCACTACAATCAGGTTAGGTTTGTGTGTGTGTGTGTGTGTGTGTGTGTGTTCTTTTTTTTTTTTTTTTTTTGATGTAACTTACTAGGGACATACAGTCAAATATCTGTGTTTTAAAGTCAGCCAAGAGAGTCCCTATGTCTGGTCATTCTACCAACTTGATATAGTGTTAAGTTTAGCTGTTTCAGCTTGACTGCAATTATTAGGGATTGCTTTTTTTTAAAAAAATTATATATAATTTTATTACTACTTATGAATTAATCTTACATAATTATAACTGACTTTACATAATTATGTCAAAATATTTGCATGGCTCTCGAGTCATGTTTACTGAAAGGATATACCCTGAGCCGTCCAACTCCCATTCCTGCCCCTTCTACCCTGGTCCTTGACTCTTTCTGCAAGTAGATATATTTTTAACATTTTTGGTTTATTCTTCCTTTTAAAAAGATAGGCCGGGCGCGGTGGCTCACGCCTGTAATCCCAGCACTTTGGGAGGCTGAGGCAGGCAGACCATGAGGTCAGGAGATCGCGACCATCCTGGCTAACACGGTGAAACCCTGTCTCTACTAAAAATACAAAAATATTAGCCGGGCGTGGTGGCGGCGGGCGCCTGTAGTCCCAGCTGCTCAGGAGGCTGAGGCAGGAGAATGGCATGAACCTGGGAGGTGGCGCTGCAGTGAGCCAAGATCGCGCCACTGCACTCCAGCCTGGGTGACAGAGCGAGACTCCGTCTCAAAAAAAAAAAAAAAAAAAAAAAAGATAGTCAAGTGTGTTTCTGTCTTAGTCTGTTCAGCCTGCTATCACAGAATATTGTAGACTAGGTGGCTTATAAACAGCAGAAATGTATTTCTCAGAGTACTGAGCTGGGAAGTCTGAGGTCAAGGCACTGGCAGACTCAGGGTCTGATGAGGGCAACTTCCTCATTCGTAGATGGCTGTCTTCTCACGGGGTGAAAGCGGCAAGGGAGCTCTCTGGGGTCTCTTTTCTAAGGGCACCAATTTCATACATGAGGGATCTGCCCTCATGGCCTCATCATCTCCCACTTCCAAATACAATCACATTGGAGATTAGGTTTTAAACCGAAAGTTTAGAGTGGCACAAACTTCAGTCTGTAGCAGCACAAACACACACACACACACACACACACACACACACACACACTTATATCCCACCTTCTTAGATAAACAGAATGTCATACAGCCGGGTGCAGTGGCTCATGCTTGTAATCTCAGCACTTTGAGAGGCCGAGGCAGGTGGATCACCTGAGGTCAGGAGTTCAAGACCAGCCTGACCAACATGGTGAAACCCCGTCTCTACTAAAAATACAAAAATTAGCTGGGCATGGTGGCGCATGCCTGTAATCCCCAGCTACTTGGGAGGCTGAGGCAGGAGAATCCCTTGAACTCAGAAGGCAGAGGTTGCAGTGAGCCGAAATCATACCATTGCTCTCCAGCCTAGGCAACAAGAGTAAAACTCAGTCTCAAAAAAAAAAAAAAAAAAAAACTACCATACATATTATCTCCCACTTGGCATTTTTCAATTAATAACACTAGAGTCACTCCATAGCAATAGGTAAAAATACTTCTTATTCCTTTTTCTGCTGAATGATCCTCCATTGTGTGGGTGTACCATAGTATATTCAACCAGTCCCCTCTTCATGGGCATTTAAATTGTTTCTAGGTATTGCCAAAAAAAAAAAAAAAAAGCTGCAGTGATTAGCCTTATACAAATGCCTTTTTATATTTTTGCCCATGAATCCTTAGAATGAACTCTTAGAAGTGGGATTGTTAGGTTAAAGGATATAATGCATATACCATTTTTTCTTTAAAAAAAAAAATGTCAGCAGGGTGCAGTGGCTCACACCTGTAAGCCCAGCACTTTGGGAGGCCAAGGCAGGAGGATCACTTGAAGCCAGGAGTTCAAGACCAGCCTAGGCAACATAGGGAAACCCTGTCTCTACAAAAATAATAAAAAATTAGTGGAGCGTGGTGGCATGTACCTGTAGTACCAGCTACTCAGGAGGCTGAGGTGGGAGGATCACTTGAGCCTAGGAGGTTGAGGCTGCAGTGAGCCATGATTGTGCATGGCACTCCAACCTGGGTGACAGAGCAAGACGCTGTTTTAAAAAAAAAAGAAAAGAAGAAGAAGAAGAAGAATAGAAATGCTTTCTCATTATATTTTTCTTTCCCACCAGCGATGTATAGGAATGCCTATTTCACAGTGTTGTCAATAGAGAATGAAGTCCATCTTTTGGATATGAGACAAATGGACTAAAGAGAAATTGTTTATTAATTAATTTTAATCAGGATTTCTCTTATTCTGAGCAAACTTGGACCTCGTTTTCTTTATTGAGGGCCATTTGCAATTTTTGGTGCCCTATTCTTAAGCTCCTTCTGTTGTCTGACCGTCATCCTTCTCCCATGCATAGACTATTTCACCCCCAGTGCAGACCTGCCGTCTAGGTATTGGGAGACTCACATGCTGGATTCAGGGAGTTGCTTCCTTGAGCTGCACCTTAAACCTTCCCTGTATATTCTGCAGCTTGTAGAGATATGTAGATCAGAAGTTCACTAGAGGCAGCTCACTTTGGTTTTGTTTTTTAAAGTCTGAGGCACAGCGATAGCATTTATTTAATTCATAATATTCTATAGGTAATTTTAATGCCATTTTTCAATTTTCCACGTTTATAAAAAGTTGCCATTCATAAATCTTGAAGTGTGAAGAACTAATTTTCTCTAATCATTAAATATTAGTGATTATTACCACATCTATTTATTTTTTAATTATTATTATTTTAATTTCCATACGTTATTGGGGAAAAGGTGGTGTTTGATTACATAAGTAAGTTCTTTAGTGGTGATTTGTGAGATTTTGGTGCACCCATCACCCCAGCAGTATACGCTGCACCCTGCACCCTATTTGTAGTCTTTAATCCCTCACCCCCTTTCCACCCTTTCCCCCTGAGTCCTCCAAGTCCATTGTGTCATTCTTATGCCTTTGCATCCTCATAGCTTAGCTCCCACTTATGAGTGAGAACAAACAATATTTGGTTTTCCATCCCTGAGTTACTTCACACAGAATAATAGTCTCCAGTCTTATCAAGGTCGCTGTGAATGCCATTAATTCATTCCTTTTGATAGCTGAGTAGTATTCCATTTTATATATATGTGTGTATATATGTGTGTATATATACGTATACACATATATATACACATATATACACACGTGTGTATATATACATATATACACACACACATATATATCACAGTTTTATATATATATATAAAAACATATCAAAGTTTATCCACTTGTTGGTTGATAGGCATGTGGGTGGGTTACATGTTTTTGCAATTGCGAATTGTGCTGCTATAAACGTGCGTGTGCAGGTATCTTTTTTGTGTAATGACTTGTTTTCCTCCAGACAGATGCCCAGTAGTGGGATTGCTGGATCAAATGGTAGTTCTACTTTTGGTTCTTTAAGGAACCTCCACATTGTTTTCCATAGTGGTTGTGCTAGTTTACTCTCCCACCAGCAGTGCGGAAGTGTTCCCTGTTCACCGCATCCGTGCCACTTTGTAGGGCATCTTTCCTAGGTGGGCTTTGCCCCGCAGGGCGTGTGGCTACATCATTTCATGTTCAGTGATGCTGAACACGGGCAGCTGGTTCGCCCATTGGTGGCCTGGGCCTGACAGAGCCAGTGTCATGGTCCCACCAATATATCACTTCCACAGTTGAGCATCCATTGATAACTCTTACCTAGATCTGTCACTCCCTTTGAAATTATTAGCCAGCATTCTCTCTTACCACCAGTTTGGTTACCCTGAGACTTTCGTATAGGACAGTCCAGATAACTATCTTATTCTTTCTTGTTATTTTTCAGAATAATACAATGAAGGGTTGTGTTTAGAGGGTAAAATCTGGGTGTTAGGTGTGTGCTCATTTTAAAGTACTGCCAAGTTGCATTTTTCTAAAGCATTTTAGTAGACAGAGAATGAAGAAAATATCAAAAAATATCAATTTAACCTCATATTTCTTTAAAAATATTTCTATTTTTAGAAATATTGATATGTTGATATTAATTGATACTTTCAAATTCAACTGTAAGATTATAAGATATTCCTCAATTTCTTTAACATTTTCACTTCTTTTCTCTTTAGGCTGAAAATTTTGGTTCCTAACAATATTAACATAATCACTTGCTTGATCCTATAACTGTTTCAAAATAACCATGCCAATCATAACTCATTTTTAAATTTGTAGGTGTTTTCCTTTTTAGAATACATCCTATTAGGCATATCTCACAAAAACTGTGTTTTAAAGTCAGTTGAACCCATGATACTCTCCATGTGCTGATGCTGCCACCAATCTGATAGAATTTTAGATTCATTTGTTTCTTTCTGTTTTCAAATTTCAGATTGCTTTTCTACTCATATTTAATGTTGCTTTGTAGTTATACAAAAACATGTACATGGTTCCAAAACCAACATTATATAAAAATTACATTCAGAGAAGTTTGCATCCTCCCTGTCTCCTCCACTCCAATCCACCTCTCTGCCACGATTCACCATTTACTAGATTTTGGCTGGTCTTTCCATTGCTTATTTCATGATGCAAGGGACTAAGTAAATCCATTCATATTTCTCTTTTGCATGATTTTTAAAATATTTTTTCCAGTGTTTCTTTGCAGAGAGTCTTAGAAGTAAGATCAATTGGCAAAGAATAAATGCACATGGAATTTTCTGGTGAGTTGCCAAGTTCCACTCTCTTAGGGATTTGCATTCTCACCAGACGGATAAAAGACTGACTGTTTCTACACAGTATTATCACCAGAGTGTGCAATCCAAGGACTGAGCTTTTTTCAGTTTAATAAGTGGCCATTTTAAGTTGTATTTCTCATATTATTAATAAAGATGAGCATCTTTTCATACAATTGAGGGTCATTTACATTTCTTGTGGATTCTTTGTTTATATCTTTTGCTTGATTTGAAAAATTTGATTTTTGCTCGAATTCTTCTTTACTTATGACTGTCTTCTGTACAATACAGATATTATGATTTTGAGATTGTTCCATGTTTTATATATTAACATTTTCTTTATTTTTATAGCTGAGTAGATTTGGACATGCCACAATTTGTTTGTTGCTAGTAGTTGGAGATTTGAACTGCTTCCAATTTGGGGCTATTAGGAATAGTTCTGAACATAAATAATTCATATACCCTTGTAAGTGTGTGTGTGTGTGTGTGTGTGTGTGTGTGTGTGTGTGTCTATGTAATCTTCATTTCTCCTGGGTAAGCACCTAGCAGCAGAATCATGGGGTGGGTGACTAATGCATGTCTGACTGTAGAAGGTGATCAATGAATGAATGACTGTATAAGGTGATCAATGCCTGTTTGACTGTACAAGTTACTGCCATGCTATTTCCAAGGGGCTACACCATTTTGCATTCTCATCAACAATGTAATGGATCTATTATTAATTTTCAAAGAGTAACACAAACATATTTACAAATTAAGTTTTGATTTCCCACACAGTAGAATATCTCAATCTATCTACAGCATATAAGCACATATGTGTCTCCTGCATAAACCAAAGCTTTTCTCAATCCTCAACCCATTTGAAGGGTGCAAAGTGGTCACAAACCCCACTATTAGGAACTACTGTTTCAGAGCAGCATTTAGAGATGGAAGGTGTCTGTTTTCTAGCAGCCGCCAGGGGCACCCGTGATCACTTCTGTGTTTCTCTAACTGAGCAAAGTTCATTTTAAAGGACACACATCCTCAAAGACCCCCAGAACATGTCTCAGGGCACCACCTGAAAAGCACCAATTCAATAATATAAAATTCTGGACTATAAAAATCTCTTTCATGGTGCATTAGCACTGCTGCAGAAGGGTTTTGTCATTAGGTGCTAAAGCTGCTTGTGTTTTTTGTTTGTTTGTTTGTTTTTGAGATGGAGTTTCACTCTTGTTGCCCAGGTTGGGGTGCAATGGTGCAATCTCGACTCACTGCAACCTCCGCCTCCCGGGTTCAAGCAATTCTCCTGCCTCAGTCTCCCAAGTAGCTGGAATTACAGGCATGCGCCACCACACCTGGCTAATTTTGTACTTTTTTTTCTGATAGAGATGGGGTTTTACCATGTTGGTCAGGCTGGTCTCTAACTCCTGACCTCAGGTGATCTGCCCGCCTTGGCCTCCCAAAGCATTGGGATTACAGGTGTGAGCCACCGCACCTGGCCTAAAGCTGATTTTTATTGTTGTTGTTTTATATTTTTCATCACAAACTGCAAAAGTAAAAATTTTCTACTACCCCTCCTATCCCCAATATTCCCCCATGTCCCCAATGGATGTGAAAATGCAAATTTCAAAAATGCGAAGTTGCACAATTCAGCATCCATAAGGTAAAAACAGACAAATTGTTCTGGAGCAACACAGCCTGTGTATACTTGCTACGGGTCACAGCTCTCAACCCTGCTGTGTGGCAGGCAGCCCCTCCATGGAGGGAGGGCACTAGAAGAGGCCCGGGGACCTCTATCTGCACCCCGTGTGCTCGTCCCCAGCTGGGCGGACCCAAGGCAGGACTCCACCTGGATGAGGGCAGCTCCTGAGCTGTGCAGCCTGGGCCCTCCCCGTGCACCTGTGCCCTTGCAGATGAAGAGGGCGGCTGTGCCTGCAGCGTGGGTGCCATCCAAGCCAGGGCCAGGGCCAGGGTCTGCACAGTGGGGAGTCCTCAAAGCAGGTGAGGACCTGAAGTATATGGGCTGCAGGGCAGGCAAACCCCCAAATTGGGGTTTAGCCTGAAAATGTTCTTGGCTTTACCCAGGAAATAATTCAGGGCTGAGCTAGAGGCATAGTGGTAAGCTCTGTGACGGTTCATACAGAGCAGGGCTACCCACCAGGCAGTGTGTGGAGAGCAGCAGCTGTGGGGCAGTGCTGCCACCATATTTATACCCACTTTTAATTACATGGAAAGTAAGAGGTGAGTTATTCAGAAATTTCTAGAAAAAGGGTGGTAACGTCCAGGTGTTGCCATGGCAACGGTAAACTGTCATTGAGCTGGTGGGCGTGTCTCATGCAGATGAGCTTCTGCCTATTCCATGTTTCAGCCAGTCTTCACTCTGGTTGGGAGTCCAGTCCCGCCTCCTATATCACATTCATACTCAGTAGCTTCAGGCGCTTGTCCAGGCTACCTTTGTTGGATAGAGGGCGACAAAAGCTCAGAACGGCACATACACTAGGGCAGGGGTGCAGAGAGGTGCAGTGCAGCGGGGCTGCATGGTGGGTGAGGGGGATCTGGGCAGGAAGTTGACCCCGCCAGGCTGGAGCGCAGGTCACCCATGGTCCCGGCTCCACCCGGGTGGGCGCTGCAGGCTCTGAGCCCTGGCTCAGTCCGAGGGTCACTCAGCCACCTCGGGGGACTGGACCGGCCCCGGGTAACAGGAAGCTGGGTGTACACCTGGTGCCTGGTCAACCAGGAACATTTGAACATTTCAATATCCATTTCTATTTTTTTAAAACAAGCATCCCCCTCTGTCAGTCATTAATATAGAATCACTATGGAGCGATGACTACGTAAAATTTCCATGACTTTTGGAAAGTTTCCATGAGTTTGGAAAGAGCCACCCAGGGAATCCCCTCTCCCGCGTCCGCAGCCCGCGCCCTCTGCCGGGCGTCTGGCGCATTTCTTCCAGAGAATACGGACCCGAATTATTACAGCGGAGCCTCGGCCGCAGTCTCCCCAGCCGCCGCCAGAGGGAAACCTGATCCCTTGCAGGATTCCTAGGGGCTCCCAGAGAAGCCCCAGGCTGTGCTTCTGCCTGCTAGTTCTGGGATGGGTGAGCCTTGGGAAAGCAAAGAGAATAGAAAGTAATTCTCCATGCGTCCTCCTCCAGCTCCACCGGTGCTCAGCATACGGTCAATCTGGTTTAAAACTGTCCCCCTATAGCCTGCTTTTTTTCCTTAAAGAATCTTCAAGCAAATCCAGGACTTTGTATGGCTTCACTTGTAAATAATTCAATATATCTCCCCTCAAGAAAAGACTTCTTAAATACTTTACGTAAACAACTGTGTCATCCTCACACCTCACAAAATTGCCGTCAATCCCCTGCTGTCATATGATGACCAGTTTTCAGCTTTTACGGCTTCTTGGAGATCTCATAAATGCCTCCTGGCAACCGACTTTCTCAAACTCATTTCCAGACGAGACCGGTTACCAAAATACCAGGGCCTGCTGCTCAGGGCACAGGAAGCCAATGGCTGAGACCATGGGTATTGCCAGGGAAGAAGGCTTTAAGCAGGTGCAATAGGTAAGGAGATGGGCGCTCGGTCTCAAGTCCATCTTCCCGACAGACTAAAATTAGGGGTTTATATTGTAGGGAAGAAATGTAACAATGTGTGGGAAAACAGGAACTCAGAAGGAGACAGGAAGCAATCATGATAAATGAGGTGCCTGGCATCTCCTCCTATGGACATGGTGATCTGGCGAGTTTCAGTTCTATAATACTTTTTGAGAGGCCTGGAGTCCTTTACTGAGGAAGGAACTCAGATAAAACAAATATAAGTTTCAAGCCTTAAGACCAGAAGGGTCAATTTTTTAATATATATATATGTATATGTATGTATATGTATATATAAAAATATTAAATATATATGTATATGTGTATATATAAATATTAAATATATGTACATATATATACACACACATATATATACACACACATATATTTAACTGTCTATGGGCCAGGTGCGGTGGCTCACACCTGTAATCCCAACACTTTGGGAGTCCGAGGCAGGTGGATCAGGAGGTCAGGAGATTGAGATCATCCTGGCTAACACGGTGAAACCCTGTCTCTACTAAAAAAAAATACAAAAAATTAGCCAGGCGTGGTGGCGGACGCCTGTAGTCCCAGCTACTCGGGAGGCTGAGGCAGGAGAATGGCGTGAACCTGCGAGGCAGAGCTTGCAGTGAGCCGAGATTGCGCTACTGCACTCCAGCCTGGGTGACAGAGCGAGACTCCGTCTCAAACAAAAACAAAAACATAAACAAAAAAACACAACTGTCTATGGGACTATTGGGTCGCCTTCAGACCCATACATTTATATTTGTTGGATAATATGTTTCTAAAGTGTCTGTTTACATGTGGGGCTCCTTTCTTCCTCTCTCTCTCCTTCCTTCCTCCCTCCCTCCCTCCCTCCCTCCCTCCCTCCCTTCCTTCCTTCCTTCCTTCCTTCCTTCCTTCCTTCCTTCCTTCCTTCCTTCCTCTCTTTCTCTCTTTCTCTCTTTCTGACAGGGTCTTCCTGTGTTCCCCAGCCTCCCAGGCTGGTATGTGGTGGTGCGATCTCAGCTTGCTGCAACCTCCGCCTCCCAGGCTCAAGTGATCCTTCCACCGTAACCTCCCCAATAGCTGGGACTACAGGCACATGCCAACATGCATGGCTAAATTTAGTAGTTTTTGTAGAGAGAGGGGTTAATCATGTTGCCCAGGCTGGTCTTGAACTCCTGGGCTCAAGGGATCCACTCACCTCAGCCTCCCAAAGTGCTGGAAGTACAGGCATGGGCCACTGCGCCTTGTCCCTTCCTTTCTTCATTATTTGCTCGTGTGTCAGCTGTTGGGTTTTTTATGTTGTTTTGTTTTCTGTGTGACATGTATTTGGTGAGCACATTTCATACTTACATTAGAGGGCGTCTGGGTGTGAGATAATCACCCTAACACCCCTGTATTCCTGGGAACCCGTCCTCGCAACACCGGGTTGGGTCCTCTGGGAAAGCCTGCAGATGGATCAGGGATGCATTCCTGTTGCTCCACCCAGAGGCAGGAGGGTCAGGCTGTGTCTGTTTCTGGGCTGTTGTGATTGTCAATGCAGTTGGATCCTTCATCATCCGTTCACCATCCACGTCGCTGCTCATGGGGTCAGCAGCCATTCATGAATGTTGCCAAGTTCCTTCCTTTCACAAGAAATTGCAAAATGGTGACGTTCTATTTGTATCATTCCTTCAGCATTTATAAGCCAGATTCTTCTATATATAAGAAGTAGAAGAACATTTTCTCATCAGTATTTGGTTTTTCTGGTATATGGTTTGGACAGGAAAGGCGGGATCGATGCTTCTCATTCCTTCAAGTTACATCATAAAGAGGTGATGTTCGAGCATTTCGAAAATCTTTCTTAAAATGACAAACTCACATTCTTTTCTAAAATTGATGTGTTTCAGTCACCTGCCACTGTCATTCTTCTGGACGGTCCGTGTCTTCACCCAGGCCAGGGGAGCCTCTCCAGGTCAGCTCCTGCACCCTTAGGCTAGCACCCCAAAGTGGAGAGTGTCCTTGCCTCCTGGCTGACAAGATGCTCCTGGCTTAGCTTACGCATTGACTGCCCCAGAGTGGAATCAGCCCTTTCTTCCAGGAGACCTGGTCCAGATCTGTGGGTTCAGTGAGGGTGGAATAGAGACAGTGAGGCACCCCCAGCCTGAAGCACCTGGCAGAGAACAGACCGCTACAGACAGATGATCATACATTAATCAAATTGCCATTGTTACACACTCACTCAAACTCCTTCCTGCACAGAAAAGGCTTCAGAGCCTCACCATGGTCCCTGAATTCAGAGCAGCAGAACAGAGATTTGCAGTGGGTGAGACAGGGGAGACACAGAGAGCAAAACAAGAATCTGGACAGGAAGGGGTCCCAGGCGTGAGGCTGCTGCACGGCCTGCCAGCCCCAGCCCCAGGCCCTCTTTTGGGTCCCTGAGTCCCAGTACCTCTGATTGGGCTGTTGCCGCCTGGGCCCTTGGCTGGGTGCTGGCCACCTGTGAGGCCAAGGATGAACCTTGGGCTCTCCTCACTTGTAGGAAAATAATTGGAACACCACTGTTCTACCCAAATCCACATCCATACAGTTGAGAAGAAAACATGAAACTCCACTTTTAAGGGTGAAGCAAAGGACCGTGGATAGATGTTGGATTGCACCGCACAAGGGGCTGCCCTCATCCTCCGCTGCAGCGTCCTCGCTGGCCGCCCCTGTTCTCAGTGGGATTGTGTCCCAGTGTTCTCAGTGGGATTGTGTCCCAGTGTTGGAAAGATCTGGAGGACGTTTTGTCCAGCAAGTGCCAAGGGAAAATATAATTTAGGAAATTTTCAATGCCCATGAGGGTCATGAAAGATAAGCAACAGTGCTGCCCAGGACAGCCACAATTCCTGCTGGATTGTGACTGTAATTGCCATTCTTATCACGGGTCTCCGTCACAGCTAGCTGTCATCACTGGCATTGTCCTGCTGTGTTCTAGAATCTACACAATGCATCTGCCTTGACCCTCAGGCCCTCATTCTACCCTGAAGCTCACCATCCAACAACCAGCATGTGTGTGAGGCCACTGCTCAGCCAAATCCACGGGCTATGCAGTCTCAGCTCCCAGAGCTCTGCCCAGCGCACTGTCCAGCAGCCCTGGACACCTCAGCCCCAGGTGCATCTGAGCCCTCCCTCACGCTCATCGCACAGCATCACCAAGCCACCTCCAACCTCTCTCCCCAGAGCCCTTGGGAGGACTCATGACCTTCCAAGTTGCTCTGCAATGGATTAGAGATGGCATCTTAATGAACCCTTTTGCTCTCTTGCACCTAGACACCTGGATGTGATTTTACACTCCAGGGCTTGTCTCCCCGGAAACACAGGTGTGACTGAGGCAAGAGCCAGCTCAGGGCAAGGAGCGCCAGAGAAACTCACACACAGGTGTTTCAGCTCTGACCCAAGGCTCGGTCCTGGCTCCTCAAATTGCTGTGTGTCCCTCCGGTGGTTACCAGAAGAATTGCAGGGCTTCTGCTCTTAAAGGGAGAAGAACCTGCAGCAGGTTCCCTGAAGGGCTGTGCAGGGCACAAGAGAGGCTTGGCCAGCAGAATATTGATGGTGCAAGCCTCTTCATCACTGATGGTGCCCCTTGTAAACTCATAAAAATGATGAAGCATTTGTGTTTTGCCTTGGACTCAATTCCCAGCTTTTGTTTTAATATAAAAGCAATCAATTTCTCCCTGAAATCTAGTAAAATGTCCTAGGAAAATGTATGATTTTTATGTGAGAGCTGCACTAACACCCAGCCCTCAGCTCAGGACCCTGTGATGACAGAGGCTGGCCTGGAAAGGATACAGCTGAGCTGGGAGCAGGTGTGTGCTCGCCTGAGCCCTTGCCCCACTTCCAGATCCTGCCTGATTTTCCCTGATAGAATGGCTGTGATCAAAAAGACATCAGATAAGTGTTGATGATGATATGGTAAAAATGGAACCCTTGGACTCTGCTAGTGAGAATGTAAATTGGTATAGCTACTATGGAAAATATTTATGGATTTTCCTCAAAAAATTAAAACCAGAACTACCATATGATTCAGCAATCCTCCTTCTGGTATATATCCAAAGGAAATGAAGTCAGAATGTGAAAGAGATATCTGCACTCCCATGTTGATTGCACCATTATTCACAACAGCCAACACATGAAAAGAGCCCACGTGTTCATCCACTGATGAGTGGATCAAGAAAACGCGGTAGACATAGATGACATGGAATACTATTCAAACCTAACAAAGAAAGACATCCTGACCTTTGCAATAATGTGGATGAACTTAGAAGACATTATACTAAGTGAAATAAGCCAGGTAAAGGGAGAAAAATACTGCACATTCTTCCTTATATGTGGAATGTAAAACTGCTGAAGTTGGACCAGGCGTGGTGGCTCACACCTGTAATCCCAGCACTTCGGGAGGCAGAGGCAGGTGGATCACAAGGTCAGGAGATCAAGACCATCCTGGCCAACATGGTGAAACCCCGTCTCTACTAAAAATACAAAAAAATTAGCCAGGCGTGGTGGCGGGCACTTGTAGTTCCAGCGATTTGGGAGGCTGAGGTAGGAGAATCACTTGAACCTGGGAGGCAGAGGTTGCAGTGAGCTGAGATAGCGCCACTGCACTCCAGTCTGGCGAGAGAGCACAACTCTGTCAAAAAATAAAAACAAAAAATGCTGAAGTCATAGAAGCAGAGAGTAGAAATGCGGGTATCCAGGGGCAGGGTAGAGGGCAATGGGGAGATGTTAGTCAAAGGATACAAACCTTTAAGCAGGAGAATTAATATCTGGAGATCTGTTGCACAGCATACTGACTACTGTTAATAAGATGTAATGCATACTTAAAATTGCCAAGAGAGCAGATCTTAAGGTCACCACATACAAAAATAAGTATGCAAGGTGATGGATGTGTTAATTAGCCTAATTTAATCACATAATGTGTACATGTGTGCATGTATCAATACACCACCTTGTACACCATGAATACATACAATTTCTATTTGAACCAAACCTTCATAAAGCTGAATATAAAAGGAAAGTGGGCCCAGGTGTGGTGGCTCATGCCTGTAATCCCAGCACTTTGGGAGGCCAAGGAGGGCAGATCATCTGAGGTCAGGAGTTCAAGACCAGCCTGGTCAACATGGTAAAACCTCGTCTCTACAAAAAATACAAAAATGTGGCTGGGCATGGTGGCTCGTGCCTGTAATCCCAACACTTTGAGAGGCCGAGGTAGACGGATCACGAGGTCAGGAGATTGAGACCATCCTGGTTAACACAGTGAAACCCCGTCTCTACTAAAAATACAAAAAATTAGCCGGGCCTGGTGACATGCGCCTGTAATACCAGCTACGCGGGAGGCTGAGGCAGAAGAATCACTTGAACTCGGGAGGCAGAGGTTGCAGTGAGCCGAGATCATGTCACTGCACTCTAGCCTGGGTGACAGAGTGAGACTCCATCTAAAAAAAAAAAAAAATTAGCCAGGCATGGTGGCGGGCACCTGTAATCCCAGCTACTTGAGAGGCTGAGGCAGGAGAATCGCTTGAACCTGGGAGGCGGAGTTTGCATGCCGTGAGCTGAGACTGCACCATTGCACTCCAGCCTGGGCAACAAGAGTGAAACTCCATCTGAGAAAAAAAAAAAAAAAAAGAAAGAAAGAAAGAAAAAGAGAAAGAAAAGAAGAAAGAGAGAAAGAAAGAAGGCTGAGTGTGGTGGCTTACACCTGTAACCCCAGGTTTGGGAGGCCGAGGTGGGCAGATCACTTCAGGCGAGGAGCTTAAGACCAGCCCGGCCAACATGGTGAAACCCTGTCTCCACTAAAAATACAAAAAAATTAGCCAGGAATGGTGGCACATGCTTGTAATCTCAGCTACTCAGGAGGCTGAGGCATGAAAATTACTTGAGCCTGAGGGGCGGATGTTGCAGTAAGCCAAGATTGTGCCACTGCACTCCAGCCTGGGTAACAGAGGGAGATTCTGTCTAAAAAACAAAAAAGATAAAAGAAAGTTGGCTTGGGTTAATTGTAAATGTACACTGCAAACTCTAGGGCAACCACTTTTTAAAAGTTAAATTAAAAAGTATAACTGGTATGCTAAGACATGAGGGAGAATGAAATAATATTAAATGATAAAATCATAAATGGCTGAAAAGGGGTGGAAGACACAACAGAAACAAAACACAAGGGCTACAAATGGAGAAACCACAACAAATATGGAAGAATTTAATCTATCTCTATAAATAATCATTTGAACATCCATGTTCTAAATGCACCAAGTAAAAGCCCAGAATTTTCAGAGTGGATCAAAAAATAAGAGCCAACTATATGTTGCCTCCAAGAGACACATCTTAAAAATAAAGATGCATGTAAGTTAAAAGTAAATGGATCGAGAAAGATATACCATGCTAATGCTAATCAACATGAACTAGAAGTAGGTATGTTAATTTCAGCCGGAGGTGACTTCAAAGCAAGGAAATGTATTAGGGATATAGAAGAGCATTGTATAATAATAAGGGGTCAATTCTGCAAGAAGACATAATTTTTAAAGTGTATGTGCTGAAAATAGTGTGTCAAATTGCATAAGGCAAAAAGTGATAGAACTGCAAGGAGAAATAGATGAATCAAGTTTTTTAGTTGGAGACTTCAACACCCCTCTTTTGAAATAGAACCAGCAGGCAGAAAATCAGAAAGGATATAGTTGAACTCAATACCACTGTCTATACTGCCTAAAACTGTCATCTATAGACTACTTCAACCACAGCAGAATACACATGTTTCTCAAGTTTATATGAAACTTTCACCAAGATTGGCTGCATTATGGGATGGTAAAATTTACCTTGAGGTACATAAAAGAATAGAAATCATATAATGTCTTCTCTCAGATCTCAATTAAACTAAAACCAATGACAGAAAGATAACTGGAAAATATCAAAATCTATAGAGATTAAGCAACACACTTCTAAACAATACATGGGTCAAAAGAAACATTTGAAGAGAAACTTAATGATATTTTGAAAGAAATTAAAATGAAAACACTACTTATGAAAATGTGTGGGATTCAGTGACAGCAGTGATTAAAGGGAAATTTATAAAATTGAATGTGTTTATTAGAAAAAAGAAAGGTCTAGGCTGGGCGCGGTGGCTCATGCCTGTAATCCCAGCACTTTGGGAGGCTGAGGTGGGCGGATCACAAGGTCAGGAGATCGAGACCATCCTGGATAACACGGTGAAACCCCGTCTCTACTGAAAATACAAAAAATTAGCCGGGCACGGCGGCACAGGCCTGTAGTCCCAGCTACTCGGGAGGCTGAGGCAGGAGAATCGCTTGAATCTGGAAGGTGGAGGTTGCAGTGAGCCGAGATCATGCCACTACACTCTAGCCTGGCAATGAAGTGAGACTCCGTCTGATTAAAAAAAAAAGAAAGAAAAAAGAAAAAAGGAAGGTCTAAAACCAGTTATCAAAGTTCCACCTTAGGAAGCTAGAAAAAGAAGAGCAAACTAAATCCAAAGTAAGCAGAAGAAAAGGTCTAATAAAAATTAGAGCAGAAATCAATAAAACTGGAAACAGGAAGTCAATAGAGAGACTCAATGAAACCAAACACCAATTCTTTGTAAGGATCAATAAAATGAATAAGCCTCTGGCCAGTGTAACTAAGAAAAAAATAGAGAGAACAAATGACTAATATCAGAAATGAAAGCGGGAACATCCTAAGTGCCCATAGACATTAAAAGGATAATCAAGACATGCAATGAATAACTCTATGCCTAAAAACTTAAAACCTGGATGAAATACACCAATTACTTGAAAGGAAAATATGCCAAGACTCACACAAGAAACAGAAAATTGGAATAGCTTTATATCGATTAAAGAAATTGAGTAAATAGTTAATAACTTTCCAAAACAGAAAGCAGCAGGCTGAGATAAATTCACTGGTGAATTCTACCAAACATTTAGAGAAGAAATTTTACCAATTCTCCACAGTTTCTTCCAGAAGATAGAAGGGGGAGGGAATATTTCCTAAGTTATTCTATGAAGCCAACATCACCCTAAAACCAAAACCAGACATGATAAGAAAACTACAGACCACAATCTCTCATGAACATGGATGTAAACATTGTCAAAAAAATCAGCAAATTGAATCCAACATGCATAAAAATAATTTTATACCATGACCAAGGGGGATTTATGCCAAATACACAAGGCTGGTTTGGCATTAGAAAATCAATTGATATAATCCATTACATAATGAAGGTAAAAAAAAAAAAAAGAAAAGAAAGAAAAAATCACACGATCCTATCAATAGATGCAGACAATGCATTTGACAAAATCCAATTTATGGTTAAAAAATCTCGCAGTAAACTAGGAATATAGGAAAACATCCTCAACTTGATACATATATCTAGAAAAACACCCTACAGCTGGCCAGGTACGGTGGCTCATACCTGTAATCCCAGCACTTTAGGAGGCCGAGGCGGGCGGATCACGAGGTCAGGAGATCGAGACCATCCTGGCTAATACAGTGAAACCCCATCTCTACTAAAAATACAAAAAAATTAGCCAGGTGTGGTGGTGGGCACTTGTAGTCCCAGCAACTTCAGAGGCTGAGGCAGGAGAATGGTGTGAACCTGAGAGGCGGAGCTGGCAGTGAACCGAGACCGCGCCACTGCACTCCAGCCTGCATGACAGAACGAGACTCCGTCTCAAAAAAAAAAAAAAAAAAAAAAAAAAGCCCTACAGCTAACGTCGTATATAATAATGAGAAACTTGAAACTTTCCCACTAGGATCTGGAACAAGGCACGGATGTCCTCTCTCAACACGCCTTATCAATATTGCACTGGAAGTAATAAAGAATACAATAAGATAAGAAAAAATGTGTACCGGTTAATAAGGAAGAAATAAACTGTTTGCAGATGACTTGTCTATGTAGAAAATTCAAAAGACTCAACATAAAGTTTTCTGGAACTAATAAGTGATCCTAGCAAGGTTGTAGGATACAAGGTTAACATACAGAAGTCAATCATTTTCCTTCACATTTGCACTGAACGAGTGGAATCTGAAATTAAAAACACAATACTGTGTTTATTAGCACCCCCCAAAATGACATGTATAGATGTAAATCTAAACAGAATCTCAGTGTCACAGTTATTTTTCTGTTCAGAAAAAAAAAATGTTACGAAGGAAAATGACGTATGCCCCAACTATAGTGGGTGGTGAAAGACGCAGGGTGAGGAGGAAAAAGCAAACATGTTGAGAAAAACTAGTTATCATTTTTTATTTTAAATATCATACCCACCCATTTCTACAATTCCTGAGTCACTCAACATTTCTGTAATTTGAAAAACATGGGTCTGGGTGTGATCTTATCTTGCTTTTGGCATTTATCCTACCTGGTGCTCTCTGAGCTTGGATCTGTGGTTTCATGTCTGACATTAATTTGGGGAAATCCACAGTTATAATTGTTTCCGATGTTTCTTCTCTTCCTTTTTCTATTTCTTCCCCTTTTGGGATTCCCAAGAGGCATTTATGAGATCTCCAAGAAGCCGTAAAAGCCGAAAACTGTCATCATATGATAGCAGGGGATTGACGGCAATCTGTGAGGTGTGAGGATGGTACAGTTGTTACTTAATATATTGAAGAAGCACTTTCTGGAGGGGAGATATCTTGAATTATTTGCAAGCGAAGCCATGTCAAGTCTGGGATTTGCTTGAAGATACTTTAAGAAAAAAAGTGGGCTATAGGGGGATGGTTTTAAAGTAGATTGGCCAAATGCTGAGCACTGTTGGAGCTTGAGGAGGACGCATGAGGATCACTTTTTTCTCTGCTTTCCCAAGGCTCACCCATTCCCAGAACCAGCAGGCAGTGCTTGCTCTGGGAGCCCCTAGGAAACTTGCACGGGATCAGGTTTCCCTCTAGCGGCGGCTGGAGAGACTGCGGCCGAGGCTCCGCTGTAGTAATTCGGTTCCGTATTCTCTGGAAGAAATGCGCCCGCCTCCCGGTGGAAGGCGCGGGCTGCGGACGCGGGAGAGGAGAGTCTTCGGTGGCTCTTTCCAAACTTATGGAAACGTTCCGAAAGTCATGGAAATTTTACATATTCACGGCTCCATAGTGATTCTATATTAATGGCTGACAGAGGGGGAGGCTTGTTTTAAAAAGAAATGGATATTGAAATATTCAAATGTTCCAGGTAAAACAATGCACCAGGTGCACACTAAGCCTCCTGTCACTTGGTTCCAGCCCAGTCCCCCAAGGTGGGTGAGTGACCCTCGGACTGAGCTAGGGCCGAGAGCCTGCAACGCCCACCCGGGTGGAGCCGGGACCATGGGCTGACATCGCTCCAGCCTGGCAGGGGCCGCTTCCTGCCCAGACACCCCTCACCCACGTCCAGCCCCGTTACTGCATGGCTGTACACATGTGTTGTAGTTTATGTGCCGCTTTGATCCCTCGTCGCCCTCTGTGAGAAGAAAGGAGCCTGGACAAGCATCTAAAGCTTCTGGGTGTGAATAGATACCCAAGCCTTTCAGGCCTTACCTGAGTCCAGGTCCCCTCGCTATGCACACCCTGGCCCTCTGCCAGGATGGCGCCCACGCTGCAGGCAGAGCCACCGTCTCCATTTGCAAGAGCACACAGGTGCGCAGGGAGGACCCAGGCTACACACCTCAGGAGTTGTCCTCATCTAGATGGGGTCCAGCCTGAGGTCTGCCCAGTGGGGGATGAGAGCATGGGCTGCAGGTGGAGGTCCCAGGACCCCTCCTAGCGTCCTGCCTCCATGGAGGGGCTGCCTGCAGAGCGTCAGAATTGAGGGCTGTGGCCTGCATCTGGTGTAGACAGGCTGTGTTGCTGCAGAGCAATCAGTCTGTTTTGATCTTATGGATACTGAATTGCGCAACTCAGCATTTCCGTAATTTGCATTTTCACATCCACTGGGGACAGCCAGAGTGCTGGGGATGGGAAGGGTGTGGAAAAATTTCACTTTTGCATCTTTTGATGAAAAAGGTAAAACAATCAACGTTAACAACAGCTTAGCCGCCTAATGACAAAACCCTGCTATTTCAATGCTAATGCACCATTAAAATAGATTTTCATAGTCCAGAATTTTATAATCTCAGCTTGATGTGTTTCAATGAGTGGGCTGGGACATGTTCAGGAGGTCTTTGTGGATTTGAGTCTTTTAAAATGCCCTCTGTTCAGAGAAACACAGAAGAGATCACGGCTTCCCCCTTGTGGCTGCTGGAAAAGACACCTTTCATTTCTAAATGCTGCTGTGAAACAGTGGGGTCTAACAGTGGGGTCTTGTGACCCCTTTGCACTCTTCAAATGTGTTGAGGATCCACAAAAGCTTTGGTTTAAGAAGGAGGTACATATGTGCTTATATGCTGTAGATAGATAGTGCTTATACATATGTGCTTATATACTGTAGATATAATATTGTGTTGGAAATCAAAACTTAATTTCCAGATATGTTTGTATTATTCTTCGAAAATTAATAATAGACCCATTACATTGCTGATGAGAATGCAAAATGGTGCAGTCCCTTGGAAATAGCGCGGCAGCACCTTATACAACCAGATATGAATTGATTGCCTTATACAGTCAGACAGGCATCGATCACATTTTACTGTCAGACATGCACTGGTCACCCACCCAGTGGGTGATCCAGTGGAATCTACAGCTAGTGATATGGAAGGGGGGCAGGGCAGTGCTGGGAAGGGAAGGGCATGGTCCCTGGCTAAAGCTCCACCCCTGGGCCTGTGTTCCCAGACCTAGATGAGGACAGGCACTCCTGCCTTCACGCTCAAAGGTTGCATTTCCCAAAACCACCCTGGCCCATTACACCCCCAACCTGTGCCTATAAAAACCCCAAGACCTTAGCAGGCAGACACACAAGTAGCTGGAAATCAAGAGAAACACATTGGTGGAAGAGCACACAAGTGGCTGGATGTCGAGAGGCTGTCGAGGGGAGCATGTCGGGGAAAAGCACACTGACAGACCCAGGCAGGCTGGCGGGGCATCCACCGGTGGAATGATGCGGGGTTTGGCCAGGGTGGTCAGAGGACAGCCCAGGCCGCTGAGTGGCCCAACTCCTGGGGGAAAACCACTCCCTTCTTGCTCCCCCACCTGCTGGGAGCTACTTCCACTCAACAAAGCCTTTCACTCATTCTCCAAGCCCGCGTGTCCTCCGATTCTTCTGGTACACCAAGGCAAGAACCCCAGGATCCAGAAAGCCCTCTGTTCTTGTGATAAGGCAGAAGGAATTGGGCGAATTGAGTGGACTAACACAAGTTCCCCCTGGAGGTTTGAGCAGGGGGCACTGAAGAAGTGAGCCACACCCCCATCGCACGCCCTGTGAGGGGGATAAGGGAACTTTTCCCATTTCACTAGGTGCTTACCCAGGAGACATGAAGACATACATAGATGCACACACAGATGCACACACTCTTACAAGGGCATACAAATTCTTTATGCTCAGCATTATTCCTAACAGCCCCAGATTGGAAGCAATTCAAATCTCCATCCATTAGCGAGCAAACAAATTGTGGCATGTCTCAATCTACTCAGCTATAAAAAAATTTTTAAACATGTTAATATGTGCAACATGAAACAATCTCAAAATCATTATGTCTATAATATATAGAGAATGGCTAAAATCAAAGAAGAATTCAAGTAAAAACCAAATTTTTCAAATCAAGTAAAAGATATAAACAAAGAATTCAGAGAAAATGAAATACGAATGGCCCATAATCATATAAAAGAGGCTCAGCTTCAAAGAACTACAAAGTAGAGAAATACAAATTTAAATAGAAACACAACATACCAAAACTGCAACAAAAGCAGTACTAAGACAGAAGTTTATAGCAGTCAGCATCTAAACTGAAAAAGAATAAAGAAAAGAATGATACACCACAACCACGTGGAATTTATCCCAGGGATGCAAGACTGGTTCAACTTTCAAAAATCGTGATGTAATCCATCACAGCAAAAGGTTAATGAAGAAAAATCACATGATCATATCAATAAATGCAGGAAGAAAGCACTGGACAAAATCCAACATCCATTCATAATAATAAAAAGAATTCCCAGCACACCAGGAATAGAGGACCTCCTCCTCAATTTGAAAAATTATAGCCATAAACAATTATAGCTTACATCATAGCTAATGGTGAAAAACTGGAAGTTTCATGAGAAGGTAAAAAATAAAGCAAGAATGCTTTCTCACCACCCCCTTTTTTAACATTGTACTGGAAGCTCTAGCTAATGCAATATAGCAATACAAGAAAATAGAAAGTACACTAATTGGGGAGAAAGAAATAAAACTGTGTCTGTTTGTAGATGACATTATTGTCCTTGGAGAATATACAGGAGTCTATAAAAATATCCTGCAATGAATAAGCCATTATAGCAGTTACAGGATTCCAGGTTAATGTAAAAAAAAAAAAAAAAGCAATTGCTTTTCTAAATACCTAGGTATAAATCTAACAAAATATATACAAGCTCTGTGTGAGGAAAATGATAAAACTGTGTTAAAAGAAATCAAAGAGGAATTAAATAAATGGAGAGATATTTCATGTTTATGGACAGGAAGACTTGATGGTGTCAGAATGTGAGTTTTTCCTGCGTTGGTCTATAGATTCAATGCAACGGCAGTCAAAAGCACAGCTAGTTATTTTGAAGACAATGGCCAATTGATTCTAAAGAGGCAAAGGACTATAATACCTAACATAATATTTTAGAAGGACAAAGTTGACCTGACACTGCCTAACTTCAGGATAGGATATAAAGCTACAGTAACCAAGACAGTGCAGTAGTGGCAAAAGAATAAGCAGATAGACAAATGGAGCAGAATAGAGAGCCCAGAAATGTATAAACAAAAATATTGTCAACTGATCTTTGATGAAGGAGAAAAGGCAATAAAATAGATAGTCTTTTTTTTTTTTTTTTTTCTTGAGACGGAGTTTCACTCTTGTTGCCCAGGCTGGAGTGCTGTGGTGTGATCTCGGCTCACTGCAACCTCCACCTCCTGCATTCAAGTGATTCTCCTGCCTCAGCCTCCCAAGTAGCTGGGATTACAAGCACCCACCACGCCTGGCTAATTTTTTTTTTTTTTTTTTTTTTTTTTTGAGATGGAGTCTCGCTCTGTCGCCCAGGCTGGAGTGCAGTGGCGTGATCTCCACTCACTGCAAGCTCAGCCACCTCCCGGGTTCACGCCATTCTCCTGCCTCAGCCTCCCTAGAAGCTGGGACTACAGGCGCCCGCCACTACGCCTGGCTAATTTTTTTGTATTTTTAGTAGAGACGGGGTTTCACCGTGTTCACCAGGATGGTCTCAATCTCCTGACCTCGTGATCCGCCTGCCTCGGCCTCCCAAAGTGCTGGGATTACAGGCGTGAGCCACCACGCCTGGCCTATTTTTTTGTATTTTTAGTAGAGACGGGGTTTCACCATGTTGGCCAGGATGGTTTCAAACTCCTGACCTCAGGTGATCCACCCACCTCGATCTCCCAAAGTGCTGGGATTACAGGTGTGAGCCACCGCACCCAGTCAAGATAGTCTTTTTCGACAAGGTGCTGGAACAACTGGACATCCACATATTAAAAATAAATCTAGACACAGACCTTTCACAAAAATTAACTCAAAATGCATTACAGACTTAAATGTAAAATACAAAACTATAAAACTCCTAGATGATAGTATTGGCAAAAATCTAGATTATCTTGAGTTTGGCAAGAACTTTTTTAGCTATAACACCAAAGGCATGATCTATGCAAGAAAAATTGATATTCTGGACTTTATTAAATTAAAAACTTTTGTGACACACATTGTCAAAAGAATGAAAAGACAAGCCACAGACTGGGGCAAAATAGTTGCAAAAGACATATAAAGGACCATCAACCAAAATATACAAAAGAAATTCTTAAACCTCAACAACGAGGGAAAAAACAACCTGGTTTTGCTTGTTTGTTTGTTTGTTTGTTTGTTGTTTTTAAAAAGCTAAAGACCTTAACAGACACCTCACCAAAGAAGATCTACAGATCGCAGATAAGGATATGAAAAGGTCATCCGCATCATATGTCGTCAGGGAAAAGAAATTAAAGCAACAATGAGATACCACTACACACCTTCTAGAATTGCCAAAGTCCAAAATGGACACCACTACATACTGGCAAAAATAAGGAGCAACAGGAACTCTCATTCATTGCTGCTGGAAATGCAAAATGGTGCAGCCACTTAGGAAGACAGTTTGGTGATTTCTTACTAAACTGCATAAACCCTTACCGTATGATCCAGCAATCACACTCTTGGGCATTTACTCAAAGGAGTTAAATACATATTTTTACACAAAAAAAACCTGCACACAGATGTTTATTATGGCTTTATTCATAAGTGCTAAAACTGGAAAGCAACCAAGCTGTTCTGCAGTAGATAAACTGTAGTACATCCAGACGATGGAATCTTATTCAGGGCAAAAAATAAATGGAACTATTTAGCCATGAAAAGACATGGAGGAATCTTACATGCATATTACTAAGTAGAAGTAGGAAATCTGAAAAGACTAGATACTGTATAAGTCCAACATTCTGACATTCTGAAAAAGACAAAACTATGGAGACTTTTATACCTTTCATAACAATTAACTCAAAATGGGTTACAGATTTCAATGTAAAATGCAAAACTATAACACTCCTGGATGATGGTATAGTCAAAAATCTAGATTATCTTCAGTTTAGTGAGAATGTTCTATGCCCAATTAATTGAGAGCTTTTTATCATAAAGTACAAAGATCAGTGGAGGCAAAGGGTTGGAAGAAAAATTGATATTCTGGACTTTATTAAAATTAGAAACTTCTGTGAAACACATTGTCAAGAGAATAAAAAGACAAGCTACAGACTGGGGCAAAATAGTTGCAAAAGACATATAAAGGACCATCAACCAAAATATACACACACACAAAAATTCTGATGAATAGACAGAGCACAGAGGGTTTCTAAGGCAGTGAAAATATTCCACATGATACTGTAATGGTGGATACATGTCATTATACATTTGTCCAAACCCACAGAGGTACAACACCAAGAGGAAATCCTAATGTAGACTGTGGGCTTTGGGTGATAATCATGCGTCAGTTTTAACAAATGTTCCCCTTTGGTGGGGGATATTGATAATGGGGGAGGCTGCATGTATGGGGCAGGGGACATCTGGAATATTTCTGTGCCTTCTGCTCAATTTTGCTGTGAACCTAAAACTGCTCGAGAAGTAGTCTTTAAAAAGACAAAGGAAACCATACTTTCCCCCAGATTTTAGGGGTATGTTTGATTATTTTTATACTAAAACAAGAACAGAGATATTGAGTAGATGACAAAATTCAAATTTTTAAAAGAATAAGTGGCACCAGCTAGGTCCAGTGGCTTGTGCATGTAATCTCAGCACTTTGGGAGGCTAAGACAGGCAGATCGCTTAGCCCAGGAGTTCAAGGCTAGCCTGGGCAACATGGTAAAACCCCATCTCTAACAAATAGTAAGGAAAATTAGTCAGGTTTGGTGGTGCACTACTAGTAGCGCCAGCTACACAGTGGGCTGAGGTGGGAAGATCACCTGAGCCCAGGAGGTTGAGGCTTCAGTAAGCTGTGATTGTATTACTGCACTCCAGCCTGGCAACAGAGTGATATCCTGTATCAAAAAAAGTGGTACCAAAATATTATTTGTTGCATTATTAATATTTGATTATAATGTTGCATCATATTAATATATAGCTACTTACCTTTCTTGCCACAGGGAATCTGTTAAGTTTTATCTCTGTTTATAGGACCTACATATAGGTCTTACATTTAAGTATTTAGTCCATTTTCATTTGATTTTTGTATATGGTGAGAGGTCGGAGTCTAGTTTTATGCTTCTGCATCTGAATGTTGTTTTCCCAGCACCATTTGTTGAAGAGACTGTCTTTTCCCCATTGCATGTTCTTGGCATACTTGTCAAACATAAGTTGGCTGTTACATGGATTTACATCTGGGTTATTAATTTTGTCCTATTAGTCTATTTGTCTGTTTTAATGCCAGTACCATGCTAATTTGGTTACTATAGCTTTGTAGTATATTTTGAAGTCGGGTAATGTGATGCATCTGGCTTTGTTCTTTTTGCTCAGAATTACTTGGGATACTCAGGGTAGTTTGTGATTCCATATATATTTTAAGATTTTTTTCCCTATTTCTGTGAAGAATGTCATTGGCATGTTAATAAGGATTGCATCAAACCTGTATTGTCATTTTAACAATATCAGTTCTTCCAACCCCTGAGCATGGAATATCTTTCCATTTTTTGTGTCCTCTTCATTTTATTTCATCAGAGTTTTATAGTTTTCCTTGTTTAGATCTTTCAGTTCTTTGGTTAAATTGATTCCTAGTCATTTTATATTCTTTAGAGTTATGATAAGTGGGATTGCTTTCTTGATTTCCTTTTAAGATTTTTGCTATTGGTCTATATATACTACTGATTTTTGTATGTTGATTTTGTATTCTGCAACTCTACTGGACTTGTTTATCAGCACTAACAGTTTTTTGGTGAGTCTTTATGCTTTTTTAAATATAAGATCATGCCATCTGCAAACAAAGCTAATCTTACTTCTTCCTGTCCATTTGGATGCCCTTTATTTTTTTCTTTTGTGTGATTTCTCTGTCCAGGACTTCCAGTATTATGTTAAATAACAGTGGTGAAAGTGGGCATCCTTGTCTTGTTCCAGATCTTAAAGGCAAGGCTTCCAATTTTCACCTGTTCAATATGATATTGGCTGTGGGCTTGTCATGTATGGCTTTTCCTATTTTGAGGTATGTTCCTTCTATGCCCAGTTTTTTTTTTTTAGGGTTTTTTTAATCATAAAGGAGCACTGAATTTTATCAACTGCTTTTTCAGCATCTATTGAAATAATAATATGATTTTTGTTCTTGGTTCTATTAATGTGATTTGTCATGTTTATTAATTTTTGTATGTTGAACCATTCTTGAGCCTGGGATGAGTCCAACTTGATCAAGGTAAATTATTTTTTTAATGTGTCATTGGATTCGGTTTGCTAGTATTTTTTTGAAGATTTTTGCATCTATATTTATCAATGATATTGGTCTGTAGTTTTCTTTTTTGTTATCATAGTGTCCTTGTCTGATTTTGGTATCAGGGTAAGGTTGGCCTCATAGAATGAGTTTAGAAGCATTTCCTCCTCGTCAGTGTTTTCGGAGAGTTTGAGTAGAAGTGGTACCAATTCTTTATTAAATGGTAGAAGTCATCAGGGAAGCCCTCAGGTTCCAGGCTTTTATTTGATGGGAAACTTTTTATACAGCTTCAGTCATGTTACTTGTTATTGATTTGTTGAGGTTTTCTATTTCTTCATGCCTCAGTCTTTGTAGGTTGCATGTGTCCAGGAATTGATCCATTTCTTATAGGTTTTCCAAATTGTTGGTGTATAGTTGTTCATAATAGTCTCTAATGATTCTTTGTATTTCTGTGGCTCAGTTGTTATGTCTCATTTCTTGTTTCTTATTTTATTTAGTTGGGTCTCCTCTCTTTTTTTCTTAGTCAATTGGGCAAAAGACTAGGTTTCTTGATTGTGTTTTTCTTTGCAAAAACCAACTTTTCTTTTGTTGATCTTCTGTATGGTTATTTTAGTGTCAATTTCATTTAATTTTGCTCTGATCTTTATTAGTTCTTTCTACTCATTTTAGGTTTGGTTCGTTCTTGATTTTCTAGTTTTTTTTTTAGCACATCATTAGCCTGTTTATCTGAAGTATTTTGGTTGTGCTATGGGCATTTATTGCTATAAACTTCCATCTTAGTGCTGTTTTTGCTGTATCCCATAGGTTTTGGTATGTTGTGTTTCAATTTTCATTTGTTTCAAAATATTTCTAAATTTTCTTCTTTTTTTTATTGACCCATTGGTTATTCCAGAGGATGTTGTCTAGTTTCCATGTGTTTGTGTATTTTTCAAGGTTCTTCTTCTTATTGATTTCTAGCTTTATTCCACTGTGGTCTCAAAAGATACTTGATATGGTTTCAACTTTTTTGAATTTGTTGAGATTTGTTTTGTTGCCTAAGATATGGTTTATTTTGGAGAATGTTTCATGTGCTGAGGAAAGGAATATGTATCCCACAGCAGTTGAGTGAAATGTTCTGCAAATGTTAGTTAGGCCTGTTTGATCTACTGTGTAGTTTACCTTCAATGTTTCTTTGTTGATTTTCTGTCTGGATGATCTATCCATTACTCAGAGTCAGGTATTGCAATCCCTTACTAATATTGTATTGCAGTCTATCTCTCCCTTTAGATTTAGTAATGTTTGCTTCATATACTTGAGAGATCCAGTGTTGGGTGCATAGGTATTTATAATTATTATATTCCCTTGCTGAATTTACTCTTTTATCATTATATAGTGACCTTCTTTATCCCTCTTTAAAGTTGTTGACTTGTAGTCCATTAAATCTGATATAAGCATAACCACTCCAGTTCTTTTTTGATTTCCATTCATGGAATATCTTTTTCCATCCCTTCATATTCGATCTCTGCGTGTCTGTATAACTGAGTGGGTTCTTGTAGGCAGCATATAGTTAGTTAGGTCTTGTTTCTGGATCCATTCAGCCATATGATGTTTTTTAATTGGAGGGTTGAGTTCATTTATATTCAGTGTTATTATTGATAAGTAAGGATGTACTACTGCCATTTTGTTGCCTGTTTCCTCATTGTTTTGTAACTCTTCATTTTTGTACTCCCTTCCTTTGTTGTTAAGTGTTTTAATGTGTATGTTTAAACTTGTTGCTTTTTATTGTTAGTGTATCTATTACAAAACAGATCTTATAGCAATTCATTTTAAAGAGATGACAACTTATCCTATATCACAAAGAATAAAAACAAATAAAAAATTTTAAAAACCTCTACACTTCAATTCCACTCCCTTACCCCAATATTTAAACTTTTTGTTGTCTCAATATAAATATTTGATATATATATATATATATATATATATATATATATATATATATAGGTTGATGTAGCTATATTATTTTTGATAGATTTGTCTCTTGGCTTCATACTAGAGTTATAAGTGGGTTATATACCTCAATTACAGTATTATTCTGGGGTTGTCTGTGCACTTCATTTTACCAGTAGGTTTTATATCTGCAAATATATATATATATTTTTTGCACTTCAGTATTTTTCTTCTTTCATATTGAAGAACTTTATTTAGCATTTCTTCTAAGACAGATCTGGTAATGGTAAGCTCTCTCAGCTTTGGTTAATCTGGAGTATACTTTATCTCTCTTTAATATTTGAAGGATAACTTTGTTGGTCTTTAAAATTTGAAGGATAACTTTGCTGGATGTAGTATTCCTGGATCACAGATTCTTTTCTTTTCTTTTCTTTTTCTTTTCTTTTCTTTTCTTTTCTGTTCTGTTCTGTTCTTATCTTTTTTTTCTTTCAACACTTTGAAAATGTTATCCTACTTCCTCCTGGTCCATATGATTTCCATTGAGAAGTCTTTTGCCAGGTAAATCGGAGCTCCTCCTTATGTTATTTGGTTTGTATCTCTTGCTGCTTTTAGGATCCTTTCTTTGACCTTAACCTTTGAGAATTTGATTATTATATGCCTTGGCTTGGTCTTATTTGAGTCAAACCTGCCCTTCCTGTACCTGGATATTTATCTCCTTCTCAAGTTTTGAGAAGTTTTCTGTTATTTCTTTGAATCAGCTTTCCACTGCTTGCTCTTGATCAACTCTCTCTTGAACACTAATAATTGTTAGGTGTGATTTTTTTGAAGCAATTTTCAATATCTTGTAGATGATCTTCATTCCTTTTCCTTCATTTTTCTTTTTTCTCTTCTGACTGTGTATTTTCAAGTAGCCTGTCTTTGAGTCCACTTATTATTTCCTTTGCTTGATTTGTTCTGAATTTTCAGTTCGGCAAACGTATTTCTCAGTTCCACGATGTCTGTGTTTTTTAAAATTTCAATATCTTTATTAAACTTATATTATAAATTTCTAAGTTGCTTTTCTGTGTCATGTTGGAGATCACAGAGTTTCTTTAAGACTTCTATTTTGAATTATTGGTCAGGGAGCTCGCATATTTTCATCTAGCTAGGGTCAATCACTAGTTCTTTGCTTTGTCTGTTTGGGAGGTCATATTTCCATGCTCACTGTGGTTTCTTGTGGATGAATGCCAATGTCTTTGCATTGAAGGATTAATTATTTATTCCAGTCTTCTCTGTCTGGCTTGCTTTGTTTTTTAGTGAATATGCTTGCTGAAATATTCTTTGTAATTTATAATTATTTCTTTTTTCTTCCTCACTAAGATGCTGTCTCCTTTTTGGCATTAGAATGCACCTTAAGACCAGGTTTGTCATGACTTTAGTAAAAGCCAGCACACTGATGTTGCCCATCTCAAATAAGAAAGGTCCCAAAGAAGATATACCAGTGGTCTGGGAGAGTTCATGCCCTAGGGTCCTGTAGGAGGCACTTTCTACAGTACGATGTTGCTGAGCAGCCACTCTGATTTAGGATCGCCTTTGTCCAAGCTACAGAGCAGCGTTCCCAGGACTGGGAATGGCAGTCTCGCTGTCTCCCCTTGTCTCTGACTGTCCTCAGGGATGTTTTTCCCTTCAAGTACTTATGATACATTCTGTGGAATGAGGCAGGGACAGGTCTCCTGCCAGGAGAGCGAAGCCGGGGGGAAGCTGGTTGCGCACTTTGATTTCAGGTTTTCCACTGTAGAAACTGAGTTGGATATATGAAGAGGAGGAAAAATGGCAGATAGGAGGCAGGTCTAACTTGTAGCTCCCACTTGATGGACACAGCAGTATGTGGAGGCTCACATTGTGAACTTTTGCTCTAAGAACTATCATAGGAACATACCAGGGAAGCCAAGAGAAGCCACAGATGCTTTGAAGAAAGTGGATTGCTTCTGCAGGCCCTGGGAGACAGCCAAAAAGCTGCAAGCGCCCAAAGTGCAAAAGTGTAAAACGGGGACGTTCCCTCTTGAACACACACCCTCACTGGGGAACCTGAGGGTCCAGATCATGGGAGAAGGATTTGACCTTACTTGGAACTGAGACAAATTTAGACAGTCAAGTGAAATACAGGGGTAGAAGAAGCAACAGAAAGTTCTGTGGACACCCTTGGTCCCCAGGAAAGCCATTTCTGACTTTGTCTCACAGAGATTCTTGGGGAGGGCTGTCAGAGGAACTGGGAAAAGACCACGGGGAGAAGGAAACTTCCAGCTGAACTTTGTAACAATTTCAACTGAACACGAAGTTTCCTGGAAAGAAGCTGGGAGAGGGAGTGAATTGGGAGTGCAGACACAGCACAGAAGCTGTGGCAGGTGATGAGGTGTGAAACCTAAAAGCCCTTGTTTGCCTTCTCAGCCGGAGACTGGTAGCTTGGGGAAAGTTCTCAGGCCTGCTCACCCACTGTCTGGAAATAAACAGTGCTGTTGGCAGGGGGAGTTAGACCGGCCTTTTGGGCTGTGCGGAAGCTGGGTGAGGCCTGTAACTGCCAGCTTTCCCTCACTTCTCTGGCAATTTGTGTGATGCAGCAGAGGCAGCCATAATCTCCCTGGGAACATAATTCCATCGACCTGAGAGCCACATGCCCATCTCCTGTAGCAGCTGCAGCAAGACCTGCGCAAGGAGGGTCTGAGTTCAGATGCACCTAGCCCTGCCCAGGGAGAGTCAGCTCAGAGGCACCTAGCCCTGTCCCCACCTGATGGTCTTTCTCTACCCACTGCGGTAGCGGTAACGGAAGACAAAGGACATAATCTCTCGGGAGCTCTACGGCCCCACCCACCACCTAATCCTCCATATACTACTGCAGCTGATGCTCTCTTGAGAGTGCCACTTCCTGGCTGGAGGCCAACCAACACAAAACTAGCCCCATAAACAAAACTGCAACCCAGGACCCTCACAGAGTCCACTTCACTGCCCTGCCACCTCCACTGGAGCAGGTATCCAGGGCTGAGAGACCTGAAGACGGTTCACATCACAGGACTCTGTGCAGACACTCCCCAGTAGCAGCCCAGAGCCTGGTAGTTCCACTGGGTGGCTAAATCCAGAAGAAAAACAACTATCACTGCAGTTCAGCTCTCAGGAAGCCACATCCCCAGGGGAAAGGGAAGAGCACTATATCAAGGGAGCACCCCATCAGACAAAAGAATCTGAACAGCAGCCCTTGAGCACCAGATCTTCCCTCTGACATAGTCTATCCAAATAAGAAGGAACCAGAAAAACAATTCTGGTAATATGACAAAACAAAGTTCTTTACCACCCCTGAAAGATCAAACTAGCTCACCAGCAATGGATACAAACCAAGAAGAAATCTCTGAATTGCCAGAAAAATAATTCATAAGGTCAATTATTAAGGTAACCAAGGAGGCAGCAGAGAAAGGTGAAGTCCAACTTAATAAAATTTAAAAAAAAAGATACAAGATATGAAGGGAAAAATCTTCAGTGAAATAGCATAAATAAAAAACCATCACAACTTCTGGAAATGAAGAACACACTTAGAGAAATGCAAAATACACTGAAAGTCTCAGAATCAAACAAATAGAAGAAAGAATATTAGAGCTCAGAGACAAGGCTTTCAAATTAACCCAATCTAACAAAGACAAAAAAATTTTTTTAAATGAACAAAGCCTCCATAAAGTTTGGGATTACGTTAAATGACAAAACCTAAGAACAACTGGTGTTCCTGAGTAAGAAGAGACATCTAAAAGTTTGGAAAACATATTTGAGGGAATAATTGAGGGAAACTTCCTTGGCCTTGCTGGAGATCGGGACATCCAAATACAAGAAGCTCAAAGAACACCCGGGAAATTTATTGCAAAAGGATCATCACCTAGGCACATAATTATCAGGTTATTTAAAGTCAAGACGAAGGAAAGAATCTTAACAGCTGTGGGGTAAAAGTATTGGTTAACCTATAAAGGAAAACCCATCAGATTAACAGCAAATTTCTCAGCAGAAACTTCTACAAGCTAGAAGAGATTGAGGCCCTATCTTTAGCCTCCTTAAACAAAATAATTATCAGCCAATAATTTTGTATCCAGTGAAACTAAGCTTCACAAATGAAGGAAAAATACAGTTTTTTTCAGACAAACAAATGCTGAGACAGTTAACCACTACGAAGCCAGCACTGTAAGAACTACTAAAAGGAGCTCTAAGTCTTGGAACAAATCCTCAAAATACACCAAAATACAGCCTCCTTAAAGCATAAATTTCACAGGACCTATAAAAGAAAATCACAGTGAAAAAAAAAAAAAAACCAAGGTACTCAGGCAACAAATAGCACAATGTATAGAATAGTATCTCACATCTCAATACTAACGTTGAAGGTAAATGGCCTATATGCGCCACTTAAAAGGTGCAGAATGGCAGAATTAAGAAGAATTCACCAACCAAGTATCTGCTGACAAGAGACTCACCTAACACATAAGGTCCTTAAGTCCCTTTACTTAAGGTAAAAGGGTGGAAAAAGATATTTCATGCAAATGGACACCAAAAGCGAGTGGGAGCAGCTATTTTTATATCAGGCAAAACAAACTTTAAAGCAACAGCAGTTAAAAAGACAAAGAGGGACGTTATATAATGATAAAAAAGACTTATCCAACAGGAAAGTATCACAATCCTAAATATATATGCACCTAACACTGGATCCAAAATTATAAAACAATTACTAATAGACCTGAGAAATGAGATAGACAGCAACACAATAATGGTGGGGAAATTTAATACTCCACTGACAGCACTGGACAGGTCATCAAGACAGAAAGTCACCAAAGAAGCAATAGAGTTAAACTATACCGCAAAACAAATGGACTTAACAGATATTTACAGAATATTCTACCCAACAACTGTAGAATATACATTCTCTTCATTAGCACACATTTTCCAAGGTAGACCTTGTGATAGGCCACAAAGCAAGTCTTAATACATTTAAGAAAATTGAAACTATATCAAATACTCTCTCAGACCACAGTGGGATAAAATTGGAAATAAACTCTAAAAGTCACCCTCAAAACCACACAAATACATGGAAATTAAATAACCTGCTCCTGAATGATCGTTAGGTCAACAATGAAATCAAGATGGAAATTAAAAATTTCTTTAAACTAAACAATAATAATGACACAATCTATCAAAACCTCTGGAATACAGCAAAGGTGGTGCTAAGAGGAAAGTTCATAGCATTAAATGCCTACATCAAAAGGCCTGAAAGAGCACAGAGAGACAATCTAAAGTCACACCTCAAGGCACTCGAGAAACAAGAACAATCGAAACCCAAACCCAGTGAAGAAAAGAAATAACCAAGATCAGAGCAGAACTAAATGAAATTGAAACAAAACAAACAAAAAAAGATAAATGAAACAAAAAGCTGGTTCTTTGAAAAGATAAATACAATTGATAGACCATTAGCTAGATTAACCAAGAAAAGAAGAAAGAAGATCCAAATAAACTCAATGAAAAACAAAATGGGAGATATGACCACCAATCCCACAGAAATACAAAAGATCATTCAAGGCTACTATGAACACCTTTATGCACATAAACTAGAAACCCTAGAGGAGATGGATAAATTTCTGGAAATATACAACCCTCCTAGGTTAAACCAGGAAGAAGTAGAAGCTATGAACAGACCAATAACAAGCAGTGGGATTGAAATGGGAATTTAAAAAGTTGCCAACAAAAAAATGTCCAGGACCAGACAGATTCACAGCTAAATTTTATCACACATTCAAAGAGAATTGGTAGCAATCCTATTGACATTATTCCACAAGATAGAGAAAGAGGAAATCATCCCTAAATCGTTCTATGAAGCCAGTATCACCCTACTACCAAAACCAGGAAAGGACATAACAAAACAAGAAATCCGCAGACCAATATCCCTGATGAACATAGATGCAAAAACCCTTAAGAAAATACCAGCTAACCAACTCTAACAGCATATCAAAAAGATAATCCACCATGATCAAGTGGGTTTCATACCAGGGATGCAGGGATAGTTTAACATATGCAAGTCTATAAATGTGATACACCACATAAACATAATTTAAAACAAAAAATCACATAATCATCTCAATGGATGCAGAAAAAGCATTTGACAAAATCCAGCATCCCTTTATGATGAAAACCCTCAGCAAAACTGGCATAGAAGAGACATACTTAAGGTAATGAAAGCCATCTATGACAAACCCACAACCAACATGGAAAAGTTGAAAGCATTCCCCCTGAGAACTGGAAAAAGACAAGGATGTTGAACACTTCTGTTCAACATAGATGCAACAGATGCAGGAGGATGTTGAACACTTCTGTTCAACATAGTACTGGAAGTCCTAGCCAGAGCAATCAGACAAGAGAAAGAAGTAAAGGGCATCCAAATTGGTAAAGAGGAAGCAAACTGTCGCTGTTTGCTGATGATATGATTGTATACCTAGAAAATCCTAAAGACTCCACCAAAAAGCTCCTAGAACTGATACATGAATTCAGCAAACTTCCAGGATACAAAATTAACATACACAAATCAGAAGGTCTGCTATACACCACCACCAACCAAGCCAAGAATCTAATCAAGAACTCAACCCCTTTTACAATGGCTGCAAAAAATAAAATATTTAGGAATATAGTTAACTAAGGAGGGGAAAGACCTCTACAAGAAAAACTACAAAACACTGCTGAAAGAAACCATAAATGACACAAACAAATGGAAATGCATCCCATGCTCATGGATGGGTAGAATCAATATTGTGAAAATGACCACACTGCCAAAAACAATCTATAAATTCAATGCAATTCCCATAAAAATACCACCATCATTATTCACAGAACTAGAAAAGAAATCTTAAATTTCATATGGAATCGAAAAAGAGCCCACATAGCCAAAACAAGATAAAGCAAAAAGAACAAATCTGGAGGCATCACATTACCCAACTTTAAACTATACTATAAGGCCATAGTCACCAAAAAAGCATGGTGTGGGTATAAAAACAGGCACATACACCAATGGAACAGATAGGGAGCCCAGAAATACAGCCAAATATTTACAGCCAACTGATATTTGACAAAGCAAATGAAACATACCTTGTGGAAAGGACACTTTATTGAACAAATGTTGCTGGGATGATTGACAAGCCACATGTAAAATAATGAAACTGGAACCTCATCTCTCACCTTATACAAAAATCAACTCAAGATGGAGCAAAGACTTAAATTTAAGACCTGAAACCATAACAATTCTAGATTATAACATTGGAAAAACCCTTCTAGACATTGGCTTAGGCAGACTTCCAAGAACCCAAAAGCAAATGCAGCAAAACCAAAAATAAATAGATGGGATTTAATTAAACTAAAAAGCTTCTACAAAGCAAAAGAAACAATCAGCAGAGTAAACAGACAACCTACAGAGTGGGAGAAAATGTTTGCAATCTATACATTCGACAAAGGACTAATATCCAGAATCTACAACGAACTCACAGAAATTAGCAAGAAAAAAATAAACAGTCCCATCAGAAAGTGGTCTAATGACATGAATAGACAATTCTCAAGAGAAGATATACAAATGGGCAACAAACATGAAAAAATGTTCAACATCACTGATGATCAGGGAAATGCAAAACAAAACCAAAACGTAATACCACCTCACTCCTGTGAGAGTGGCCATAATCACAAAATAAAAAAATAATAGATGTTGGCATGGATGAGGTGAAAAGGCAACACTTTTACACTGCTAATGGGAATGTAAACTAGTGTAACCACTATGGAAAACAGCTTGGAGAGTCCCTAAATAACTAAAAATAGGACTACCATTTGAACCAGCAATCTTACTACTGAATATCTACCCAGAGGAAAAGAAGTTATTATATAAAAAGATATTTGCACATGCATGTTTATAGCAGCACAATTCACAATTGCAAAAATATGGAACCAGCCCAAATGCCCATCAATCAATGAGTGGATGAAGAAATTGTAATATATATATGTATATATGTGTGCATATATATACATACACTATATATATATAATATATATAATACTATATATGTGTGTGTATGTGTGTATATATATTCGTATATATATACACACACACATATATATACACATACACACACACACACACCATGGAATACTACTCAGCTATAAGACAGAATAAAATAATAAAATAATGCCAGAATAAAATAATGGCATTGCAGCAACCTGGATGGAATTTGAAACCATTATTCTAAGTGAAGTACCTCAGGAATGGAAAACCAAGCATCATATGTTCTCAATCACAAGTGGGAGCTAAGCTATGAGGATGCAAAGGCATAAGAATTACACAATGGGCTTTGGGGCTCAGGGAAAGGGTGGGAGGGGGGTGAGGGGTAAAAGACTACATGTTGGGTATGGTGTACACTGCCTGGGTGATGGGTCAAACAAATTCTCATAAATCACCAGTAAATAACTTACATGTACCCAAACACCACCTGTTCCCCAAAAACCTATTGAAATAAAAAAATAAAGAAAAGACATTGAGTTGGGGGATATTTTTTTATGAGCTTGGTGCAAAACAGTTTGTGGGGAGGAGTGTTGTGGATATGACAGTCTGATTCTCTTACCATCTACTTGAATTTTTTTCACTTCCCTGTGGTAGATCATTAGTGAGATGAACCAAGGCTACTATGAACTGTCTAATCCTAATATTTGAGTTCTGAGATATTGCTAGCGATCATCTCTCACTGCTATATATTTGGTTTTGGTTTTCTGTGGGAGGGGGGTTGAGTGAAAGCATCTTGTGTTTATGCTGTCATTGTGGAATTGGAAGTCCTATACTTATTCAGGAGATGGTATGGCATGAGGCTCAGAGTAAAAGGTCTGGGAGATATCTTTTCCTGGTTCTGATGACACTTTGCCTGAGAACAATTAGAAAAAAAAAATTATCTGATAAGCTGGAGAGATACTAAGGTGGCCTAGTCTTCAGGGGTTAAGATCTCAAAGAAAAGGGAACAGAAAATGAGCCAACAGTCTGCAGCCATTCTTCCCTCCAGATGTTTGCTGGTTCTTAAAGAAAGGGGGAGATGAAGAGCCTATGCCCCCAGAAAGGCTAGCAGAGTCTTGGGACGTCTCATTTGGCTGGAGAGACATATGTTGACATTTGGGACTGCCAAGTGAGGCAGGTCTAAAGGACCCAGATGCTGGTGAGAAATGACAGAGAAGTTACTAAATTTTTAAGATATGCAGGCATAAGGCAAAGAAACTAAACAGAAAAACAAAGAGAATTTTACCCAAAACAGAGAATTTTAGGCAGTGTATCTTTTTTTTTTTTCTTTTTAAGACAAAGTCTCACTGTTGCCCAGGCTAGAGTGCAGTGGCACAATCTTGGTTCACTGCAACCTCTGCCTCCTGGATTCAAACGATTCTCCTGTCTCGGCCTCCCAAGTAGCTAGGATTACAGGTGCACGCCACCATACCTAGCCAAGTTTTTTTTTTTTTTTTTTCTGTATTTTTAGTGGAGATGAGGTTTCTCCATGTTGGCCAGGCTGGTCTGGAACTCCTGACTTCAGGTGATCCACCTGTCTCAGCCTCCCAAAGTGCTGGAATTACAGGTATGAGCCACCACACCTGGCCAGTGTATCTATTTTTAATGCTGCATAACAAATTGTCACATATATAATGGCTTAGAAACCTGCAAAAACACATTTTCTGTGGGTTAGGAGTCCAGGCATGGCATGGCTAGGTTCTGTGCTCAAGGTCACCAGGCTGAAATCAAAGGGTGGGGGGCTATATCCTCATCAGGACTTTGGGGTCCTCTTTCATACTTATTCAGAGGGTTGGCAGAATTCAGTTCCTTGCCATTTTAGGGCTGTGGTCCTGGTCGTCTTTTGGGAGATTACTTCAAGCTTCTAAAAACTGCTCTCAAGTCCATGCCATGTGGCCCCTTGTGTCTCCAAAGGCAGAAACAGATCATTCCCTTTGCTTGGGATCTCTTTGAATTAAGAAAGGACTGAGTCCTTTTCAAGAGCTCGAGTGACTAGGTCATTCCTACCTGGTTCATCTTCCTTTTGATTAACACGAAGTCAACTGATTATCAACCTAGTTGTGGAAGTGATAACACATTATATTCACACAAGTTCTTCCTACATGAAAGGGAAGGGGATTAGACAAGGCAGATACACCAGTGAGTGGGAATCTTGGGAGTCATCTTAAAAATCTGCCTACCACAGACAGTCTAATGGTACTGAGTGTCATGCACATCCGTGTGAAGAGACCACCAAACAGGCTTTGTGTGAGCAGCATGGCTGTTTATTTCACCTGGGTGCAGGCGGGCTAAGTCCGAAAAGAGAGTCAGCCAAGGGAGATAAGGGCGGGGCCGTTTTATAGGATTTGGGTAGGTAAAGGAAAATTACAGTCAAAGGGGGGGTTGTTCTCTGGCGGGCAGGAGTGGGGGTTACAAGGTGCTCAGTAGGGGAGCTTTTTGAGCCAGGATGAGCCAGAAAAAGGAATTTCACAAGATAATATCATCGCTTAAGGCAAGGACCGGCCATTTTCACTTCTTTTGTGGTGGAATGTCATCAGTTAAGGCAAGACAGGGCATTTGCATTTCTTTTGTGATTCTTCAGTTACTTCCGGTCATCTGGGCTTATACGTGCAAGTCACAGGGGATGCGATGGCTTGGCTTGGGCTCAGAGGCCTGACACTGAGGAGAAAAATAAAATAGAATCCAAGACCCTCCAAGAAGGAGGAGGCCTAAGAAAATACCCCAGTGTTTCCCTCTGAACTCTAGGGAACTGAGTCCTAGGAGTGGGAGTAATTCAGCGGTAGATAGAGTCATATAAAAATGACTACCCAAAAGGAAATCACTTCAGTCTTTTGTTAAATTAAAGCTCCTATACTATTTACCTACCAGAGGGCTAGGTTGAGCCCTCTCTGGAGGAAGATAATGTTATCCAGAGTTGCTATAGCCACATACACAATGTTCAACATTGAGTAAAAAATTAACAGGCATACCAAGAATCAGGATCAAAAATGTCAGGCCTCTGAGCCCAAGCCAAACCATCGCATCCCCTGTGACTTGCACATATACGCCCAGATGGCCTGAAGTAACTGAAGAATCACAAAAGAAGTGCAAGTGCTCTGCCTCACCTTAACCGATGACATTCCACCACAAAAGAAGTGAAAATGGCCGGTCCTTGCCTTAAGCGATGATATTATCTTGTGAAATTCCTTTTCCTGGCTCACCCTGGCTCAAAAAGCTCCCCCACTGAGCACCTTGTAACCCCCACTCCTGCCCGCCAGAGAACAACCCCCCTTTGACTGTAATTTTCCTTTACCTACCCAAATCCTATAAAATGGCCCTGCCCTTATCTCCCTTGGCTGACTTTCTTTTTGGACTCAGCCCGCCTGCACCCAGGTGAAATAAACATCCATGTTGCTCACACAAAGCCTGTTTGGTGGTCTCTTCACATGGACGCGCATGACAAAAAACATAGAGACAACAAAAACATAGTCAAAGAAAATCCTGGTATTTAATTTATCAGACATGGACTTCAAAATAATTATGATTGATAGAAACAAGAAAGGTAATGACATGAAAGAGGATATCACCACAACACAGGGATCTATAAGATAGAACCAATTCTAAAACTTATATGGAAAAGCACAAGCTCTCAAACAGCTAAAACAATCTAGAATAAAAATAAAGTGCAAAGAGTCACTCTAGCAGCTATTAAGGCTTATGATATAGCTACAGTAATCATGATGGTGTGATATTCAGAAAGGAGACATACATAGACCAATGGACTAGAACAGAAATCCCAGAGGAAGAGACACATACAAATAGGCTCCACTGATTTCCGACAAAGGTACAAAAGCAAGTCAATCAGGAAAGAATTGTCTTTTCAACAAATAGTACCGGAGCCATTGAACTACTACAAAACAAATTAATCTTGACTTAAACCTCACACCTTATGCAAAAATTAATTCAAAACAGATTACAGTCTTCCATGCAGAAACCCTAACGCTTTTAGGGAAGAAAAGAAACATAGGAGAAAAATAATTGAAATATTGGGTTAGGCAAAGAGTTCCTAGACTTGACACCAAAAGCAAAACCCATAAAAGGAAAAAAAAATAATACATTGGAACTCACCAAAGTGAGAAAAATTTGCTCTGCAAAACTCACGTAAAAAGGGTGAAGAGACAAGCTTCAAATTATAAGAAAACTATCTGCAAACCACATATGTGACAAAAGGCAAGTATCTAAAATATATAAAGAACCCTTAAAACTCAAAAGTAAAAAGGCAAACAACTCAATTTAAAAATGGGCAAAGAAAATCCATACAATCATCATAGTCAAAAAAAAAAATTAACGGCCAAAAAACACAAACAGATATTTTACTCAAGGGATATAAAGGTGGCAAATAAGCACATGAAACAATGTTCAACTTCCTTAGTTGTTAGGGAAATGCAAATTAAAATCACAATGAGTTATCATTATATACCTATCAGACTGGCTAAAATTTAAAAATAGTGAGAACACCAAATGCTGGCAAGGATGCAGAGAAACTGGATCACTCACATGTTACTGGTGGAAATTTAAAATGAAACTCACTGAAAAATAGTTTAGCTATTTTCATAAAACTAAAGATACAATTTCCATAAGACCCACTATTTACATTCCTGGTTATTTAACTCAGGGAAAAGGACACTTACTTTCATGCAAAAACCTGTACACAAATGTTCACGAGAACTTTATTCATAATGGCCCAAAACTGGAAACAACTCAGATGTTATTCAATCGGTGAATGATTCAGCAAATTGCAGTGTACCCATACCATGAAATACTTCTTAGTATTAACAAGGAAGGAACGAACTGTTGATTCATGCAGCAATCTGCATTAGGTTCACGAGAATTATGCTGAGTGCAAAAGGCCAGTACCAAAAGAATACATACTTGACTTAGTCGTTTTGCACTGCAATAAAGGAATACTTGAGGCTGGGTCATTTATAAAGAAAGGAGGTGTATTTGATTCATGGTTCTGCAGGCTGTACAAGATGAGGGCCTCAGGTTGCTTCCACTCATGGCAGGTGGTGAAGGGGAGCTGATATGTGCAGAGATCACATGGGGAGAGAGGAAGCAAGAGAGAGGTGGAAGGTCCAGGCTCTTCGTAACAACAAGCTCTCAAAGGAACTAATAGAGCCTTAAGGGAAGGCATTAATTTATTCACGAGAAGTCCACCCCCATGACCCAAATACCCCCCATTAGGCCCCACCTCCAACATTGGGCAACAAATTTCCATATGAGGTTTGGAGGGAACCAACATCCAAACTGTAGCAATACTGTGTGACTATATTCGTATAATATTCTTGCAATGAGAAAATGCTAGACATAGAGAACCAGATTATTGGTTGCCGGGGATAAGGATGAGGGGTGGTTATAAAGAGAAACATGAGAAATTCTTGCAGTCATGGAACTGTTGTGGTAGTGAATATACACAGCCCTACAAGTGTGATAAAATTGCATAGAACTAAACATACACACCCACACATACAAAGAAGTACAGGTAAAGCTGGTAAAGTCTGAATGGGATTGGAGGACTGTGTCAATGTCACTATCCTGGTTGTGATATTGTACTATAGTTTTTCACAGTTATTTCAAATAAATAATGGTTTCTGTTTCAGTCTCTTTTGTCTAATATTAATATAGCCACTCAAGCTCTATTACCACTGTTGTTTGCACAGTATATCTTTTTCCATTCTTAACTTTCAACCTATATTTTGAGATAAAAATATGCTTTCTATACACAGCATAAAATGTGTTAAACAAAAATTATGGGAGACCATTGTTTTGGACTGAGCTCCTGCACTGGGCCCCGAAAGACCAGACCAAATCAAACCAAAACAGAGTCACTCATGCTGAATGACACATGATCAAAATGACACTTTGAGGCAGCAGGTATCATAGAGCCTCAGACCAGTTTTTCCTAAAAACAGGAGCTTCCGGTCTACCTCAGTTAGTGTAATAAAGAAGTCACTTCTCCTTTAACCCTTACCAAAAAACGTAAGTTGAAGTAACCTGACATTAGCCAATCAGCTTCTTTTTCCCGCTATTGTTCGTTTCCTTGTTCCCACCTATTGCCTAGTGGGAGCTTTGATTCTACTTTGTAGAATGGAGACTGCCCTTATTTATGAATTGAAAAAAAAAAAAAATTTAAATTTGTAATTTTGTCTTTTGACAAGTTGAATCTTATTTTTAATCCAGTCCAACAACCTCTGGCTTTTGGTTGGACTGTTAAATCTATTCACCTTTAATGTTGTTACTGATAGAGTTGGATTTCCATCTGCTATTTTACTTTCTGTTCCTTTTCTCTTCCTCAGCTTACTTGTTCCTATATACATGCTCCTTTTGCATTAAGTGAATATTTTCTAGTGTAACATTTTAATTTCTTTAATGATTTAGCTATTTTTTTAGTAGTTGCTCTAGGGTCTGCAACGTACATCTGAACTTGTCAGCATAGATTTACACTAACATAATTCCAGTGAGATATAGAAAATTTACTCCTCTATAGTTCAATTCCCTCACCCAAGTTTTCTGTTACTTTGTTATGTATATTATTTCTAAAGGTGTTACAAACTCAACAATGCATCGTTGTCATTATTTTTATAAGTTCATGTCCTTTAAAGAATCTCAGAGAAGAGAGGAGAGCTAGTATATATTTATAGAGTTTGCTTTATTCTTCTTCTTATTGGCCATTTGGATTATCTTCATTTCTCCTGTGGATTCAAGCTTCTCTACGGCATCATTACTCTAGACAGCTTTGTTTTCCGTCTCCTCCTTTGTGTTGTTATTGTCACATAGATTACATTTTTATATACGATAAACCTAAAGTGTAATTAGATGCATATTGTTCTATATGATGGCTTGCAAAATCAGTCAAGTGAAAAAAGAAGAAGAAATATGCAATTACACTGTCTTGTACAATTACCTACATAATTACCTTAATCAGTGCTCTTGTTTTCTTAATGGTCTCACTTGCTTTTAGTCTGAAGAATATCTTTTAGTATTTTCTTATGGCAAGTCTGCTAGCAGGAAATTATCTTAGTGTTTGTCTTAGAATACATTTATTTTTATTTCAGAGAGATTTTTCCAAATATGATATCTTTTTGTTGACAACTTCCCCACCCCTAGCATTTTGAATTTGTTATTCCACTTCCTTCCGGCATTGATTTTCTTGTTCTGATGGGAATTCCACTGTTATCCTTACTGGGGGTCCTTATATGTGATGACCCATTTCTCCCCACTACTTTTACAATTTGTTTTGGTCTTTATTCGACATTTTGATGATAAAGTGTGTGGATTTGGATCATCTTGTGTTTACCCTATTTGGATTTTGTTGTGTTCCAGGATGTGCATATGAATTTTTTCAGGTTTTATATGAACTGTTCTATTTTAGCTTAAAATAATAGTAAAATAATTTTCAACCACCAAGGTATTAGAGGGGCAAAATGAAATATATAAAATTCTTGATTAGTTTTTTAAATGACAAGAATAAAGATAATGAAAGTAGGGCAAGAGGGAAACCAATGGTAAGATGATAAAAATAAACCCAAATACATATCAAAATATATTTAATATAAATAGATAAATGATCCAGTTAAAAGACAAACATTGCTAGACTGGATCAAAAGAAATAAAACAACATAAAACTAAACAAAATGCTTTCTGCTTTCAAGGTGCATTAGGAAAGTATGAATGTGAACTGTTGGAAGAGATAGACCAACTAGCCGGGCGCTGTGGCTCAGGCCTGTAATCCCAGCACTTTCGGAGACCAAAGAAGGCAGATCACGAGGTCAGGAGATCGAGACCATCCTGGCTAACACAGTGAAACCCTGTCTCTACTAAAAAATTAGCCAAGCGTGGTGGCAGGCACCTGTAGTCCCAGCTACTTGGGAGGCTGAGGCAGGAGAATGGCGTGAACCCAGTAGGTGGAGGTTGCAGTGCCTAGATCGTGCCACTGCACTCCAGCCTGGGTGACAGAGTGAGACTCTGTCAAAAAAAAAAAAAAAAGGAAAAGATAGACCAAATATTAACTGAAAGAAAGTTGGCTTATTTATACTTACTGTATATCAGACAGAGTACACTTTAAATTATGATACATTACTACAGGTAAAGGATCATTTCATAATGTCAATAGGGTCAATCTACCAGGAAGGTATAATAACATGAAACGTTCATGTACCTAATAATATAGCTTCAAAACATGCAAAACGAAAAGCTCTTGCAAGGTTCCCCAGGGAAGTTATCACAAAGTTACCTCATTGCGGATGAGTGGGTGGGGTATTGTTGAACAGATGGAAAAGGGGCAAGTGCTTTGTCACAAAAAGGAGCTGGATTAGGGTCAGATACCTCATTAGATATAAGCTGATTTTGTCTTCGATTTTGAAAAAAAGTTAAGTGGAAGGGCTGGTGTCTGTTAAAAATTGAATGTACAGTGTGGCTAAAGAGTGAGTGTCCTGATAAAATATCCAGCTTCATAGATGATGCAGATTTCTTCCAGGTGGCAAAATGCATGCAATTCTGTGAGGCAATTCTGCTGTAAACCGATTAAAAGATGGCAGGGGAGCCTTGGTTACATTTCTGCATTAAGAAAGTAAGTAATCCTAACTCTACGTATTCAATGATAACTATGAGCAATCAGTAACAAAACAATAGAGAGCCATTGCGTATTGTTCCCACAGACATTGGCTTGATCTGCTGCCACAACTGAAAAAAGCCAACAACATCTGGCCAAGCACCATAATGAAGTCAATTTTAGAAACAAAGTGAGAAATATAAGCTTGTATAAAACCATGATACAGCTGAATGCTAAGTTCTGCATATGCTTCCCATCACGCTACATTCAGGGACAAAGAAGGCAAGGAAGACCCAAGGACAAAGAGCTGTAACCATTTAGGGAATATTATAAAAGACTTTACTTAAAAACAACTGGGCTCTTTAGTCTGCACAGGTTAAGAGAATAGGGTGGAATCTGTAAAACCATGGATGTTATGATCAGGAAAAATCCAGACTCCATTCAATCCTGGTACATGTAGTAGTTTCCTGTGGCTGCCAAATTACCCCAAAATTAATGGCTTAACCACAATAAAAATATATTGTCTTTGAGTTCTGTAGGAGAGGAGCATGGTATGGGTCTCATGAGGCTAAAATCAAGGTATCAGCAGGGCTGCTTCCTTCTGGAGGCTCAGAAGAACATTTTTTCCTGAATTTTTTAGTTTCCAGAGGCTGCCTCTGCACCTTGGCTCATGGCCTCTTGGCCATCTTTGGCTAGCAGCACAGGTTGAGATCTCACATGGTCTCACCCTCAGCTCTCCTGCCTCTCTCTTCTACTTTTGATTACATTGGGCCAACGCAGATAATCCAGGACATTCTCCTCAGTTTAAGGTTGGCTGATCAGAGACCTTAATTCTATCTGCAACCTTAATTCTCCTTGGCATTCTCCTTAACTATTCACACCTTCTTAGGATTAGGATGTGGATATCTTCCTTGCAGGGGGATTATCCTGCTGATCACAATATACAAAAGTAATGAGTAATAATATCCCGAGGCCTGAAAGTAGCTGTGTGTTTTTTTTTTCTTTTTTTTAGTACAAATAAAGGAGGTACAATTTTTTCAGCAGATGATACTGGCCAAAAATATACTTAGTTTAAAAACATCATGGATGATAAATGCTTGACAGATCAGCAAAGGATGCCACAGATTCTGGGGACACATTCTTAACCTTTTATGTTTTCTTTTTCTCATTTACAAGAATCATGTAAATATTTAAATACATGTAAGAAAAATGGTGGGAAGAGTCAAGAGGGCTGACTAGGTACAGCCAGGAAGAGCTTATTTCATGGAGAGACCAGATCATCAAGAAGACTGCCACACTCTAAGCAGATCTTTGGAAGGAAGGCATTGAGAGTGGACGGAGGGAGGACACAGCTTCTGGGCTGAATGGGAAGGAAACTGCGAACCTTGCATGGGGCTGCCAACCACCAGGACTGGTTCCTAGCCCCGAGCAGCTCCTGGGGAAGGGGCAAGTTAAATAGGCATCAAGTGGTCCACTCCTGCCACAGACCTCCAGAATCCTACTTGCAGGAGAACCCATGACCTACATGGACATTACAGCTGGCAAGGAGAGCTGCTTGGAGAGTTGCTAGGAACAGCACTTCAGCCTGTGTGAAGTCCAGAGGGTTTGGCACGGGAGCGTCTGCAGTGGAGCAAGCCCAGGGGTGCGCATTCTGGAAGGCTCACCATGCTTCTCTAGCTGGCTTGGGTCTTTGTCGATTGTCAGACCTGGACAGAATATCTTTCCAGTGGGACGGGGCCAGTCTGATCTGAGCACCCCTTTGCCTGCCAGCCTCTCCAGGGTCCCTGCCTGGCTGCACCTGCATCTAGCACAGCCTGAGATGCCTAATCAGTGCACTTCCCACTGGCTACTGCCACAGCTCCTTTACCTGCAGACCCCACCTAACAATCAGAGAACTTCTACAGACAGGCCACTGCCAGCGTGCAGCAACCTGCAGCCCTCCCCACTGCTTTGTCAGGTCACACTCACCCACAGCCTCCCCCAACTGCTTTGCTGAAGTGCTTATGCATGGACCACACCATTCCACGGCCACCAATGTGGGCACATGGACCACACGGTGCCACAGCTCTGCTCTGCTTTTGATATGCAAAAATCATACAAAAGATCAACAAATCCAAAGGTTGGTTTTTTGAAAGATAAATAAGATTGATTCACTGATGGCTAGACTAATGTAGAAAAAAGAGAGACGCTCCAAACAAACATAATCAGAAATGACAAAGCAGACATGACCACCAACCTCACAGAAATACCAAAGACTCTTAGAAACTATTCTGAACACTTACATGCACACAAATCTGAAAAACCTAGAAGAATTAAATAAATTCCTAGCAACATACAACCTTCCGAGATTGAACCAAGAAGAAATTAAAGCCCTGAACAGACCAATATTGAATTCTAAAATTGAATCAGCACTTTGAGAGGCCAAGGAGGGCAGATCACTTGAGGTCAGGAGTTCGAGACCAACCTGGCCAACATGGTGAAACCCCATCTCTACCAAAAATACAACAATTAGCCAGGCATGGTGGCACACACCTGTAGTCCCAGTTACTTGGGAGACGGAGGCAGGAAAATCACTTGAACTTGCAGTGAGCTGAGATTATGCCATTGCACTCCAGCCTGGGTAACAGAGCAAGTCCCTGTCTTAAATTAAAAAAAAAAAAAGGAAAGAGAAAAAAAAAAGAGTAAAATTGAATCAGTATTAAAAAAAAATCTACCAACCAGAAAAAGCCCTGGACCAGATGGATTCACAGCTGAATTCTACCAGATGTATAAAGAAGACCTGGTACCAATCCTACTGAAAGTATTTTGAAAAATTGAGGAGGAGGGATTCCTCCCTAACTCATTTTATGAGGCCAGCATTATTTTGATACCAAAACATGGCAAAGGCACAACAAAAAAGAAAACTTCAGGCCAACATCCCTGATTAACAAAGATGCAAAAATCCTCAACAAATACTAGCAAACCAAATCCAGCAGCACATCAAAAAGCTAATCCACCACAATCAAGTAGGCTTTATTTCTGGGATGCAAGTTTGGTTTGACATACACAAATCAATCAATAAATGTGATCAATCACATAAACAGAACTAAAAACAGCAGGCTTATGATCATCTCAGTAGATGCAGAAAGGGCTTTCAATTAAATTAAACATCCCTTCATGTTAAAAACCCTCAACACTAGGTATTGAAGGAACATACCTCAAAATAACAATAAGAGCCATCTATGACAAACCCATGGTCAACATCATACTGAACAGGCAAAAGATGGAAGCATTCTCTTTGAGAACCAGAACAAGACAAGGATGCCCACTCACATCACTGCTATTCAGTGTAGTACCGGAAGTCCTAGCCATTGTAATCAAGCAAGAGAAAAAAACAAAAGGCATCCAAATAGGAGGAGAGGGAGTCAAACTGTCCCTCTTCACAGATGATATGATTCTATACTTAGAAAACCCCCTAGTCTCTGCCCAAAGAATCGTAGATATGATAAACAACTTCGGCAGTTTTAGCATATAAAATCAATGTATAAAAATCAGTGGCATTTCTATACATGAATAATGTCCAAGCTGAGAGCCATATCAAGAATGCAATCCCATTCACAATAGCCCCCCAAAGAATAAAATACCTAGGATTACAGCTAACCAGAGAGGTGAAAGAGAATGGAATGCAAACACCGCAAAGAAATCAGCAATGACACAAACAAATGGAAAAACATTCCATGCCTCAAGGACTGGAAGAATTAATCTTGTTAAAATGGTCATGTGGCCCAAAGCAATTTACAGATTCAACGCTAGTTCTACCAAACGACTGGTGGCATTTTTTACAGAATTAGAAAAAAACTATCCTAAAATTCACATGGAACCAAAATGAGCCCAAATAACCAAAAAAAGCCTAAGCAATGCACCGTGGAATACTATACAGCCAGGAAAAGAATGAAATCATGTCCTTTGCAGCAACATGAATGGAGGTGACGGCCATTATCCTAAGTGAATTAACACAGGAACAGAAAACCAAATACTGCATATTCTCACTTATAAGTGGGAGCTAAACATTGAGTACACATGGACACAGAGAGGAACAATAGGCACTGGGGCCTACTGGAGGGCGGAGGAGGGGAGGAGGGTGAGGATCCAAAAACTACCTATCGGGTACTATGCATATTACCTGGGTGATGAAATAATCCATACCCCAAACCCCTGTGTCACACAATTTACCCATGTAACAAACCTACACACGTACCCCCTGAACCTAAAACAAAAATTGGAAAGAAAAATAAGAAAAGGAAAACATTCTACCATGAATACTTACTTCAGTTTTTAATGTTGCTTTGAATCTTTTCCATATACAATCTTTGTTTTTTGAGACAGAGTCTCACTCTGTCACCCAGGCTGGAATGCAGTGGCACGATCTCGGCTCACTGCAAACTCCACCTCCCGGGTTCAAGTGATTCTCCTACCTCAGTCTCCTGAGGAGCTGGGACTACAGGTGTGCGCCACCATGCCCAGCTAATTTTTGTATTTTTTTTTTTTTAATATAGACAGGGTTTCACCATGTTAGCCAGGATGGTCTTCAATCTCTTCACCTTATGATCTACCCACCTCGGTCTCCAAAAGTGCTAGGATTATAGGTGTGAGCCACCACAACCAGCCTACAAACATCATTTTTATATCCATACACAGAATAAATACATACTCACCTCCTTTTTTCTCCTCATGTATGAAACACGCATTTTCTATTACTCCCAAAGTGTTGTGATTAAATTTTTAAGCGTGCTGGCTATTAGCTGCAGGAAGGACGTGAGCAGAGAGTGAAGCCATGGCCTGAAGTGTCCACAGATATGTGCACAAAGCCCCGCGGTGTGCACGGGATGGGATCTGGAAGGGCGTGGGGCAGGGACAAGGCTGGGCTGGCCTGGGCCACCATGTCCTGGCAGGGAACTGCGAGGTCTCTGAGAACTGTAAAGGCCAGCGTGGCCTGGCAGGTTGTCAGGAGGGTAAGTGGGTCAAAGGAGGAGGACAGAACATATGGCATTTGGCTGTGTGTGAGTCAGATTTAGAAGTAACATGCAGACTCCGGTATGCAGGCCTCTATTGGACCCTTGTCCCAGGTCCAACCTGTACCAGGTCAGCCCTCAGAAAGAAGGGGCCTGCTGTGGGAGGAGTGCAGTGGTGCAAGGGAAGGGGGCTGCACTCCATTCCTGCACAGAGCCCTGGGATGGCCTAAGCCCCGGGGAGAAGGCCGTGGTGTGACTGTCGGCACTCAGGACCGAGAGTCCAAGGCCCAGAAGCAGCTGTTTTCCCCAAAGCTTGGGATGGATGGGAAGCAGCAGGAGAGCCTTGTATCTGGCACGTACATCCTGGAAGGCAGTTTGGAGACCGGATGAGGTGGAGGATGCGAGGGCCATCCTGGATGCCTCAGCTCTGCAAATACCCCAAATAGACATGACCTGGAAGTATGGGATTCTGTCTTGGCCCTCCCAGCAGGAAAGGGACTTGGAAGAAAAGCAATCTTGATTCATGATAATCACGTCTTTTTTCTTGTATATTTGGTTTGTGAACTGAGGTTCGTATGCACTGAGGCTCTTGTTCCCTCCCTTCCCCGAGCTGGATCATGACCTTCGCTCTTTGACCCCTTGGCTTAGGGAGGCCTGGGGTTGGCCTGAGCATGGAACTCCTTGCTAGAGTTGGCGCAAGGAGCCGTCACGGCCATCACCCTCACTGTGGGTTCGTTCGGACCCCACCCCATTGTTTCCCAAGGTGGAATGCAGGTGCCTTTCAGTGACAGGTAAAACACAGCAAAGCGGCAGAAATTTTAGGTGAGAGGGAAAGATGAGGCCAAGGAAGGGAAAGAGAGGACGGGGGTGTGGCATTGGCCCCCCAGGACTCACAACATGATGAAGCTTCCATATGTAGCAAATAAAAATATAGGGCACCCAGTTAAATTTGAAGTTCAGATAAAGAATGAGCATTTTTTAGTATAAGTCAGTGCAAATATTTGCATGGGATATACACTGAAAAATTATTTATTAGGTACCTAAAGTTCAGATTTCACTGGGTGCCCTGCGTCTTACCTGGTGACCCTACACAATGAAGTCCTCTCCACTTCCTTAGAGAGGGCCAGGAACTGCGCTCTCAGAACCTCCTGGCCAGACTCCAGAGTGTCACCAAAGCGCCCCTGAGGGGCTCAGCAGCAATGTGGGGCGTTTTATTCCTGTAGACAGTGAAACAAAACGGTGTTTCATACTTTTAAAAATGTGGTTGTATTTTGGATGAATATATGAAATTAAAGTAAAATTTAAAATATAAGGCAATTTATAAAATAGTTTTATCACACTCCTCACCTGTATCCCAAGCGTCGGTAGTTCTCTTCGTCGGGGAGTATCTGAGATTCTCAGTTGAAACACTTGGGGTGGCCACTAGAGGGAGGCTTACAGACTTCACAGTTCACAGCTTCCCCACCATGGAAAAGAGAAACGTGTTTTCAGAGTAGTACAAGTAATTCACATGCTACTATCGTGTTGTCGTTTCTTTTCCGATAAATGTTACTGTCTTTCTCCTCCTTAGTGTCTTTCTTCTCCCCCTCCTTCCCCTTCAGCTACTCTCAATTCTGTGTCCTTTGTTTAACCCATACAAATATCCCTGCTGCGTAGCTACTTAGGTCCCACTCTGAGACCCCCTGGCCCAGCAAATCCTGGCCCAGCAGCGGGCTGCTTGCTCCATAATGACAAGGGATACCATTTTGTGAGCTTTCGCCGTGTGTCAGGCGTGGGGCTATCGGATTGGCCTGTGGTATCCATCAGGAAACAGTACCTGGGCCAAGTGTTTACCCCACAGGGCATTTAAGGCAGGGGACTGGCTAGTGGGGGTGGTATGGCTGTGAGCCAAACCCAGGGACTCAGAGGAGCAGCAAGTTGCCACACCTCGGCTGGAGGGACGGAGGGTGGAGGTGGGGTGGTGGGAAACTGGGGCCAGGTCACTGGATGGAGGCTGCTTCCTGCACTGCTGAAGATGCTGTGTAGGGCGGAACAAAGGTTGTGGGGAAACATCCCAGCCTCCTGCCAGGGCCTTCAGGAGCAGCTGATGCAGGAAAGGCAGCGCCGCCCCCTTGCCATCCAGAACAGAACAGGGGAGACAAGAAAGGGCGTGAGGACACAGTGCCCTGGAGCCAGTACACATGCCTCATCTCTTTCAAGTGTGCTCATTTTATAACCGGGAAATCCGAAGTTCAGAGAGGTTAAGTGGCTGAACTGCAGTTGCACAACTTGTCAGAAGCAGAGCTAGGATTTGAACCTAGAAGCCTGCCTGTGGAATCCATGCTCTTGAGGACTGCCACGTAACAGAAGAGGCAGTTCCGGTATGGCCAAGTTCACCTTTGCCCTCAGCCTTTGCAGACATCACTAATCAATCAGAGCCTGGGTCCTAGTGAGCCTTGAGGCAGGTTTGCAATAGGGATGGTGCCATCCTGGCAGACATGACTCACCGAAAGTGTTCATCCCAAACAGAATCGATGGTGTCAAGCAAGATTCACTTGCAAGAAATAGAAACCATGTCCCAGTTCTGCACAGAATGGGATTTACTACAGGGGCTTAGGTGCCCACAGAAGTACTGGAAGGGCTGGAGGAGGAGACTCTAGAAGGACAGCTCAGAAGTCGTCCCCCAGGCTGAAACTGTCCCACCTCTGCCTCAAGCAAGAAAAGGCAGTGCCAGGAGGTTCCCACTGGCATCGTTTACCTCTAGCACCCATGCTGCAGTCCAGGGACGGGAATCACCATAGCTGCTACTCAGCACTTGTCCATCAGAGACCCCAGGATGCTGTGGGGAAACCAGCATCTCCAGCAGCAGCAACTACAGGCGGTAGAAGACAGAAAGTGGAAGAGAGGTTCCGGGGGCCAGGCAGGTGGGAACAAGGAGTTATTGCTTAATGATGAAGAGCTGATGAAAAAGTTCTGGAGGTGGATAGTGGGGATGGTTGCACAACATTGCAAATGTACTTAATGCCACTGCATTGTACTCTTAAAATGGTTGAAATAGCACATTTTATGTTGTATAAATTTTACCACAAAAAATTTCAGAAAAGAACGAAAAAAATTTAAAAACATAACCACCTCACACCCATTAGGATGGCTATGATAAAAACAAGACAGAACAAAATAAGTGCTAGCGAGGATGTGGAGAAATGGGAACCCTTGTGCACTGTTGGTGGGAATGTAAAATTGTGCTGTCGCTATGAAAAATGGTATGGTGCATCCTCAAAATAACTAGAAATAGAATTACCATAGGCTCCAGCAATTCTGCCTCTGGGTGCATATCTGAAAGAACTGAAGGCAGAGACTCCAACAGGCATTTGTACACACATGTTCATAGCAGCATTATTCACAACAGCCCAAAAGTGGAGACAACCCAAGAGTCTATGGATGGATGGACAGAGAAAATGTGGCCTGTACACACAACGGAATACGATTCAGCTTTAAAACGGAAGGGCATTGTGACACAGGCTACACTGTGGGTGAACCTTGAGGACATTACGCTAAGTAAAATAAGCCAGACACGAAAGGACAAATACTGTATGATTCCACTCATAAGAAGTCCCTCGCACAGTCCAATTATCATAGAGACAGGAAGTTCCAGGGTGGTGGCCAGGGGCTGGGAGGAGGGAGAATGGTGGGTAGAGTTTCCATTTTGTAAGAGGAAGAGAGTTCTGGAAATGATGGTGGTGATGGTTGCATGATGTTAATATTCTTACCACTGCTGAACTATATTCCTAAAAATGGTTAAGATGGTAAACTTTATGTGCATTTCACTACATTTTTAAAAAGTAAACCAGAAGAAGATGAAGAGGAGGAGGAGAGATGAAGGAGGAGGCGAAGGAAGGGAAACCCAGGGTGGGACAGACCATAGAAAGCAGATGAGTGGGACAGGGTGCTGACCACCCCTCATGCCAGGGGAAGCCCCCATCTTGGCTCCCCCATCACGGGAAGCCCCCATCAATATTGCCATCGATATTGATGGCAGCATCAATATTGTAACCCAGCATCAGTGCTCACTGGGACCCAGGCTCTGGTTGATTAGCGATGTCTGCAGAGGCTGAGGGCGAAGGTGAACTTGGCCATGCAGAAGCTGCCCCTTTTGTTGTATGGCTGCTCTCAAGAGCAAGGATTCTGCAGGTCCAGGAGGCCCTGGAATGAAAGACAGCATCTGTGAGGATAAGGAATGAAAGAAATCAGGTTTTTTAAACGTTAAAGCTGTTAGGAAAAGCTGTGGAAGACTTACTGGGTATGATTTCAATGGAAAACCAGGGCTCTACTCCCGCATCTGGGTTATCTGATTCTGTGGAGTTTCCATGCCTTTCACTGTATCTGAGCTATTTTGCAGCTCTGTACATTGTAGAAATGGATGGAGTGCAAATTGTCCTGGGTCCACAGAAAGGCGGATGAGTCTTGGCTGGTGGAGGTACAATGGGCCCCTCTCCGGAAGCCCATTTTGCACCTTCACTGAGAGAATTCATGTCGGCATTCCTGATTGGCTGCCCTTTGGATTCTCCTTTGAGCTGGTTTTTAACACCTTACTGGATTCCTCATTAGTTAGTGAGTACAAAAAACAAAGAAAAATCTTTGACACATGTTCATTTTATATATGTTTGAAACTCATCATTTTATCTTTTAAAAAGATTTCACATTAGCAGAATCTTAAAGGATGGAGAATAGAATAGACTGGAAGATTCACACGCATGCTGAGATCCACCAAGGTCTTCAGAACCTGGGACGACTTCACCCCACTCAGATGATGACCCCAGGAGTGACATGGATGGGGGAGGCAGAGTTTCAGCCTCTGTCTTCACAAATAATTTGATGAAAAATGACAAGCTCACACTCTGACCTATCTGCAGACCCAAGAGGGAGCTGATCCGCCCATTGAGGAGATGGTTGGAGTCAGGGTGTGCTTGAGTTCCCTGGTCCCAGGAAGCTGGAGAGCTGGGCTGGGCCCGGCAGAGACTGCCATGGGCTGGGGCCAGACAGGGTCCATGGTACCAAGAGAAAATGCAGATGCCTCCTTCCCTCTGTCCTCTGCCCAGGCTCACAGCTCTGGACTTCAGCCACCACTCATGAAGAGGGTGAATCCAAGGAACATCCTGGGTGTGGGGGGAAAGCAGCATCTGCCCCCAGGCCAAGGGCAGAGCCAGCATTCCCTGCCTGCCCTGATGCAGCATGTGGAATCATGGCCTCTTACCGCAGCCATGGAGAGAAAAGGGCAGACAGGGAGGGGGATGCAGCGAGACACAGAGAATATAGAGCATGATCTGACATGCCAGACACACAGAGACAGACAGAGAGACAGAGACAGATGGAGAGACAGAGACAGATGGAGAGACAGAGACAGAGAGACAGAGACAGAGAGGCTGAGACAGAGACAGAGACAGAGAGACAGAGAGACAGAGTCAGACAGAAACAAAAACAGACAAGGAACAAAGTCTGCAAAGATGCAGACAGAGACATGCAGAGGGACAAAGATACAGAGACTGAGACATTCAGAGGGACTGAGACATAGGGACAGAGAGATATAGAACAAAGTCCAGAGAGACAGAGACACGGGGACTGACAGATATGGAACAAAATCCAGAGGGACAGAGACATACAGAGAGAGCTGGAGACACAAAGACAGAGACATATGGAACAATGGCCAAAGAGAGACAGAGAGAGAGTCAGAGACATTCAGAGGGACAGAGACACAGAGGCAGAGAGATATGGAGCAAAGTCCAGAGAGACAGAGACATAGAGAGAGGGAGAAACAGAGACAGTGAGATATGGAACAAAGCCCAGAGAAAGACACACAGACACAGAGACAGAGATGTATGGAACAAAGTCTAGAGAGATGCAGAGATCTGCAGAGAGAGAGGGAGAGAGAGGAAATATGGAGCAAAGTTTGGAGATACACAGATACTTACAGAGAGACAAAGCAAGAGGCAGAGACTTAAAGACAGAGAGATGGACAAGGAGAGGCAACAAATGAGAGAAACCTGCTCGCCCAGCAAGGGCCACCTGTCATGTGATTGTCCACGTCCCATGCCATGGGGCTGGGCCAGGCTGGTGACTGATGGAGCCTCCCACCCTCCTCAATGGGCAGCATCCCCCCGTTGGGTCTGCATGAGGTTGGTGCTGGGCTGTGGTCCCGTGTCCAGCTCAGTGCTGGGCACATGTGCAGGCTGGAAAGAGGCTCTGAATGACTAAGACCTTCCCTTGGCGATTTGCTGTTAGCCATTCACTTATACCCAGGGAGACTTGATCACCCAAACCAGGATGCTTTAGAGAGGGAAAGGAATGTGATTAAGAATCATCCCTGTACAGCAAGCAGGCAAAGGGGCTGTCCCAGCGAACTGGGATGTGCAGGGCTGACGACTGTCCCTGTTCCAAAGTGGGTCCTGTCACAGGAGTCCAAGCATGGTGGGCCCTGGCTTGGTGGGCTGCCATCGGTCACACTGGCCATGCTGACCATCCCTGAGGGACACAGCTGCTCAGCCGGGGAAGTGATAATTTTTAACTTGGGTTGTTTAAAGATGAATACAAAGAGGGCAGAGTGCAACACTCTCATGACCTTAAAAGATGACACAAGAAATTTGAGACATTCCATCTTTGCTTCCCACTGCTTCAAGCTGCCCTGTGGTCCATCTGAGGGCAGTTTCTTCCATCTTCCTCCTGAGTCTAGGCGCCCCTGGCAGAGACATCTCAAACTCTTGTAACTTTCCTGGCAGCCACAGACGGACACCTGATCAATGCCATGAGTCACATATTCCATGTAAAGAGCAACATAAATTGTAGAAGAGAACAGTGATTCCCTGTTGTATTGCTGTCAGTGTCAGAGGTGAGCGTGATGAGGTCTTTGCCACTGTCGGGGACTCTGTCCCCTCCTCCCTGCTGCACCCCAGCACTGACTGTCCTAGGCCCTCAACACGCATTCGTCAGATCCACTTGACTCAGCCTTTTGTCTCCTGGCTACCATGGAACTGACACAAGACTGATGTCGTGTTTTAGGTCAGGGGTCAGAACTGTGACCCGTGGGCCAAGTCCAGTCACCTGTCTTATGAGGTTTTATTGGAACACAGCCACGTCCATTTGTTTACATATTATCTGCGGCTGCTTTGGCACTGTAGGGGCAGAGGCCTTGTGGCCTGCAAAACCTGAAATATCTGCTATGTGGTCTTTATAGGACAAGTTTGCCACCCACCCATGAACCAGATGCTCAAGAACAGCGTCCTCCCCCTGCCTGGATGAGGGGCTGGTGCGACTCGGGCCAGCCCTGCCCTGGCCAGACTCATCAATCCATCGCACCTTCTCCATGCTCCCAGGGGCAGTGTGGCTCCTTGGTGGGAACCTGCCTAAGAGGAGGGACCCATTTGCTATCGGGACTCATTCCTCAGCTGTGATCGTTTGTGACAGGTCTCAGGCTGGTGTCAGCGATGGGGACCCACTGCAGAAACACCCTGGGCTGGGCTCGGGCGGCGTGCAGCATGTACTCTATAAACCATGTGTGTTTCTGGCCCAGGGGACTTGGGTCCCAGACACCCTCTCCTGGCTGTGCAGCAAGGGTCCTGGCCCAAAAGGAGGCCCAGCGGCTCTGAGGATCCAAGCCCCAGATTTCTCGCCGAGCCCCTCGGGCAGGTCTCCCCTGTCTGCAGGGTCTCTGAGCCTTAACTGCTCTCACTCTGCCCGGGCCGGGGGTCCCAGCCCTCATCACTGGGTCAGCGCTCCAGGGTCTCTACTTCTCTGCCATCCCCTCCCCACAGCTTCCCTTCCCAATCTCATCTCTGTGTCCTGCTTCTTTGGATTAATGCCTCACCAGGGCCACTTGGCTGTCAACATTCATTTGACAAACAGAGTTGAGCACCTGCTGTGTGCCAGGTGCCCTGCTGGGCTCGGGGACTCAGTGGGGATGAGAGGCAGCCACTGTCCTCCTGAAGATCCGAGTCTACTGGCAGAGGCAGGTAAGCCAGTGGCTGCAGTGCAGCGTGTGTATGAGTGTGAGACTGTGCCTGTGTGAGTGTGAGCATGTGTGAGAGTGAGACTGTGCATGTGAGTGTGTGTGTGTGTGTGTGTGTGTGTGTGTGTGTGTGTGTGTGTGTGTGTGTAGAGTGGGGGTGGGGCTGAAAGCTCCAAAATGAGAGGACCCAGGGAGGGGGAGGAGGGATACAGCATCTGTGGGGAAGGCACAGCACACCTGAGGCTGGGCAGGTGGGTGAGGAGCATGGCTCCTCACTGAGCTTTTGGAGCCTCTCTGCCTCATGCCTGTCGTCTTGGCCTCCACTGTGACTTTGAGCTCTATGGGGGCTCAGCCCCCACCTGAAGTGCCTTGCCACTCCCTGCTGCCCAGGTATCCCAGAGGAACTGCTGTGGACCCTGCTCTGTGCCCAGGTGGAGGGGGGTCAGGGAAGTCAGGGCCCACTGGGGTAAATCGTCATCCAACAGGAGACAGGAGGATGCCTCCTCCCATCAAATCCTCCTCCTTTCCCGCCTCCAGATGGGCCATCCTCAGGGAGTCACTATACACAGGGCGGCTCATGTCTCAGTTTGCCTGGGATAATCTCAGGTTATACCTGTCACCTCGGTGTCATTAACAGCGAGTGTCCCAGATGATGAGATGAAGGATGTGTTCATCCTGCACCCTCAGCCTCCTGGGTGCCTGACATCCAGCAACTGGTTTGCCATGAAGTGGTGGCTGCCTCTTCCCTCCCTTCCTCTGGTTCCTGGCCCACACTCCCTAACCCCAAAGGATCACCTGTGCCTGGGCCTCAGGCTCTGTTTCTGGGGAACTGAGGCCAGAATCTTTGAAGGTGTGAGGAACGGGAGTGTCACAAGCATGTTTGGGTTCTAAGGACAGACTAGTTTCAACTCATGGAAGGACACCCACAGGGAGCTGTGATGCAGAAATCATGGGAGAATAATTGGCCCAGACTGCTGGTGATGGGCTTTCTGAGGAGGAGATGTGTAAGGAGATTTGGGGGAAGAATCGGCAGGGGAGGGAGCCATGGGCAGTCCAGGCAGGGGGTGGCACAGGCAGGGGGTGGCACAGGCAGAGGATCTCTGGTAGAAACGACTGAATTCCAAGATTTGGGGAAATCCCAGAAAGAATTCCTGCCCCTCTGTTGCTACTCAGCCCAAATCCTGTACAGCCTCCTTGTCAGTGGCAGATAAAGTGGGGAAGCAAATCGAAGGAAAGGCGTCCAGGTAAAACAGGGGAAGAAAGGCCGTGAGAGAAGCACTGTACTACCTGGACTATTTCATCCACCTGCACTTTGCCATGAAAGACTCCATTCATGGTGCGGGGAAGCACCCTCTGACTACTGCAGCTGCAGTGGGGAGAGCAAGAGGGACACACTGAGGGAGAAACTGGAACAGAAACAGAGAGAGGAGAGAACAGAGAGAGTCAGAAAGAGAAACCAAAGCTGATGGAAACAGAAAGGCAGCAGGAGAGAGAGTGGGAGTGGGGAGAGAAAAAGAGAGAGAATGGATGGACAGGTGGATGGATGGATGGATGGATGGATGGATGGATGGATGGATGGATAGATCAGGGATGAATGGATGATGGTTGGATGGAAGACGGATGGATGAGTAGATGGGTGGGTAAGTGGATGGATGGATGGATGATGGATGGAGGATGGATAGATCAAGGATGAATGGATGATGGCTGGAAGGATGCTGGATGGATGGATAATGGAAGGGAAATGGATGATGGATGGATGATAGGCAGATTCCAGCAAGCACCCTTATCTTGCTGTATCAGTTATAAGGGACCTGGTTGTTCACAGCATTGGCTTCTGAGGCCCCATGACCTCCTGTTTCTTTTCCTATCCCATCCCTGCCTCCTTCCCACACAAGTTGTAAGGTGTGGAGCCTGTTCCCAAACCAAACACTGCAGCTTTCTTGACTCAGTGTTCTTCTTGTAAAATGTTCAATGTTCTTGACTCAGTGTTCTTCTTGTAAAACTGCCAGGTTGCTGGCTGGGGCGGGGAGGGTTGACAGATTTCTTCTAAGCATCTGGCACATGGTAGACCCTCCACCAGGTGGCTGTATTGATGATTTTTTAAAAAAATAATTGAGATATAATTTATGTAGTCTAAATTCACCATTTTAAAGTGTACAATTCAGTGGTTTTTAGTATATTCACAAGGCTGTGTAACTATCATTACTATCTGATTCCACAGCATTTTCACCACCCCATAAAGAAACCCATTAAGCAGTCACTCACCATCTTCCCCTTCCCCAGGCCTTGGCAACCATTAGCTACTTTATGTTTCTTTGGCCCTTTCTGCACATTTCATGTAAGTGGAGTCATACATGATGTAGACTTTTATGATTGGTTTTTTTCACTTAGCACAATCTTTCCAAGGTTCATCTGTGTTGTAGTGTGGATCGGTACCTCATTCCTTTTCATTGTCAAATAATATTCCATTGTATGGGTATACATCTGGCCCTCCAAATTTGCAGATTCCACATCCATGGATTCAACCAACTGCAGACTGAAAATATTTTTGAAAGAAAAGGATGGAGTGTCTGTACTGAACACGTACAGACCTTTTTCTTGTCATTATTTGATAAACAATACAGCATAATGACTATTTACATAGCATTTACATTGTATCAGGTATTATGAGTAATCTAGAGATGATTTAAAGCAAGCTCATCCAAAGGGCAGCCTGTGGGCCGCATGTGACCCAGGACAGCTTTGAATGCAGCCCAACACAAATTCATAAACTTCCTTAAAACATTATGAGAGGTTTTTTCTCTATTTCTTTTTAGCTCATCAGCTATCGTTAGTGTATTTTATGTGTGGCCCAAGACAATTCTTCTTCCAATGTGGTCCAGGGAAGCCAAAAGATTGGATATCCCTGATTTAATGAATACAAGAGAATGTATGTAGCTTATAAGCAAATAGTACACTATTTCATATAAAGAAATTGAGCATCTGTGAATTTTGGTATCCCTGGGGGTTCTGTAATCAACCCCCCATAGATACTGAGGGACTACGGTACAACCTCTGACTTTTTCATCAGTTGACAGATGTTTGAGTTGCTTCCACTTTTTGACTGTTATGGTGAATGCTGCTATGAACAGCAATGTACTTGCTTTTCTGGGGAAAAATGTTTCCAGTTCTCTTGGGCACATACCTGGAAGTGGAATTGCTTGGCCATATGGAAACTTGATGTTTAGCTTTTCGAGAAATTGGTAGACTGTTTCCCAAGGCAGCTGCACCATTTTACATGCTGACGATTTGTTTTTAACAATTTATAGATAGTCCCACAATGTGTCAAAGAGGGCTCAAAGCAGCTTACACCCACACCTGAATTCAGCAGGGTACGGTCAGAGAAATGAGAGGCATCAGGGCAAGGATGGAGAATTGGGACAGGACCAGAGAGGGGGCAGAGCAGAGTCCTGCCCGGCACAGGCCACAGCTCTTCACAGGAGGCTCTGGGCCGTGCTGCAGGGTGGGTACCCGGGGTGCTCGGAAGTGGCCCTTGAAGCCCCTGGGTACACACCGTGCATCTTCCGGAGCATTGATTTTTTATTTAAATATTTGGTGAGAAACTGATGTGTATGAAAAGAATATAGACACATGTTGACTAGAATGAAACACTGGATGAATTTTAGAAACCTCAAAGGGATCCAGCACCTGCATCCCCTCTGCTGCAGGCTCCTTTGACCATAGCCTCAACATCAGAGAACCCCTAGCAGGGGCACCTCCCGCCCACCAGAATTGGGGAGAGTTGGGCAGGCTCGCCTGCACTCGTCCTAGTGGCCACTAGGGGGCGCCTGGATCCTCCCTGGGTTGCAGATTCCAGGAAATAAATACCCAAGGTTTCTGCGCATTTCTCCCCGGTGCTGCCGGCAGAACTGATCCAGAAATCCACCCCGGGCTTCCCAGGGGGAAGTGGATCGCTCAGACTCCTAACCTCAGTCGGCACGCCGACGAAGGAGAGAGCGGTTGAGAATCCTACAGCTGGAAGCTCAGAGCTCAGCGGAGGGTCTGGCCTTGCAAGGCGTCTCCCCCAGCCCGGGGGACCATGGACCTGTGTCCCCTTCTACAAGATGCTGAGAAGCCCAGGGTTAGGGGTCCCTGAGGCAGGGTGGAAACGCTGCCAGGATAAGCCCAGCCCACAGCCCACAGCCCACAGCGCCTGCCCCAGAAATAACAGCCGTCGCGCCTGGATATCTGCCACGTGACTCAAAGAGGATTTGAGGCAGTTTAGAGCGATTCACAAAATTCAGCAGCAGCTGGGGCCACAGGGACCCAGAGAGACGGGGATGATGCAGGGAGAAAGGAACAAGAGCAGAGACGCGGGATGGAGCCTGGGGTGAGGGGAAGCAGGCCGCTCATGGAGAATTCTTCTGCGGCAGGTCCACCTCTGGGCGGCTTGTGTCCTGGGGCCTCCAGGGTGCAGCCCAGGAGCTGCTAGAGGGGCTGAGTGTCTTCTCTACGGTCAGTGCCCCTGGAAGATTTGGAGGGAAAAGGTGTGGGTATGGAGAGAATGCAAACGTGTCATGGATTTTTATGATAAAAGAAAAGACTGTACTGCACTGTACTGGAGTGATTATGATGAAGAAGATGGGATCATTCCAGTCACTCTGAGTAACTTACAGTGGCTTTTTTTTAAAAGAAGGATTTCATTCATTTACTTTTTTTTTCTTTTAATTATGTGTTTATGATTTTTAGTGATGGGGTTTTACTCTGTTGCCCAGGCTGGAGTGCAGTGGCACGTCATGGCTCACTGCAGCCTCAAACTCCTGGGCTCAAGCGATCCTCCTGAGTAGCTGGGACCACAAGCTTGCGCCACCAAACCCAACTGCTTTTTACATTTTTTGTAGAGATGAGGTCTCGCTATGTTGCCCAGGCTGGTCTTGAACTCCTGGCTTCAAGTGAACCTCCTACCTCAGCCTCCTGAACAGCTAGGATTATAGGCATGAGCCACCCTTTCCTTAAAAAAAATTATTTGAGGTGGTGATATTTGTGTAATACCAAATTAGCCCTTTTAAAGTGAACAATTCAGTGGCATTTAGGACATTCACAATGTTGTGCGCCCACTACTTCTACCTGTTCCAAACCATTTTCATCATCTCACCATAAAACCTCATCTTCGTGGTGCCTTTTAGATCTTTCTTTATTAATTATTTGAGCATCTATCATGAACCAAAGCCTGTGTGGTACTGGGGATTTCCAATGGTGATTACACACAGTCTCTGCCCTCAGTGATAGCCAGCCTTTACCCCAACATGTTCTTTAAGTGTTTTAGCTCTTATGAGCAGAGTCCTCATATCCTCTCAGACAGCAGAAAGATTGGTTACTGTGTAGCACACATGCCCCACTCTGCCGGCCCTAGCCATTATCAGACATTGCCAATCAATTGCAGCACTCTTACTGATGCTTGAGGCAGCCTAGTGACCCTGTGGAGCTCAGATGCACTGCCAACCAACACTGAGAAAGAAAGCTTTGGGCCATTCCGAGCTGTGATGTTGTACACACAGAGGTCTGTATCATATACACATACACTGGGTTTCATGAACTCAAGTCTTACTTGTCCACAAATTGCAGGGCAACCGGGTTTCATAGGCTTACAGGAAATCACCCCTAGTCCTTACTCCATGCCTGCAGGGAAAATGTTGTGAAGGTATCCCAGCTGGTTCTTGCGGGCCGTAAGGATGCTGAAGGAACTCCCATCATAGACAGAAACAGTGAACTTGGCAAGTCACTGCTGTTGGGTTGGTGTGTGTGTCCAGGGAGGTCACTCACAGCTGTGACCTGCTGCGGAATTTGCCAGGGGTCTAATGTAAATGAAAGTACAGTTCCCTTATTCAAAAATTACGAAGAGCCATGAGGTGGTGGCAGTACGGCAGGAAACAAAGCCTGGGCCCTTCTGAGCCTGGGACCCTGTGCCTGCCCAGGCGACTGTCATCGTAGTCATTCTGGCCATTTCCCCCGACGTGGGCTCTGCATGAGGAGCTGGCCTGGCCTGAAAGCGCAGTGTCGTGGAGAGCCTGGTGTCTGCTCTGCCCCAAGCTCTCCCTGTCTCTAGGTGACTGCACCACAGCTGCTTTTGGAGAACCTCCTCTCCCCAAGCCTCAGCAGAGGAGGTTCAGGTGACCTGATCCTACCCCACTTCCATCCTCCCCTGCGCCACCAGCCTGGCTAACCTGAAGCTCCCATCCCTTAGTGATGAGGACCAGTTCAGAGTTGGGGAGAGGTGCCATGAGGAGGTCCAAGCACACTCGGCTTGGGGCTTTCTCTGGAGCTCCAAGGCAGGAGGTAGTCCCTTGAAGCTTTGGTAGTAGAACCCTTGGATTCAGCCATGTCTGTCACGACTCCTCCTCCTGGTCTCTCCAGGGGCCCAGGGGTGCCTTTTCTGCTCCAGCCAGAAGGACTTCGATTTCAGCCCATTGGAAGTGAAAGAGTCCCTGGAGTGAGTGGGGCTCAAACGTGGGGCTAGTGGCTTAGCCAAGTGGATGCCCCATTGCACGTGGCTGCAGGAAAGACCAATACCCCTTGTCCCTCATGGCCCTTGCTGTGTCCCTACAGTTGAGGGGGAACCTCTCAGCAGGGCTCCTGCTGGCCTGTGTTCCCACAGCCCAGACCAACCCCTGGACATTCAGGACACCGTGGAGGGTCCTCACAAAGAAGGGATGTTACCCATAGGACTGGCCCCGAGGGTCCTGCTTGGCCCAAGGGAGCAGCTGATGGGGTGGCCTTCAGCCCTCCTGGATTCCTTGCAGGGGCTGGGCCTTGCCAGCCTGTCCTCTGCCCTAGAAGCACCCAGGGGTGATAGGCTCTGGTGAAGCGCACAGGTCCTGGAGTCCAGTTTCCAGGCCTGGAGCTTGGCTTGTCCTAATATTAGCAGCAGGGCCTCAGGGAGCCTCTGAGAACTTCAGTTTTCTTATTGTAAATGGGGATCATGAATAATACTGTCTTTAGATTTTTGTGAAGATGAACTGGGATAACGCAGATGGAGTGGATAGTGCAGGGCCTGGCGTGTCGGAAGTGTTCAGCGAGTGTGAATGATGAGCCTTCATTTTCCCCTCTGCATCCTCTTCTCAAGAAACCTGCTCAGAATTCAAAGGGTCCAGGGACCCCAACCCAGGCCACACCTAAGGAGGCCGACAGTGTCTGCTGGTCTCAGACGGGGCTAGTCAGCGTCCTTCTTGGCAGTGTGTGCTTGAGAGGGCTGTGTAGACCTGCCATGTGAAGGCCCGCTCTGTAGGTCACCATTAGGTCCATGTGCAAACAGATCAGGGGCCATGAAGGCTCTGGCCTGTGGACAGGCGGCAGGGCCAGGAGAAAGAGAGAGACCTTTCCTAGCACACCTTGGATTTACCTTCATGCTAACATTTCCGCCTCCTAACTCTCTCCTTCAGTGACCTCTTCCCCACCAAGGCTAGGGAGAAAAGGAAATGGAAAGGAGGGTGGGACTGAAAATTCCAATCCTCCATAGGGCTGCCTTCAGGCACAGCTGGAACCAGCTGCTCACATGGACAATGCCAGTAGCCCCTGATACATCCCTGTCCAGGCTCCTCCCTCTTCTGTGTTGTTTTGATTCTGAGCCGTGTAATGGCCCTGGATGTTCAGACCGTCCTTCTCAGGACTAGTGGATAACATGTGCTTCTCTCTCCCAGTCCAGCAAAGTCCCAAATGTGTGCCTCTGTGAACCAACTTTTCTGGCCCAGTCTCTGAGGTCAGGTGGATGATCTATGCTGGTTGGTTAGACTAGGTCATGAGCCCTCCCCTGGAATTAGGGAGGGGCCCTGGGTCCACAGACTGGGGAAGGAGGTTTCCAGCAGGAAATGGAAATGCTATTCCCAGCAGAGTGGGACAAAGGCTGCAAAACACATGGTCCCCGAGTGACCAGGGCCAATGCCTGTCCAGTCACATTCCAGCCCAGGGAGGGCAGGGCAGATGGGTGGACAAATAATCTCAATGGGATGCGGTGCACGCCCAGTAGAGTGTGCACATAGTGCTGGGAGCCTGCGGAAGGGAGATCCAAAGACCTGGGGAAGACAGGCAGGGAGGCTGAAGGATTAAAGTCTTCAGAAAACAGGCAAACACTTAAGCCAGGTCTTGAAGGTTGGGTAGGAATTCACCAGGGCAAACCAATGAGCTGGGCACAGAGCAAGGAAGCACTGCAACACTGGCCAGGCGTTGAATCCGGACGCTGCACCTTTCTCACTTTCTAGGCAGGTAACTTCACTTCTCTGAGCCTCAGTTTCCTCCTCTAGAAAGGAGGGCCTGATGATAGTGCCTCTCTCCAGGAGCTGATGGAGGAGCAAACAGGATGAAGTAGGAGGGGGACTGGATAGGTGGACTAAGTCCCAGCTTTCACGGAGCTTGCCTTTTCTCATCCGTAAAGTGGGCACAGTAACAGCGCCCTCCTCAGTGAGTTTTCTCAAGGTTCAGGGAATGTACGCTTAGCGCAGTGCCACCGGGTGCTGGCTGCCAACTGTTACCACCGTTCAGCAGTTCTGAAGATGAGGCTGAGAAGTCTGGGCAGGAGATGCGGGAAGCAGGCAGGCTGCCAGCGAGGAGGCAGGTGGCTGGGAGGCCTGGCTACATCCCAGTCCCAGCACTGCACTGGCAGCTGTGTGGCCCACTGACTGCACCTGCTGGGGGAGCCGCTGGGGGATGGAACGGGGGTTCCTAGTCCCTTAGCAGAGTGCACTTTGAAAGCCTTCAGTGGTGGAGGAGGGGAGTGGTGTTCCTTTGGGGCTCTGAGGACCTGAGTGTCAGGAGGAGGTTTACCCGGAACTCTGCTGGGGAGACCTGACTATGTGGGTGCTGATGGGGACCCTGAGTCCATCTCAGGCCAGGATCCTGCCTCGAGGGCAGGGCTATGGCTGCAAAAACCCCAAAGTCAGTAGAGGCTGCTGAGGCCTCCGGAGAGTCACCCCCACCCCTTCATGCCCAGGTGCTGGTGGGTGGACAGGGCGTTTTGTGAGAGAGCGCTGGGAGGGTCGGGGGACAGGGCCGGCACAGTTCTAGTTCTGGAACTGGTTGGTGGTTACAAAGGTGTCCCCCAAGCAGCACTCATTAAGCTAAATACGAATGTTTTGTTTCATAGCAAAAAAGGTAAATATATGGGGTTTATTCGAAAGGCAGCCGTGGTTCCTGCCTCCCACCGCCCTTACATTAAAGGCAGCCAAGGAGTCTCCAATTTAGGGAGCTCCAGACCCCGCTCAGTCTCGGCCCATCCCACTTCAGCCCCAGCCCATTTTACACACCAGACCACTGAGGCTCAGAGAGGCGAAGCGACTCGCCCGCCGCCCCACAGCGGCTCCAGCGCTGCTGCCTGTTTACAGCGCGGGGAACCAGTGGCTACACCTCCCGCCCGGCTGTCCCTTTAACGTTTCTAGGGCGTCCCTGGAAGGCCCCGGGCGCGGCGCTGAGGTCTCCACTCCCGCTCCCGCTCGCCCGGGCCAGGCTGCGGCTCCGGGCGGGTCAAGGTCACAGCGACGCCCCTCGGAGCCCCCGCCCGGCGGAGGGGCCGGCCTCGCGTGGCGGCGCCGCCCCCGGCCCTGGTCCCAGTCCCGCCCCGCCGGCGCCTCCCCGCGGCCCCCGCTCCGCTCCGCGGCCCTCCGGCGGGATGCGCGGCCGTGGCGGGGGGCGCGCCCGCTGTCCTGCGCCCCTGCGCTCGCTGCTGAGCGCCTTCGGGGCCCGGGACGCCGTTGCCACCGCCCGAGGCCCTGCGCAAGGTAAGCGCGCGCCGCGGGGAGGGAACGCGGGACGCGGGGACCGGGGTCCCGGTCGGGCACGAGGCGCTGGGGGACGACCCCTCCTGGACCCCTTGCCCTTGGCCGTTGCGGGTTGCCAGGATGCCCGCTGCGCCCCCAGCCACAGAGGGTCTCCGGCTTCCCAGCTGCAGCAAAGTCGCCAGAGTCTCTCCCGAAACAAGGGCAGTGCCCGCAGGCTCAGAAGTGCTGGCGTTGGGTTAGGCAGTCTGGGGTTTGGAATTCCCCTCTGCCAGTTGCAGGAGCCTGTGCGCATGGCATTTGACCTTAATGCGCCTCAGTTTCTGCATCTGTAAAATGGGGGTGATCCGATACCTGCGTCTTGGGGTCAGCAGTTGGGATCCTATGGACAGCGCTAGTCACTCAAGGGAGGGCTCTGTGCTTGTTCGCTCTTCTTCCCCAGGGAGGGCCATGGGCCTCCACCCATGTGGGTTGGCCCCTGGCCCCCTGCTGGGCAGACACCAGGCCCCGGAGAGGGTCCAGCTGCAGTTCAACCCATGGGGTCTAGGAAGAGGGGCCTGAGGAATCCAGAAAATGGCCAGGGCCCCAGCTGGGCCAGGAAAGAGGAGTTGAGGATGGGGAGGGGCCTCAGGCCTCCTGGCGACAAGGCTAGAGTGTTGCCTGTGCTCAGTGACCATGGGTGCATGAGTACCAGGTGTCCAGCAGGCAGAACCCAGAGTGGGGTGGAGGAGAGCTAGGTCAGTGTTTCCGCCCTTGGTGAGGATACCGGAGGCACTTATTACAGATTGTTCCAGGGGCCCCACCCAGGTCTGCCCCTTACAATCTCCTGGGAGAATCTGTGTTTTTAACCAAAGCACCAGGAAACTCTGGGATCAGGCCATTCGGGAAACTCTGGTTTAGATCCATCAGTGGTTCTTTTCAGTGCCTCGAAAACGGGTTGATCCTGCTTTCCCTTGAAGACATTTCTGGTTGTCACACCTGGGGGAACGCCACTGGCACCCAGTGGGCAGAAGTCAGGGACACTGCTAAGCATCCTGCACTGCCAGGAGCCCTCCTTCCCCTCAAGGCAATAATGGTGTAGTCCACAGACTAGTGCTGGGGTTGTTAAACCCTGAGATACAGGGATACGTGGAGTCACAAAGTCAAGAAGGGGGGACATGGGGATTTGGGGGACACTTGAGAGCCCACTATCTGCCAGGCCTTCTGTGGTGCCCTTGGAGAAGCTCATGGCAGAAGCTTAGCCCAGGCACAGAGGATGGGCAGCTGAATCCACTCATCAGGAATATTGAGCACCTACTGAGTGCCAGTCCCTGTGCTGAGTTCCCAGGGTGGAGTCAGGAAAGAGAGGGAGATGAGGCCCCTCTAGGGTGTCCCCCTCTAATGGGGCAGAAGTCCCTCCCCCAGTGCCTGCACAGAGTAGGTGCCCACGAGTGTCAGTGTCCTCCCCTACAGCATCCCTGTTTTTGGCAATGCATGAGTACTAAGCACAGCGAGTACTAAGCGTATTCTGGGTTGAGTACTAAGCGTATTCTGGGTTGGATTTTGGGAAAGGGCGTTCCCAGTCCTAACCTTCAGCAGCTTGGCAGCGTGTTCAGGGCCACCAGGAGCCCATGTTCTGCCTGCAGTAATTACGCAACTCCTCACCTGTTCCTTGTGCTCCTCAGTCGTTGGGCATTTTTAAAATAGTTCTGCGGCCTCTGTCTAGGCCTTGATGGATGGATGGCAGGGCTCAGCCACTGCTGACCCACTTTCCCCAAGGAGAAAACGGAATATTTTGTCAGTGGGTCAGCAAATGATTATTCATCATTGAAAATGCTTCAGACGCTGATCTAGATGCTGGGATGCTGCGGGAAGCAGGGAGGCCTCGAGGTGAGAATTCACTTGGTGGCACTGGGGAACAGGAGGGTGGTTGAGGCTGGAAGCCCATGAGCTAGGGGACTGGAAGGAGCTGAGTTTGGGAAGGTGGCCCATGGGCCTTGGCCTCCATCATAAGCCCCTAGGGGTTTTACATGTGCAACCTGAGGCCACTGGCAGGTTCTAGGCTGAGGAATTGCATGTCCTCAGTGTCTGAGAGAAAGCTCCTCGCGGCTGCTGTGTGGCTACAGGTTTATTTGGAGGTTGTGGCAGCAGGGGAGTTACCAGCTGCTTGGAGGACAGGATGGTACCTCAGAGATGGAGAAAGTGGGAAGCACTGGGGCATTTCAGTGGCAGGGCTGATAGGACCCGCTCATGACTTGGGTACCCTAAATCCAGGATGCCATGCAGGTCTGGGGTCTGAGCACCGGGTGGATGGTGGTGCTGTTTATGGAGGTGTGGAAGGCTTGGTGGGGGAGGAGGGAGACTGGTGGGGGGCTTCTGCAGTGCATTCCTTCACTTTCTGTGGAGAGGGGAGGTCTGGGAGAGGAAGCACGCATTCCGTACCGACCATGCTAATTTGGAGGGGCCGTGTACCCTGGGCCATTGCACGTCGGAGTCTGGAGCTTGGGTCGGTGGTTGGTCTGGAAGCTCCAATCTGAGATTCATCAGAACGGGACTGGCACTTAAAGGAGGTCACTTGGGAGGGGCTGAGGCAGAGGGAGTGGCTGGGTTCCTTGGTTTCAACATTGCATGTCAATGTTGAGTCAGATAGGACCCCAGTCCAAACGCCACGTTTTGGTTTGGAGCAAGGGTCCTGGTACCCAGGGAAGAACCAGGCTGTGTGCCTACAACTCTTTGGGCACTCTGATGCCAGACCTCGAGAAGGTCCCTTTGCCTTCGTTCCTTTTGGAACCAGGAGGATCTGTCCAGCTGCCACCTGAAGCTCGGCTTCCCTGATTTGTGTGGCTACTTCCTTGGAGCTTGCTTGGGAATCTTAACTCTCACCCTTAAAGGGGTAAAGTGCTATTTCTGGGGCCAGGGCTGCATTACTTTAGGAGCAAATTAACCACTCATTCTTCCAGACTTCGAAGTCTGATTTCGAAGCGCTGACTCGTAGTGGGTTATTTCTGCACTAAATGGGATTTTTTTTTTTTCCTATTAAACATTTTTTTGGAAGGGAAAGGCGTGATCGATGATATCATGACATGTCCCAGCTGATGCTCATTAAAAGTTGTGGCTTTAGGGGCTGCAAAAGACAGTTTGAAATTTAATGCCTTGTTTCCCTGGCTCAGCTCAGAGTTGGGGCTGGGCAAGGCTCCCTGAAGGCAATAACTCTGAAGACCCAGATTGGGTCTGGAGTTGCCCAATTCTTTTGAAATCTTAATGACAACCAGCTGGACTTAGCAGGCTTTTCTGGTAGCAAGTGACTGAAATGGACTAGACACACAGAAGCAAAGGGCCATCTGTTAATTCAGGAAACTGGGCGTCTGTAGCTCCAGCTAGCCTCTCCTTGTCTGTCCCGGACTCAGGCTGGGTCATGTCACTGACCCTTGAACCACTTACTGGAGTGAGGGAGTAGGGAGGACTGGACGGCTGAGACCTAGCTCACTGTATCCTCCAGTCCAGAAATGGAGCTGGCATCCCTGCCATAACCATCCTGAGACTTCCAGCAGGAAATCAGGAGGATCACAGAAGGAGATGGGTGCTGGGATCACAAACTCCAGCATGGCAGTGCAAGGCTCACCTGACCTGCAAAACCCGCCATGCATTGCAAGTCACCCTGCAGCCTTCAGTTTTCTTTCATGTGACCAGTGGGTGCTTGGAGGCAAAAGGCAGTGTCATGATGTCCTGGCAGCTTGAGAAGGCCCTGGGAGAGGTGTGACCCAGCTACACATCTTCCTTTCTCTCCTTTCCCCGCAGGGTGCTCAGGGCACACCTGTGAGAGCCAAGAACCTCCCCACAGCCAGTGGCCCCTCAAGTCTGCTTCTCCTTCACCTGCTCGGAATCTCACATTTTCTCACCACTTATCCCAAATCCCCACGCAGCTGTCACCCCATTACCAGACTGCTGTCTGCTGGTGAACTTTGCCGATGACCAAGCTGATTGCTCTGTTTTTGTTTGAAGGGAAAGGAGTGATCCCCAATCTTTCGAAATGGCCTAGGGCCGGGCGCAGTGGCTCACACCTGTAATCCCAGCACTTTGGGAGGCTGAGGTGGGCAGATCATGAGGTCAGGAGATCGAGACCATCCTGGCTAACATGGCGAAACCCCGTCTCTACTAAACATGCAAAAAAAATTAGCTGGGTGTGGTGGCGAGCGCCTGTAGTCCCGGCTACTTGGGAGGCTGAGGCAGGAGAATGGCATGAACCCAAGAGGCGGAATTTGCAGTGAGCTGAGATCGCACCACTGCACTCCAGGCTGGGTGACAGAGCGAGACTCCGTCTGAAAGATAAAAAAAAGCCTACCCTGTACTTGGGACTCCATAAATATTTTATTGGATGAATGAATAATGTGGTCTCCAACTCAGGGGATAAGTTTTTCTGGAAAAAAAATTACTCAAACACATACACGTATATATTTAATTACACTAGTACATCATGAATACATTCTCCAAGTGAGAAATTGAAAACATTGCAAATAAGGCTCAAATCCCTCTGGAACATGAATCCCCCCCACCCTTCGCCCTTCCCCAGGGAAGCCACTGTTACCATTCATGGCGTTTCCCACCAGACTTTCTTGACATAAGCGTGTGCTTTTTAAAGAAATGGCATCACACAGCACTTCTCGTTGTGAAGCTGTTTTCATTCTGCAGTGTGTCTTGGAGATTTATCTGGCTTCATAGGTTCTGTCTAATTGCTTTAGAATATTCCATGGCTGTTTTCGCCTTTCTGCTATCGATGGCCATGGAGGACCTTCTCAGATCCTGTCACAGGCTGTGCTGCAGGGGCCAACCTGCATGAGGCGCTGGACGCATCTGTACAAGCATTTCTCGGTAAGGCACATCCTAAGAATGGAACTCCTGGGGCTTAGGATGAATGCATTTTAAATTTAGCCTGCTATTGCCAGACTGTTTCCCACAGTGGCTGTGTCACTCCCAACAGCAGTGTCGGAGGTACCCGTTTCTCTCACCAGCACTTGATACATTCACATTCTGAAATTTTGCCAATCCTCCAGAGAAGTGAAAATTACATTGTTTAATTTGCATTGCCTTGATTGCTTGAGAGTTTTTCTTACGTGACTTGGCCATTTGGATTTCACTCTCTGAGCGTTGCCTCTTCATTCACTTTACCCTCTTTTTCCAGGGGTCATTCGTGTTTTTCCGAGTGGTTTGTGAGCACCGTTGATCTGGTCTGGAACTCGATCCTCCACCGGCTGCAAATATTCATGTCCTGTCTGTTATGTGTCTTTTCACTTTGTTTATGGTGTGCTTGGTTGAATAGAAGCTTTTAGTTCTGATGTGGTAAAATGTATCCAGCTTTTTCTTTGTTTTTGCTTTTTGTGTCTTAAGAAACCTTTTTCTGCCTCAAGTTTAGCGTGAACAGCTTTCCTCAGTGTAGCAGGGAGGGTCCTGGTTTTAGCTCTGAAAGTCCTGCACCCCGAGAAGTCCTCAGCCCGGGGCATACCAGGATGGCGACTCAAAAACACATCCCTCCACGTTTCCTTTTGAGTCTTGTATAGCTTTTTCTTTGCATTTATTTTTCTTATCTACTATAACATGTATAAATGAATAGTATGAGGTTGAATACAGGGTTTTAATAAGGATTACAGGAGTCACTGGGTTTAACCCAGGGATCTATTGATTCTGGTGGAGATTCCTAGCCCTGAGTGAGTTGAGTAGAGGGAGGAAAGGTGGTCTGGGGGTGGGGGCAGGTCCAGTCAATTTACTTTACCCCTGACTGTGAAGTGGACCGTGGCTTCCGAACCAAAACTCAGAGCAGGTTTTGGGCAAGAATTGGTCTGATCTGGTAGCCTACATGGTTTTGTTGATATGATTGACAACTGGCTTTCCCATCGTTGCTGTGAGTCCCAGGTTGACAATTTTCCAAGCAGGGATCAGCTGTGTGGAGCAATTTGGATGCTCCTTCTCGCAGCCTGGCTGCTTTCCCAGGGCCGGCCCCAGGAGGGAGGCTCCCTGCGTGCCCGCCTACACGAGCAGCCTCGGATTGACTCTCAACAAGCCTAGGGCGCTGGCTTTCCCAGAACCCTCCTCTGATTCGGGATTTATACCAGACTTCGGTAGCGGTTTATTTTAAGGAAAAACAGCAATACACATCCCTTGCATAGGACTCCTGGCCTGGGCCGGGGCTGGCTGGGATGTGGGGATGAGAAGACCGGGGGTCTGGCCTTCTCTGGGCTGGCCCGGGTCTGCGTCGTGGGTTTTGTGTTGGGCAGGGGGAGTTGCCCTTTGGACGCTGGTGACCTTGTGGCCTAGATTACCTGGAGCAATGTCGATTTTGTGTGATTATGGTATTTTCAGGAAACCTACTTAGGTGCACCAGTCACCAGGGAGGGTTCCCGCGTGGACCTGTGGAAGAGGCCTTTCCTGGAGGGAATTCAGCAGCTCTTGGGCCTCACACTGCGAAGTGGGCCAGACCGGGGGGCTCTCTATGGAAGGTTCCTGGGCCAGGCATTTTAGTCACAAACTGTGTGGGCCAAAGGAAACACAAGTGAGCGAGCGGGCAAGAAAGTGTCGTGTGGTGCCCCTGTGTGCAACAGGGCAGCCCTGACTCAGTGCCTCAGTGCCTTGGGTGGTGCTCTTGAGGACAAATGTGTGTGAACGTGCATGAGAGTATGAGGCTGTACATGAGTGCGCGTGCCTGTGTGTGCCTGATTGTGTGTGTATGCATGTGTGTGTGAGGCTGTGCAAGAGTGTGTATGTGCCTGTGTGTGAATGACTGTGTGTGAGGGTGTGAAGCTGTGATGAGTTCATATGCCTGTGTATGTTTGTATGTGTGTGTGAGGGTTGAAGCTGTGCAGGAGTGTGCGTACCTGTGTGTGTGTATGCGTTGTGTGAGGGTGTGAAGCTGTGCATGAGTGTGTGAAGGTGTGCATGAGTATTACGTGCACAAGTGTGTGCATGAGCAAGTGTGTGCATGCTTGTGTGCGTGCATGAGTGTATGTGTGCATGCGTGTGTGCGTGCATGAGTGTATGTGTGCATGCGTGTGTGTGTGCATGAGTGTATGTGTGCATGCATATATGGATGCTATCTCTCTCAACCTAGTGTGCCAGCTCAGCACAGCCCTGCCCTGACCAGAGGCTTAGGAGGTCCTCCAGCCCCCAGCCCTTAACTCTCCATCTAAGCCAGTCCTCCACCTTCACTCCCTGGCCTTCACCCGTGCTGCTCCTCCTGCCGGAAGGCTCCTGGCCTCCTGTGGAGTGTACCCATCTGTCAAGGCCCAGCAATGAGACCTCGTCTGTGAAACCTCTCACCCCCCATTCTGGGGTGATATTTCCCCCCTGTAAACTCTTACTGTCCAAATCTCTTCTTCATCTAAGGATACCAGTCAGATCGGATCGGCACCCCCACCCCCTCAGCAGCCTCATTTTAATGTAACCACCCCTTTAAAAAACGCCTTCTCCAAATATTGCATTCTGTGTCACTGGGGATCAAAACTTCAACATGTACATATTAGGGGGAATACAGTTCAGCCCCTGACAGCTGGGAGCTCGGCTAGGGCCATGAGCTGGGCCTCGGGTCCTTTCCACTCTGGCTTTTGCAGAGGCAGCGTGAGGTACAGAAGTGAGCAACCCACGAGAAACAGACTCAAGTTCTGTCACCGCTTCTGATCTGACTTTGGATCAGTCTCACTCCTGCCTCAGAGTCGGCCCTCCCTGACTCGGGCTGAGGTTGGCATGAACCCACCTCTCAGCGGGAGGCTGCAAAGCCACACTGCGAGAAGAACACATGAGGTTGGAGGTGGTGTTGTGGCCATTTTTGGGGAAAATCCCCAAAAATGTGACCGCATTAGGAGGGACCCTCAGATGCTTGTACCTGGTTTCTGGCAGATTTCGCCCCAGGCCCGTTTTTCTTTGCTGGGTGTGCTTTGCCTGCTGCTGCTATAAATCGCAGTTGTGAGTACAGCTGTAGCCGAGTCCTGTGAGTCCTCTAGTGAATCACTCAACCTGGGGGTGGTCATGGGGACCCTCAGCACAATAATCATCCTGTTCACTCTCTTGTTAATGATCCATCTTCTCCACCAAAGGTAAACCCAGGGCAGCAGTGACTGGCTCATTTTTGTGTGCAGAGCATGCACCCCATGCCTGGCACCTAGCAGGTGTGCTGTAAGCTCTGTGTCCAACGGAGAGCGTGATGGGGAGGCGATGGTGGGGAGGTGGGGTTGGTGGCAGGGAGGCCTCCTCTCCTCATCCCTGAGCAGAGGCCCTTCTTGCAGCTCACAGTAGTTTCTTCAAGTAGTGTCGCTCTGACATTGAGCTTTTCACTTCTCCCTAAAGGACAGCCATGTAGCAAAAAGAATCTCCTAATTTAGCAACATGATCTCTCTCAAGTTACAGGAAGTGGGCATGTGGCCTCTTTGCGTGAGTCTCTCAGCGGTGGAAGCTGGCTCTTCCTCCCGAAAACATGTCATATTTTTAGACCGTCTTGAATGATTTACACACCTTTTCTACAAGCAGACCTGGAGATGGGAATGTGCAGGCCTGCCTGGACGTCTTCTCCAATACCCACCCTGTGTGTTCGTGCTGTCGCCTGACAGGTGCCCTTGGTAGCCCTTCTTCATCCGAGCCTCCATCCAGGTGGCCTGCCCTGCTCTGTGGCCAATCTGCCTCCTGGAGGCCGGCACAGACTTCCTGCCTCCCGCACATTGCACATTTGGACCTAAGTTCATTGCCACTCACCCAGAGGGCAAACACTAAAAATAGACTCTCTTCACTGCATGAGGTTTCTAATACAAGCTAAGGACTGTGTCTCTCCACTTACGAGTGTCCGAAACAGCTGTATGAACTGCACATTATCCATTTTCCGTGACTAAATCCTCTTAACAACCCTAATTCACTCTAATTCCAGTAACCAAGACGCTCCTGCACTCGAGGCTTGGTGCATGTTTCGATTTTTATTTTAATGGCTTTGCTATCTGTGCCTTTTCCTATAATAATCCATGAGAAATCATGATAAATTAACTCCATTATTTTTTTACTGTTTGGTTAAACATTGCGATAATAAAAAATAAGGAAATATTCCTCTTATTTGTAGATTAATGTGATTTCTGACCTAGAGTATTGTGGTCACGGGTGACAGTGCAGAATGTTGTACACTGATCATTTGCGTTGTTTGCTTGGGAGTCACTGCAGTGGGCGATTGGAGAGCAGCCACCCTGCAGTCACTGTGCAGGGACAGTGATAGCCACACCAGCCAGGACCTGTCCTCAGTCCTGCTCACTCATTTACACATCTCTGTGGGAGGTGGGCTCTACCTGGTGTGACCCCATTTGACAGGTGAGGAAAACCAAGGTTGAAAGGGATGGAGTAACATGCCCAAGGTTATAGCTGGTGAGCTGAATTTGAGCCTGGACAGTCTGCTGGATTCTTGGTCGTTTTGTGATCATGTCTGTCATGAACCTGGATTTATATTATATCCCTTTGGTTCTGGAAAGAGTCTGACAGCAGGTCAATGCTTGTTGTTACTGCCTGCTTTGGAAGCCCTTAAAAGATGCCCCAACTCTGGCTGTCCCTGTGGGGTGCCTGTCTTGGAAATGAGCAGGCTGCTGACTGAAAAGAGCCTTTCTCTGCAGATGGGATGTGGTGCCCCACAGGTGGGACCCCGTGTGCCCTACAGGTGGACACGGGGGTGGTTCTCTCCACCTGTCCTCATCTGTGGCTTGTTCCCTTTGTTAGAGTCTTTAGTTGATGTTGGATATGAGCACACCTTTCTTCTGAGGATGGTCTAAGCAGGGTGGAGGAGATGCAGGTTACACAGAGGTAGAAAAAGGACCCTTGGGGCCAGGGGGCAGGTGTGGGGTGTCCCCAACTCTGCCCCGGGTCCCAGTGTGACCTTGTACATGTTCACCCTTTTCTGAGCCTAACTTTCCTGGTGGATGGAATGTGATTCCCAAACCAGTGTTCACAGCTGGACAGGAGGATCACAGGAGAGATGTCTATCGCTGCCAGAACAATTTACCACCAACTCAGCAGCTAAAGCAACACTGATTTATTGCTACACACAACCTGTGGGTCAGGGGTGCAGGTGGGCTTGCCTGCTTCCCTCTCTGGGTCTCCGCAGCGCTGTGCTCTTTGCCAGACACTCTGGGAGAGAATTCACTTCCTACTCATTCTGGTGGTTGTCAGAATTCAGTTCCTTGAGGCTGTAGGACTGAGGTGCCTGTTTTCTTGCTGGTTGTCCGCTGGAGCCAGAGCTGGGGCTAGGGCTGGGGTTGGGGCCCGGGTCAATTTGGTTCTCAGCTCTAGAGGCTGCTGCCTTCCCTGACTGATGTCCACCTTCAAGGCCAGCGAGGGTGGCTGAATCTTCTCAGTCTTCAAATCTCTCCTCCCTCCCTTCCACCTTGTCCACTCCTGCCTTCCCCTCTTCTTCCTAAGTGATTCCATGAGGCCCATCGGGTCTTCCAGGTTCATCTCCATATCTTCAGGTCTCCTGATTATAACCCTGATCCCAGCTGCAAAGGCCTTCACACTGGTGCCTACATTGTGTTTGATCAGGTCACCGGGGGTCAGGAGTCCTGAGGGAATGAATGGCTCTCAAATTCTGCTGTCCATACTGTGGGTACGTGGCTGAGGGCTGCTTGGAGGAACCTCACAGTGGCTGAGGGCTGCTTGGAGGAACCTCACAGTAAAACAACCTCTCACTTACACAGCACATAAACTCCTATGTGAAACTCTGATTTGTAGCACTAATAGTGCACAGGAAGTTTTTTCATTCATTATAGATTTAGCTGCAGGGGGCTTTTGATAAAAAGACTTGGTTGAATATTGTTAAAGTGAATATAGTTAAAACAGATCTGGGATCCGCCCCCTCACTCAGCATTTCTGTCACCCCTGTCCCAGTCCAGGCTGCCCCATCTCTCCCTGTCGGATGCAGCAGCCCCGCACCCCTGGTCCCCGGGGCCATCTCTGCTGTTGCCCACTTTATCCTCTATCTGGTGGCCCCAGTGCCCTTCCAGGAGAGGTCAATCTGCTCTCAGCTCTTCCTGGCTGGAGACCCTCCCAGGTTTCCTGTTTCTCCCAGGATAAAATCCATGCTTCCACTCATGCTGGGTCAAGTCCTGAGGTCAAAGGTCCAAAGGTCAAGCCCAAAGGTCAAGTCCTTTGAGTCCTGAGGCCTGTCCCCACCCTCAGCCTCCTGCCATCTCCCAGTACTGCCCCACCCCACACCCCTGGCTGCTTCTTAGCCCCTCCAACTGCCCTGTGCTTGCTAGTCTTGCCCCTACCACCCCCCACCCCCGTGGCCTGGCCCCCATGCCTGGCACAGGCCCTGTGCTCAGTGAATACTGGTTGAATGAGTGAGCACATGAATTGAGGAATGAGAGACTCAAATGATCAAATATAAAGCAGGGCCTGCATCTCAGGGACACTCCTCCCGCCTGGCGAGTCTGCGGTCTTCAGGCCCGTTGCCGAATGAAGGCTCTATTTCCCATCTTTGCTGTGAGTCCCAGGTTTCCATGGGAGCAGAACCTGCCTACCTTGTTCTAATGTCTGCACCTTCACTCCCAGCTGCTGATGGCCCTCCAGGGCCCATCCCCAGGAACAGGGAGGCTCCCTTTATGCCACAGTGTGTAGACTCACAGATCCCTCCCAAGTAGCAACTGAAAAGAACTAGCAGGGTCTGTGACCCCAAACTGCAGTCTGAAGTACCAGGTGTAATCTTTGTCGCATCCCAAGTTGTGCGACGGCAGAGCCCCCTGCCAAATAGAGAAGTGAATGTTATTCCCCCGTAGGCTTTGGAAAACCCTTGCACAATTATTAATATCTCAGAGTGAAGGCTGGTGAGGGCGCCAGAATTTAATTGCCTACATAATTGCTTTCCCCAAATGCGAAATCCCGATGGACCCACCAGCTTCAGTGTGCACATTGGTTTTAATGAATGGTGGGCGCCAAGAGAGATCACAGCTTCTGTGCAAACACAGACAGCCGTCACTATTTATAGGTTTGTACAGGTTGATTCTTGGGATCATCATTGCTACGGCTGTAGAACGTATGATCTATATTTAAAGCACTACCTGTAAGCCTAGTGCTATGGATTTTCTGTAATTTATAGCTCAGGCTACGAGGCTGCTTTTGAATTGTTACTCTGTAAAGTACTTAATCTAGAGTTGCTGCGATGGGGTGCTGGTGGCATGAATCTGCGCTGTGGTGAGTCCACAAGCTCCATGGACTCTGCTGGGAAAAGAAACAACTCTCTTAAGTATATAAATCCAGTAAACATAGGAAATGTACACATTGCATTGGCAGAAGGAGAACATGTTTGGGTGACAAAGGGCATTATTTAAACATGAACGATCTTCCTTTAAAGGTTAAAGAAGAAAACACCTAATAGTGTGTACAACAATGCTAATTCTAGAAGAGGGTTATAGATTTGCTCTTTTATTTATTATTAACATTCTAATTATATAAATATCTCATGAGCTCCTCCTCCTGGCTAAAATGAAAGCATTTTGAGTAGGGGCACAGGGAGCTCGGACAGTTGCCATCGTGGAGTCCAGGCCCTTCTCTCCACTTCTGTAGGCAGCTGTTTTACCACGGAGGACAGAGATGTCCAGAATATCCGCCCTGTGCTTCCGTAGTCATATGTATCTGTGGGAAATATATGGTACTGGTGAGCGTATATGCACCCATGTGTGCACGTGTGTGCGTGCGTATGATTGTGTTCACCATGAGTGATTATGGCAATGTTATGTTATTCTGTCGTGTACTAGCCCAAGAAATAAGAGCTCCAATGATGTTAGACTACAAAGATCTTTTGCGGTAAGAAGAAGCTGCTGAGTGGCATTCGCTAGTGTGGATATGCCATAGGGCAACCATTCTGCTGTGAGGGACAATTAGGTTGTTTCCACTTGATCGGCCTCATGCATACCTTCCTGTGTTTGGGGTTTCTCTGGAGTAGATGACAAGAACTGGATGAGCTGGGACAGGACATTTTCTATTTGGGCAGATGCAGCCAGTCGTCCTGGTTGCTGGTTTCAGTCCCACCCTGCATTTGTGGTGCCTGTTTCACCACCTCGTCACCAGCATTTGGTGTTAGACTTTCAACTTTGCCTGTTTGTTTATTCTTTCCTTCCTTGGGGACAGGGGATAGAGCCTGGTGGTTAAGAAGGAGGCCTGAGGGGACAGACCCATGCCAACCCTCCTGCTTCCTGGATCCGTGGCCTCCAGGAGCTCTACTGGTTCCTGTCTTAGACTTTTTGGGCTGCAACAACAAAATATCTTAGATGAATAATTTAGAAACAGCAGAAGTTTATTGCTCACTGTTCTGCAGGCTGTGAAGTCCAAGATCAAGGTGCCGGCAGATTTGCTGTCCGGTGAGTGCCGGTTCCTCAGAGATGGTTCCTTGCTGCTACATCCTCACAAGAGAAAGATGTACACAGGGCTGCCTGGACCCTCTTTTATAAAGCACTCATCATTGATGAGGGTGGGGTCCTCATGACCTAATCACCGTCATCTCTGAGCGCTGCGCTGTCCTGTGCAGGACCCATGTCCCGTATGTGGCTGTTGAAATTTATTTTAATGTTAAATGAACTAAAATGAAATGAAATGAAAAATTCAGGTCCTCTGCAGCACGCACCACATTTTAAGCACTCTCAACACTTGTGGCTTCCATGATGAGCAGTGCCACACACGGCATCTTCATTCTCGTAGAACATTCTAGTGTATAGTGCAGTGCCCGGGATGAGGCAGCCTCCCCAGCAACTTGCACCAGCCCCAGCCTGCCCTTGACAGGGCTCTGGCCATTCTTGTCCCTCGCATGGACACATCTCATCCTCTCCGAAGGCCCCTGCTCCTCCCTCCAGGCTGAGCCATCGCAGTCCCTCCCACAGGGCCCCAGTGCTTCAGTTCCCCACTTCTAGTGGCTCCCGTCAGCATCCACTTCACAGGTCTCCACCCGGGCAAGGCTCCTCACTCATCTCCCTGCACCGGCTCTGGTCTTGGCCTCCACATCTTCCTGAGTGACACCATGCGGGGAACTTGATGGGTATTTTAGGGTACAGATGAGGAAGCTGAGGCCTCAGGAAGACCGCTGCAGTGTTTTTGGGTAAAGTGGACCAGGGACCACATTGGGGCACCAGCAACTCCAGCTCCTTATCACGGGAGCCAGGGTGAATTCCTTTCTTTAGGGGATTCTGCCTTCTTTTTCCCACAGTGCAGTGCCGTTGGGGGAGAGCTCATGGCTGATCTCACCCATTGAGACCCATTGAGATCCACTGTGACTCCATTTCTGCAAAGCTCTCCAGACCCTTCGCCCATGGCGTCAGGAGAACTGTGAATGTTAAAGGGCTGAGGGTGTCACTGCAGAAACCATGTGGCTCCCTGCAGCAGGGCCAAGGCCTCTGTTACTTTATTTTGTGTTGTTTTTCTATAAAGTGATAGATGTATATGGTAAAAATATAAATAATACAGTAGGATATATGGCAAAAATCAGCTTCTCTTGCCCCTCAACTCTCCAGGCCTCTGGGTCTTCTCTGGCTGCTCCCAGAGAAGTGCTGTCGCTCTAAAAAGTCACCAGTGTTGCCTCTGAATCCTTCTGGAAGGTCTACACAAAACTTTTGTGCACGGCTTTTGAAACACACACACACAGACACAACATTCCCATTCTGTGTATGCTCCCGCACACCTTGATAGTTCTTATAACAGTATATCACAGCAGTTGCTGTATATGAGCCTACAAATGTCTTCCAAGCAGATCCCATCTCAGGGCCTTTGTGTGTTCTGTTCCCCATGCCTGGCATGCCCTTTCCTTAGAGAGCCCTGTGCCTAGGGTTGATTCCCTTATTCCGCTCAAGCCTTTGCACCAGTATTTCTAAACCACGACCCTTGTTTCTTTCTAAGACCAGTGTTAGGTTCACAGCAGAACCGAGAGGAAGGAACAGTGATACTCCATAGACCCCTGTGCCCACATGCATAGCCCCACACATTATCAACATCCCCCACCAGAGCACCTACATGGACTCAGGAACATCACCCGCAGTCCATGGTTACATTAGGGTGTGTTCTTGGTGATGTACATTCACTCATTCTTTAGACCAGTTTGTTCATTTTTTTAAGACAAAATCAGTCAATTTTCAGACAAATTTATAATGACACCTACCCCTCATTATAGTATCATACAGATACTGCCCTAAAACTCCTCTGTGCTCTGCCTATTCATTCCTCTCTTCCTTCTCTGCAACCCCTGGCATCCACTCATCTTTTTGTTGTCTCCATAATCTTGCCTTTTTCAAGAATAGCATAGAGTGGGAATCATACAGTGTGTGGCCTTTTCGGATCGGCTTCTGAATGTGCATTGACATTTCCTCCATATCATTTCATGGCTTTATATCTCATTTTTTTTGTACTGAATAATATTCCAATGTCTGGATCTACCATAGTTTGTCTACTCACCTGCTGAAGGACATCTTGGTTGCTTCCAAATTTTGACAATTATGAATAACGTTGCTATAAAAAAATTCATGTACAGGTTTTTGTGTAGATATGAGTTCTCGACTTCTTTGTGTAAATACCAAGGAAGGTGATTTCTGGATCGGGTGGTAAGAGGATTTTTAGTTTTGTAGGAAACCACCAAGCTGTCTTCCAAAGTAGCTGCACCATTTGGTATTCTCAGGAGCAGTGAATGTGAATGAGAGTTCCTGTTGCTCCACATTCTCGCCAGCATTTGGTATTGTCAGTATTCTGGATTTTGGCCATTCCGATGGGTGTGTAATGGTCTCTTGTTGTGGTTTCAGTTTGCGTTTCTCTAATGGCATAAGGTTTGAAGCATCTTCTCATGTACTATTTAGCATCTGTAGGTTATTTTGGTGAGATGGTCTATTCAGGCTTTTGGCCCATTTTTAAATCAAATTTTTCATTCTCTTGTTGAGTTTCAAGAATTCTATGTATATTTTGGATAACAGTCCTTTATTAGGTATGTCTTTTACAGATATTTTCTCCCAGTCTTCAGCTTCTCTTTTCAATCTCTTGACAGTGCCTGTACAAAGTAGACTTTTTTTTATTTTAATGAAGTCCAGTATATAAATTCTTTCTTTCAAGGATGATGCCATAATATTGTATCTAAAAGGTCCTCACAAAACATAAGGTTTTCTAGACTTTTCTCCTATGTTACCTTCTAGGAGTTTTACATTTTTTTGTTTTACATTTAGTTCTATGATATATTTTGAATTAATTTTTGTGAAGGGTATAAGGCCTATGTCTAGATTCAGTTATTTTTTGCATGTGGATGTCCACCTGTTTGAGAACATTTGTTGAAAAGACTTTCTTTTCTCCATTATATCATCTTGGATCCTTTGTCAAAAATCAGTTGACTATATTTACGTGGATCAATTCCTGAGCTCCCTATTCAGTTCCACTGATTTATTTGTCTGTTTTTCTGCCGATATCACACTGTCTTGATTAATGTAGCTTTATAGTAAGTCTTAAAGTCAGGAATGCCAGTCCTCCAACTTTGTTCTTCTCCTTCAACAATGTGTTGGGTATTCTAGGCCTTTTGCCTCTCCATATAAACCTTAGGTTCAGTTTGTGAATAGTCACAACTGATTTTGACTGAGATTGCATTGAATTTATGGATCAAATAGAGAAGAACTGACATCTTGACAGTATTGAGCAGACTTCCCATCCATGAACATGGATTCTCTCCCCACTTATTTGGTTCTTTGATTTCTTTCATCACAGTTTTGTAATTTTCCTCAAATCTTATACATATTTTGTTAGATGTATACCTAGGTATTTTATTTTTGGGGGTGACTTGCTCATTGCTGGTTTATAGAAAGAGATTAACTTCTGTATGTTATCCTTGTATCTTACAACCTTGCTATAATAATTTATTAGTTTCACGGGGCTTTTTGGTAGAGTTTTTTCTTTTTTTAATTTTCTACATAGATTTTCATGTCATTTGTGAACAAAGACAGTTTTATTTCTTCCTTCCTAATCTAGGTACTTTTTTTTTTCCTTTTCCTGTCTTATGGCATTAGTTGAACTTGAACAATGTTGAACAGACACACAATGTTGAATACCTGTCTGAGTTTTGTCAGATTGTGTCTTTCAAGCAGTTGGGTCATTTCATCTAGGCCGTCAAATTTGTGGACATAGAATTGTTCAGAGTATTCCGTCATTATCCTTTTAATGTTCATGGGATCTGCAATGTGTGTTCCCTCTTTCATTTCTGATATTAGTAACTTGTGTCCTCTCACTTATGTTCTAGTCTAGCTACAGACTTAACAATTTTATTGATTTTTTTCAAAGTATCAGTTTTTGGTTTCATTGATTTTCTTTATTGATTTTCTATTTTGAATTTCATTGATTTATGCTCTAATTTTTATTATTTTTGTATCTCCTTGCTTTGGATTTAATTTGCTCTTCTTTTTCTAGTTTACTAAGGTAGAACCTTAGATAACCGATTTTAGATCTTTTTCTTTTCTAGTATATACATTCAATGTTACAAATTTCACTCTAAACATTGCTCTCACTGCACTCACAAATTTTCATAAGTTGTATTTTATTTTTGTTTAGTCCAAAATATTTTTAAATTTCATTCGAGATTTCTTCTTTAACCTGTGTGGCGCATGAGGTGTGTTGTTCAATCTCCATGTTTTGAGATTTTCCAGTTATCTTTTTGTTATTGATTTCTAGTTTAATTTCACTGTGGCCCGAGAGCAGATACTGTGTGATTTCTTTTACATTTATTAACGTGCCGGGCATGGTGGCTCACACCTGTAATACCAGCACTTTGGGAGACCAAGGCGGGCAGATCACGAGGTCAGGAGTTCGAGACCAGCCTGTCCAATATGGTGAAACCCCGTCTCTACTGAAAAAATACAAAACTTACTGGTCGTGGTGGTAGGCGCCTGTAGTCCCAGCTACTCAGGTGGTTGAGGCAGGAGAATGGCTTGAACCTGGGAGGCGGAGGTTGCAGTGAGCTGAGATCATGCCACCGCACTCCACCCTCTCAAAAATAAAAATAATAAATTTGTTAATGCGAATTTTGTGTCCCAGAATGTGGTCTATCCTGGTGAATATTTCATGTGAGCTTGAGAAGAATGGGTATTCCACTGTTGTTGGGTGAAGTGGTTTATAGATGTCTGTTACATCCAGGTGATTGATGGTGCTGTTGAGTTCAACTCTGTCGTTACTGATTTTCTGCTTGTGGGTCTGTTCGTTTATGATAGAGGGGTGTTGCCATCAACAACTTTAATCATGCATTCATCTATTTTTTTCTTTGAAGTTCTGTCAATTTTTGCCTCATGGATTTTGACGTCTGTCATTAGGTGCGTACATGTTAAGGATTGTTTTGTCTTTTTGGAGAATTGACTCCTTTATCATTATGTAATGCCTTTTGTTGTCCCTGGTAGCTTCTCTTGCCCTGAAGTCTGCTCTGCCTTTCTTCTTTACTTTACTTTTAATTTTTACTCTTAATTGTAAGATTCATGTTGAAAAGTGCACATACCATAAGCATTCATCTTGATGAATTTTCACCAAGTGAACACACCTCTGTAGGCAGAACCCAGTTCAAGAAACAGAACATAACCTGGATCCCAGAGCCCCCTGTGTCCCCTCTTAACAAAATCCCTCCTCCATGGGTAGCTATTCTCTGCAGTCTAACACCATCAAGTAGTGTTGTCTGGTTTTTATTTTTCTTTGTTTTCTTTTTTCAGACAGAGCTCACTCTGTTGCCCAGGCTGGAGTGCAGTGGCATGATCTTGGCTCACTGCAACCTCTACCTCCTAGATTCAAGCGATTCTCCTGGCTCAGTCTCCTGAGTAATTGGGACTACAGGCACACAGTACCATGCCTGGCTAATTTTTTTGTGTGTATATTTTTAGTGGAGACAGGGTTTCACCATGTTGACCAGGCTGGTCTTGAACTTCGGACCTCAAGAGATCTGTCCACCTTGGCCTTCCAAAGTGCTGGGTTACAGGCAGGAGCCACCATGCCTGGCCCTGGTGTTGAACCTTCTGTAAATGGAGTAAAATAGAGCATAGTCTTCTTTAATGGAATATTGTGATACCCAGGTTTTTGTCTGGTTAATTTCACTGTTGTATGGTATTTCATTTTGTGAATATAGTACACTTTAATGCCTGTTCAAATTCTTAGGTTAAAAATTTCAAAAACGTTTTATTGTCTGATAATTATCTTTGATTTGGATGAGTTATTCTGCATGTGACACCTCTGGACACCGGCATGCATAGTTTGTGCATCTGCTGAGCAAATTCCTCTGTGTCCTTCCGAGGTCTGCACAGCAGGGTGGTGGTGTATTTTTGCATCTGTTTTGTGTACTGCTTGATTGCCAGTGCCTGGTGCATAGCAGATACTCAACAAATATAGGTCACGTGCAGGTACCAATGCAAGGCCATTTCCTGGAGCTTCCCTGAGCTTCCCAGCCTGGCCAGTGGCTCTACACACTCCTACCTCTCCATGCTGTGATGGTGTCGGGCATGCCTTACCCCTTCACCATGCAGACTGGGCCAGGCCATCCTGTGCCTGGCAGCACACAGGACAGGACCTGGCGTGGTTTCAGTGTTTGGTCCATGTTTGTTGAGCAAATGTCTGCTTTGTAAGCCAGGGTTGCTGGTAGAGATTTTGGTGGGTTAGGGAGGCCAGAGGGATAAGCTGGAGCTGGTGTTATGGAAAGAATGTAGGAGTCCTTTTCTGTCCTGTTGCTAACCCTTGTTAAATACCCTATCTGAGCCGCAACTTCATTGTTTGTAAAAAGAGGATGATTAGTCCAGCCTCACAAGATTATAAATCAATGCATGCGAGGTCCTTGGTAAGCTCTAGGCTCTACAAAAATGCTGTCATCAGTAATCTTGTTACCTCCTCCTCTTCCTTTCATACTTCCTCCTCCTTTTTCATCATCGTAAGTGACTTTTCAGGGAACCCAGCATAAGCATGAGGTTCTTGCTTGTGTGAGTTGGGGTATATTTGATGCAATAACAGACTGAGCTCTGGAGCTGATGACATGGGATCCAGTCCTGGCTTTGCAGGTTTGTGACCTGGGGCAAGTACTTAAGAACTTTGCCTCTCATTTTTCTCATTTGCTAAATGGGACAATCACAGTTCTACCTGATTTGGGTAGTTTCAGCATTAGCCAAGTCAATCATTGTAAAGTTTTTAGGACAATGACTGGCACATGGTAAGAGCTAAGTGTTAAGTAAATGAAAACCCAACCATCAGAGGCCTGTGCCAGCAGGATGTTTGGTCCCTTTACAAGAGATCAGGGAGGAGACGGGTGAAGGTCTTCCTCTGCTGTTAGCGTTTCATCCTCGTGTGTGTCACTACAGGGTCACAGGCTGGCTGCTGCAGTTCCAGGCCCCACAGGGCACTCCAGGGCAGGAAGCAGGAATGCAGTCAGGACTGCAAACTGCACCTGCAATGGTGACAAATGCCTTTTCTGTAAGTGGCTCTCTCTGTCTATCAGCAGTCTTTCCCAGAGGCCTCAGAAGCCTGTTCTTCTGCTTTCATTAGCTAGAGTCAGAGCATGCAGTGTCTGTCACTGCATGGGGGGACCCAGGATGGAGGAAAAGTCGCCTGGATGGAGGTCTACAGCTGTGTGCTGTCAACATACAAGGTGGGTCAGTGGCCCATGACACAAGAGTGCAGGGGCCAGTGCGGCTGCTTTCCGCCTTCCCTGTCAAAAGCCTCCCAGCGCTGGGTGGTGTTTCTCTGCTCCGGGTTCTGTCTTCTATTTCTGCTGCCTCATAGGCTCCTCTCCCAGTCACCTGGATGTGCTGGGGGCACAGAAGGAGAATATCAAAGGGCAGATGGTCTCGCACAAGGAACTTTTTGTTTTGCTAATGGTGAAAGCATATTGAGGGCTTCTGTGTGCTGTGGCAAATGCCCAAACCCTGTAAGGTAGGTTCTCTTCTTCTCACTTACACCCCGAGGCTCAGCGCGGCCGCACAGTCAGAAAATGTTGGGACCCGATCTTGTGCCTGGCTCTGTGGCTCCTGCTCTAGACAGCTTGAGTGGACTTGATCCTAAGGAGGGCTGGGCACATCTCCAGGAAGCCATGGGATGCCCACACCACATTTTTTGAGGGCAACTCTGGCTGCCAATGCCTTTCAGGGCAGAAGCCAGGAATGGCAAAATCAGGGATTTGGTTCTAGAAGAGCTGGGTGTGTTGTTTTTAAAAAGGCTTGCTTGGCATTGCATTGAGCACCACTCTGGGTAGTCTATGGTCACAGCTCTAGGTAGAGAGTCCCTCAAGGATGTGGTCAAAGGTGCAGGAAGTGAAATTCAAGGTTATGTCATCAAGCCGGGTCCAAGGACCATTCCCACCCGCCACTACTTCAGGTGTTGTTTTCCCAGGTGCCCAGCAGAGGGCGCAGCTGCCCACCTAACGAACCTGGCCTCTGGCAGCGTGGTTGTTTTGCCTTCATCTTTTCTTGGGTCCTGAAACTCCCACACTGGTGTTTTGCCTTCTTGTTTCTCTTTAGATGGTTCCCTATGAGTTTAGCCTGAGATGGTGGCTTGAGCAGTTCTTCTTAAGCATTTGAAGTTTGCTGAATGAGTTATTTTTACATTAAGGGTGAAGAAGAGTTCCCTGGAGCCCCAGAGAAGAAACCAGATTGTCCTGGGGGACTGAGGCAGCAGAGGGAGGGTGAGCCCCTCAGTCCCACAAAGCCTGGAGCCAGCTTGGACCGTGGGGAGGCTGAGCCTTCACTCCTGGAGCAGGGCAGTTGCCTGGATAGGCTCCGCCATGCACATTCATTCATTTATGCATCAATGGATATTTATGTACTGGGAGACTACGACCTCCCAGGCACATTCTTGGGTGAACAAACACAACAAAAATCCCTGTGCCTGTGGAGCTGACATTGCCATCATCCAGGTCCTTGGCCCCTCAGCTCCTCCAGGGGCCTTCAAGGCTGCCAGGGCCCTAGGAAAGCAGTTGGTAGCATAAGAAAACTGCAGAATTGAGCTAACGTCTAAGTGTCTGCAAGAAGTAGCCTCAGGCCAGTGGTTGGTTTCAATTTACAACCCCATTGCGACACACTCTGGATGCCTTAAAAGTGTGTTCAGTTGGATTGGAATGGCCCTTCAGAAGTTGGGTTTACCTGGAGCTGAAGACCCACGGTGGATGGGTCTCAGGAGAACAACCACCATGGTTGGTTTAACAGCTGCCCTTTGAGCCATGGAAAGGCCACGATGGAACTGTGACCATGCTCATTTGCAACTGGTATGAGCATATGACCTTCCATTGCCTGCCCTGATCAAGTAGATGGTGCCTGTGAGTATCAATGGTTGTTGAGCCAGGGCAGCAGACTTTTCCACATCACCCCAAAGGCTGCTTGTCAAATGGAGCTCCTCCTCTTTTCTGCCTCATCCCTCCCTAATCTGATCCTCCCCACCCAGGAAATAGCATCACACCCACCCTGTTGTCAATATCAGACTTGTTGGTTACCTCAGTTCTACCCCGTCATAAATGGTTAATTAGACAGCAAAAAAAAAAAACCCTGGAGGTATTCTTGGCTTCTCTCTCTAGTCCCCCGTAGCTCAGCCATCGCAAACCTGTGGGAGCCACCTTCAGAGGACACTGAGTCCAACCTGTTGGGCGCCTCTGACTATCCCTGCTGGGCCAGGCTGCTGCCATCACCCACCAGGATGATTTCCAGCCTCCTAGTCCATCCTGCTGCTTCCTCCCTTGCCCCATGTGTCCCTTGTCTAACAGCAGCCAGAAGGATGCTCTGGAGACCCACCACTGCCTCAGTGGCTTTCTACCATCCTTGGAACAAAATCAGGTTCTTCCTGAGGTTCATGAGATGTTGCATGGTCTGGGTCATCACCTCTCTGTGGCCGCAGACCCTTGCTCTGGCCTCTTTGCAGGAACTTCAGGGCTCCATGCTGCTCCTACCTCACGGTCTTTGCTCAGGCTGTTCCCTCTGCCCGGGGCACCCTTCCTCACTTGCATGTCCAGTTGGCTTCCATTGGCCTTCGCACTTCCAGAGCATCGCTTCTTCAAAACAGGCTCCCTCTCTGCTCCAGATGAGTTATCCTGCATTCTGTACTCATTGAAATTGATTGATCCATTGATTCATATTAGTCAATCTTGTCTTCTGTGCTAGACCTCAAGCTCCACAAAGCCAATGTGCAATCATGTCTCATTCATGATGGTGTTCCTGGCAAAGTGCCTGTTTGGGCACAGAATAGATGCTTAGGAAATGTTGGATGGTTGGATGCATCCATTGGTCTGTACCTGCTTTAAGAATAAGACCAACTTGGGAGGTGTGTGGGGGTGGAGTTGGTCTTGGGGTACCATTCCTCACCACTCCCTAATGAGCGGGAGTACCTCATACCTGCACTGTGTGTTGGAGGGAGTCTGCCATCCCTGAGCCATCTTTGCAGTGATGTGCTCCCTGGCTGCCCCTGGGCAGAGGAAACTGCCTTTGCCTTTGCAGTTTTGTGAGTTTTGAAGGGGACTTGGGCAAATTGGACTGACTTTGTCCCACCTTTGTGGTTCTTCAGGGAGTGGTGTTGGCTTATCAGGGCTGCCCTGAGTCAGGAAATGGCTTTGGATTTTCTGACCAAGGCGATCAAGGAGCAGAAGGAGGGCCCCTCGATGAGCTTCTATCTGATCTGGAATCTGGGTGGAGACGGAGGGTTTCATTGTGATTATGCCCACCAGGGCAAGAAGCGGAACCCAATCCTCTAAATTCAAAGCTCAGCCTAGTGCCTCTATGTGCTTTTTTTTTTTTAAAGCTTTATTGAAAGAATTTACATACCATTAAGTTCATGCATTTAAAGTATAAAATTCAGTGGTTTTTAGTATATTTACAGAGTTATAAAACCATCACCATAATCTAATTTTAGAACATTTAGAACATTTCTAGCACTCAAAAAAGGAACTCTGTAGCCATTAGCAGTCAGCCCTTCTCTTCCCCCGCTCCTTATCCTCAGCATCCACAGATCTGCTTTCTGATTTGATGGACATTGCATATAACTGGGTTCATGTGGCATGTGGCCTTTTGTCACTGCTTCTTTTACTTGTGTAATGTTTTCCAGGTTCATCTGCATTGTGGCACGTGTCAGCTCGTCCCTCCTTTTCATGGCTGCATATTGTCCTACAGTAAGAATGGGCCACATTTTATTTACCCATTTATCAGTCCATGGACGTTTGGGTTCTTCGTAATTTTTTGGCCATTATGAAGCTTTGTTCGCTCCAATAGGATTTCTGCAGTGGCCTTCCAAATCCATCCCTTGCCAGGGATCTTGTTGAGGAGGGACAGTTGGTGACTTTCACAAAAACCTCTTGAGGGCCCTCAAGGCTGGAAACCCTCCTCCAAACAGGTGCCTTTCGCACACCGTGGGGGCCAGATCCTCACAGGGTTCAAGCCAGTCATGGTCTGGAGATGACCGACTTTGAAGGCCAAAATCTCTCCTGCAGGCAATTTACCTGGAGACCTTATTATTTTCCATTGATCAGTAGAGGTGGGATTGCTAACTTTTTTAAATTTAAAACTATTTTTAGTATGGAACATCTCAAAGCCAAAGAATAATATAATGAACAGCTCCATCTCTACCTACCTTTAACAAACCACAGTGCTTTGCTAAAATATATACTTCTAAGAAATAAAACCTGGTTGCATCTCATCTTCCGCTTCCCCACTCCATGTGGGCTCCTGAGCTCAAATGCCAAGTCTTACCCTTTTACATGTTTTTAATCCTCATCCATACACAGTTTGGTGGAGTAGGTGAATGGGTGCTGCAGTGTAAACCATCTGAAGGGACTAGGGATAATTTCTGGTGGCACACGGACAAGGCAGTGACATTGGCTTAGATAGAAAGTTCCTTCTGGTAACATTGAGAAGGATGTCTCTATTCGGTGCCTGCCTGGCTGACCTCCTCTCTCACCCTTGGGGCCTTTTTAACCACACAGGAGCCAGCTCAGGCCAAGAGTGGACTCAGGTATTGAGTTAGCACTGTGGTCCTTCCCACCAATGCCAGTCAGCGAGGCTGTGCTCCATCAGTCCTATTGAAGGCTTCCTTTAACATGCATGTCGGCCCGGTGTGGAGGTGCACACCTGTACTCCCAAGTACTCAGAAGGCTGAGGTGGGAGGATTGTTTGAGCCCAGGAGTTCGAGGCTGTAGTGCACTGGGATTGCCCCTGTGAATAGCCACTGCACTCCAGTCTGAACAACAGAACGAAACTCAAAAAAAAAAAAAAAAAAAAAAAAAAAACAAAGAAAGAAAGAAAGAAAGGAACAACAAAAAAAGAGAGTGAGAGAAAGAAAAGAAAAATGTGTTTAGGTGCAAAGAGTTGATTTAAAGACAGATCTTAATGGAAGGATAGGTTTTAAATAGGGAAGGCTAAAAAACGTAGGGGTGGTTGGCAAATGACAGACAGCTGGAGACCTCTGGTATGAACTTTCTCCTCTCCCCCACCTATAGCCAGTCTCTGGCCTCTATGCCTTCCTACCGGTCACCACCATCTCTGCACCTGCCACGGCTGGGTCAGCTGCAGGCTTCCTTCCAATGGAACTGAACTGTCTCAGGTGTTCACTCACCCAGACTCAGAAGGGGCCCAAGAAACCTTCCCGTGGGGCCGGTACTCAGTGTGTCAGGAGAGCCCCTGGGGACTTGGAGTGGGAGGTGTTGAATACCCACTTGGAGAGACCCTGGGCCCAGAGCATTTGCTGTGGTCCAGCTCTTCCATGTGCTGGCTTGTGGCCTGGGCAAGAGTGCTCACCTCTCGAAGTTGCCCTCATCTCAAAAGTGGAGACCACAGAAGCTCTCACCTACCAGGGCAGTTGTAGGAAGGAATGAGGTCCCCATGCAAAATGCTCAGTCCAAGGCTGGCAGGCCACATCACCATCCAGCCAGCACATTTTTATGTGGCTAAAACGTATCTATTCCTAGCAGTTTTCCACCAGTTTCCTCTTTGTTTCCTGGTCTTAATTGCCAACTGTAATTAAATGATTATTTGGGCATCTTATTAGTGTGTTGGTGACCATTCTCGGCTTCACCCTCCCCCTTTCCCGGAAGACTCAAGGAGCTGGGGCGTCTCTGTGTTTGTGCACTGCTAGGTCGCTAATGCCTGGTGTGGTGCCTGGCACACACTTGACTCTGCACATAGTCTGAATGAATGAATGAGTCCTTTCTTTAGAGGTGATCGATGCTGCTGAAGTAGCTGCTGCTAAGAGCCCAAAGCTCTGTATGGAGTGAACATCCACTTTATTCCTCCTCCCCACCACCACTCCGCTCAGTTCTGTCCTTGGCACTTAACCGGGACTTTGTCCACACTGCCAGCGCTCACACTGCACTCCCAGGCCCTGCTGAGGGGCTAATCTGATGGGGGCAGCCTCAGGGAGGGCTCTGTCCCCAGCAGGAGGACCCTTGGTGAACAACTCTCCCCGCTCCTCCCACCCCCCTGCCCCAGTTCCAGCACCTGCAAAGGGCACTTGGATCGGGGCTGCCCCATGGGGTTGTTTGAGAAACTAAAATGGGGGTGTCCTCCCCCAGGTGTCTCTATGGCCCTTGAATCCTGATGTCTGTTGAAATGCCTCCTCCTCTGGGCACCTTCCAGGACCAGGCCAGGTGACAGCACCATTCCAGCCCCCTCTCTACCCTTTCCTGGACTTTCTTCCTTCCCTGCCCTGGCTGGGAAGCAGCAGCTGCCTGCCTGTGTTCACCCCACACCACCTCCGGGGTTGTGAGATTCGCTCCTTAGCACCCTGGAGGACACCTCTGTGAGATCTCTGAGTGGCAGCCCTAGGTGGTGTCGCCTCCCGTGCCTGGCCCCTCCGGTTCCTAAGGGCGTCTGAGGAAAAGCCTTATTGGAAAGCGCCCGTGCCCTCCTCCCTCTCCCTCCCCGGCAGGGAGGAGGGTTCAGAGCGAGGGTTCGGAGTGTCGTGTGGGGGTTCCCTAGCAGGCCCAGGCCAGGTGGTTGCGGGAAAGAAGCCTCGGGTCGCTCCCCTCCGGTGCCGGGGTGGGCGCGTCGGGACCCTCTGGCCTCCGCGTCCCAGGAGAGGAAGGACCAGGGAAACCAGCTGCCTGCAGCTGCTGGGGAATTTAGGGGCCCTCAGGGTTCCCTTTTGTCCGGGAGGGCAGGAAGCGGGACTAGGAAGCTTTCTTGTTTCTAGAGCACAGGTTGGTGGGGTGGGCGGCTCCTAACCCGGGGTCCAGCCCCGCCTCCCCCACCCCGGCGCGCGGTCCAGGTATGAGCGACCCCTCCCTGTGGCCACGCGCCTTCTCACGCCCCTCTCCCGTGACGTCATGCTCCTCTCGCGCGGCATGATGGGAGAATCCTAATGTTTTCCAACAGATGCTCCAAGAACAGCTTTCAGATTAAAGCAATTGCAAGAGCAAAGATTCTTCTTTTTCCCTTTTTTTTCTGGGGGGGTGGGGGGTGGGGTGGGGGGAGGGAGCGCCCCCAGACGTTCCAGGACATCACCCCCTGCCCCAAGCACGCAATAAACACTGACAAGAAAAAGTTTTTATTTCCTGGTTCAACTTTTTTTTTTTTTTCCTGGAATATATAGACTGAAGAATGGGAATAAACACGAATAAATAACAAAGCGAGGCCGCGCACGCCGGGATGCGCCTGGCTGCAGCCAGCGAGGCTATTGTCTCCCCGCCCTAAAGCCAGCCCCTGCGTGTTTCTCCAGCTCTTTTCCTTTCCCGGCCCTCTATTTTTTTTTTTTTTTTTAATTTTCTTTTTTAAAAAGACGCCCCCTCCAGCCCCCTCGCCGGTGACCTTGGCCGCCTCGGATGCTCTGACTCCACGCGGCTCGCTCTAACTTGCCCCCGCGCCGGCCGGGCCCATGGCCGCGTCGGAGGACGGGAGCGGCTGCCTCGTGTCGCGGGGCCGCTCGCAGAGTGACCCCAGCGTCCTCACCGACTCCTCGGCCACCTCCTCCGCGGACGCCGGGGAAAACCCAGGTAACGGGCTGGGCGGGGGGCGGCGGGCGGGGTCGGGGAGGCCCGAGGCAGGTGGCCCTGGGAGCAGGACCCCGCGCGGCTCCGCGCCCCGCCTGCATTCGGGGAGCCGCAGCAGGAACCGGCTCTCGGCCCGAGGTTCCTATCCCCAGTCTCGCAGGGCTGGGACGCTCGGAGCCCTTTGTCCATAAAAGAGCTGATTTCCTGGGTAGAGCCGGGCGCTGCAGCCTCCCCTCCTTTCCGTTTGGTGAGCTCTGCCGGCCCCTTGAAGGGGGCTTCCCTTCCTCGGGTGCTGACCGGCTGGGGGAAGATAGGCAGAACCGTGGCCGCCTCCGCCCAGCGCCGATTCTGGGCCCTTCCCTCCCTCCCCACGGCCGGGCCCCAGCTCCGGACGTTCCCGCTTGGGCATCCGCTCCTGGAGGGCAGCGCTCCGCAGCTGAGGCCACCGCGCTGAGGGCTTCCACCGGGCGCCTGACTCCAGCGGGGCCTGGCGCACCTGGGCGCGCCAGCCCCCGGACAGGTGTGCTGGGCAGAGCCGCCGGCAGGGAGAGGAGGGGCGTGCGCCAGGACAGAGCCCGGTTTCGTGACAGTGTGTGGACTCCGTCCACTCTTCCACCCCCATGGCAGCGTTGATTGTTTAGGTGAAAAACCGGTCACAAAGGCGTCTATAGGGCTTGATTGATTACTTTCCAGAGAGGAAGAAAGGCCTAATAAAGCAGGAGGGGGGTGGGCTGTGTGCGCCTGTCACCATGGAGACGCAGGAAGCAAAGTGATCATTAAAACCTCTCTCCACCAGAAGGCAATTTTCACTTCACAGGGAGAAGTCTGGGCTTCTGAAATGTAGGGTTCAAAAAAAGAATCAAAGCTGGTGTTTTGGTATCAAGCCACAGGACTCAGTTTTGTGTCTTAGAGAAGCACAATTCCTTCGTAGATTCTGTTTTGATAACAAGTTGCTTTGCCTGTCTTTGAGGACTTATTCTCTCTAAATGCAACAACCCCAAATGGGGACTTGATCATGTTAAATGGTGGGCATCAAAGTAGAGATAATCCCTGGGGCCCGAAGACTGGCTTTGTGGGGAGGGATTCCTTCACTGGAACACATCAGAGCTTCCCGATAAGCTGCCTAGAGGACCCATTACAGGCAGCTGTGTGGGCACTGGAGCCCCCCCCCCATTTGAAAATTTAAACAATAAACCCGTGCAAGTATTGGAAGATTTCTTTGTTAAGACTATTGACACTGTGTCACTTGGTCAAACTAAGGTACCAGCCTGAATAAATCTCTGACTTTTCTTTATCTGGGAGGGCAAGTTAATTTCCTTAGAGTTTCAAGCAGAGGCTGCCATAGCAGACCCTTAAGGCTTTAATTAATCCTTTTACTAGGAATGGGGGATTCAGCCTTCAGCACTCCATGATGGATTGCCTTTCTCTGGGTTGGAGAGGCGCATCCACAACTGTTCCAATCATGGAAGTTGAGTGGCTCCTCGTGAGTAATCCTTCTCAGCTCCCTTTGTCTCCCTGGCAGTAAAAGGAAGCAAACTTGAAATGGAAATTATGGAGGACTTGGCTTTTTGGCTGTCTGTGAGTTTATGCCTCTGTGGGTGGGAGCGGAGGGTTGGGCAGGTGGTGCTGGTCCATGAGGGAAGGAGGAGGAAGGGCTGGGATGCCTGTGATTAAGTTATGCGTGAGAGGGCACAGGCTTGAACTCTCCTCTGGTGCAACTGGTCAAAATGGGACTCAGGGAGCAGGTGTCAGAGGTGAAAAGTCTAAAGTATGTGCAATTCTGTGAGCAGTAAAACCTTACTAAAAAGCACCAAGCAATTAAGTATTTATGGATTGTGTGAAGCGGATTGTGTTTCTGTTCTAGCAGAAAGATAATCAGAATCATCAAGTTGGAAAGAACTTGGAAACTTGATGGAGGAAGGGCAGACTTGGAATATTTTCTGTAAGCACCTTGCCTGGCTGGCCTGTTGTGTGCCTGCACCTCTTTTGATGGTGGACTCACTTCTTCCTGATGTAGTGCATGCTTGTCTTTGGGCAGATCTGTTGAAGAATTCTTTTTCCAGTGGTTCCAAGGGGTCTGGTATTCACCAGTTCTGATGGGATCTTCTCCTGCTGCGTGTTACTCTGGGCTTTGAGAGAGCCTGAGGTTTTAGGTATTGAAACAACCTCAATCACTTCTTGAAAAGTCTAGGCACTTCACCTGCTCTCCCTAGATGGCCTCCCTTATTTGTCCACCTGCTGCTCTAATGTGAGACTCCTGAAAATTGAACGTGGAACTCCAGCTGTGGAATAACCTCACACAGAGTAAAGAAGCAGAGCTGTCTCCTCCCATCTAAATTCTATAATTTAATGAAAGAGTCCAAGGTTGCGTTCACTCTTTCCCTGCAAAGGAATTTTTAATGCATCAATATTCCCTTTGCAAAGACTCCAAGCATTCCTCGAAAGGTGAGCTATGTTTTGACACATCTTTCTCCCATTCTCTAGAGGTTACCCCTGCTGGGAATTGAGCGGCATCCTTTGGGAATTTTCCTAATATTTTATATACTTGTGTTGCTTGGAAAATGGCACACGGGAATGCGCTGGACTCATGGCTCTTCCATGAGTGGTTCTGCTCCACACTGGGTCTTGGAGATCTTGCCTCATTGAAATATCCATCTCCCTTTCCCTTTTAACACCCACACAGGATGCCAAGGAACATATTTTTCAGTTTAGCCATTGGATATTTGTATTGTTTCCAGGTTTTACCCACTACAGACAACATAGCTGTAATTACCTGGGCACAAACTGCCTTGTACTCACCTGAGAATTTCCTCTGGGGTGTGTGTGCACCAGCTCGTGGGATGTTGAGGACATAGGGGACCCACATATTTTATTTTAATGATATTGCACCCTCCTAGAAAATGTATCAATTCACACTCTTTCCATAATCTATAAGAGTGACCTTTCTCCAAACCCTTGCCAACACCTGAGATCATCAGTCTATTTTTCTCTAGCACGAAGGGTGACAAATGGTTTCTTATTGTGTTAATTTGCAGTTCCCTGATTGAGAGTGAACATAAGTGTCTTTTTGTGGCCTTATTAGTGCATTAAATCTGCTGTGGCCAGGTCTGTGGCCATGGACTGTGTGGCGGGGATGAAATATTTCCCCTAGGCCTGACCTTCCTGCCACTCTCACCACTGCTTCGTTAATGGGCCTGTCTGCACCTTCACAATGTGCCTCTCTATAAATCCGTGCTCCACACCCATGAGCATGGTTAGGTGTTCTTCCAAAATAGAAATTTACTCAAAGGTAAGGAAGCATCCCCTAATCTTTCCTCCCTTGAAGGAGCTCATGGTCATGAGGAGTTTTGCTTCCTTTTCTTCCATCTGCTCTCAGGCTCTGGGACTAGGCTTCTGCCCCCTCCACATCCTCGGGCCAGCCCTGGCATCGGCTTCAGCACAATAGTGGCCTCCTTCTTGTTGGGTCCCAGGCTGCCTCTTGGGCCTTCCTCAACATGATCCCATCACTGCTCCTCACCAGCCATCCCCTGTCCCTCGGCTGTCGCTGCCTTGCTCTGTCCTGGCTCCATGCCTCTCCAGCTCCTTTCTCCAACTCCCTGGCTCTGAGCTCCAGACCTTTGTGTCCTGCTGGGTCCTTCCAGTCCTTCAGACCTGTGCCGCACCCCAGTGAACTCTGATCTCATTTCTGATTTGCGCCTAGCACTCTTCAACACCTGGGGTTCTTGTCAGTTTCATTCTCTGTGGAGTGTCTCTTCTAGACTGGGAGCCTCTTGAGGACAGGGAGCTTGACTGTCACCTGAAGTGCTGCACCCCTGAGCTCAGCACAGAGCTCAGATGCAGGAGACTTTCAGTAAGCATTTGTAGGACAAATGGGCACAAGCCCCAGGTGCTGGTGTCTTAACCTATGTGGCAGTGCCTGACCAGGCAACTGGTCACTCCTGCCAGCTAGATGGGGCCAGAGAGTGCTTGAAGGGCGAGCAAGGAGGAGCCAGCAGCCACATCCTTCTGCAGGGCCAGATCCAGGTCTGCTTTACTACCTGGAGAGGGAGAAGCCTCTCAGAGCATCCTCCCCTATCGTGAGCTACAGACGGATGCACAGACACATTCCCCAGGCCCTGGGCTCAGGGCATCCCATGCTGGCCCCTTCCTCCTTCATGCCACTCTGCTGGCAGACAGGTCTGGGCTTGTGCTGATGGCCACTTCCTTCATCACCTGCATCAGCCACGTACCTTCAACACCAGGCTCTGTTCTTGACACCTCCCTCTCCCACGGTTGCAGGTCCGCTGGACAGTGGCCTCCTGGAGCCCACCCACTTGTTTCAGGTCTCCCACCCCCACCCCCATCCCCACCCTCACCCCCACCCGGGTTTAGCTCCTACCTTCCCTTTCCTGGACAACCTCAACGCTGAGTCTTGGTTCTCTTCCTCTCATCGGTTTTCCTGTAGAACAGGAAGTTTCCAAAATGCAGATCTGGTCTAGTCTCTCCTTTGCCTCAAACCCTCTAATGCTGCCCCCTGCCTGGGCATGGGAGGGGGCGGGGGCAGGAGCCTCTTTTGTCTGCACTGTGGCTCTTTCTAGCTTTCTTCCTCGAATGTTCTCTTATTCTGGAGTCCTGGGTTCTGAGGATCTCCCTCTGGTCCCTTGTAGAGTGTCTACATGGCTTAATTAGTAGTAGAACTATGCAGTAATTACATTGTCAGCTTCTTCAGGGTTATTAAAAACATAAAAGCTAGATGCTTAAAAAATACTGAGTTTGAGAACTTAGAGTTTTTTTTTTTTTTTTTTGGATTATGAAAACATTGCCTGTTCATTATAGAAAATGGATGCTTTAAAATTCCTTTTCCCAACTGGGCATGTTGGCTCACACCTGTAACCCCAGCACTTTGAGAGGCCTAGGTGGGCAGATTGGTTCAGCCCAGGAGTTTGAGACCAGCCTAGGCAACATAGTGAAACCCTGTCTCTGTAAAAAATACAAAAAGTTAGCTGGGTGTGGTGGTGTGCTCCTGTAGTCCCAGCTACTTGGGGGGTTGAGCCAGGAGGATCGCCTGAGCTGGCGAAGCAGAGGTTGCAGGGAGCCGACATCATGCCTCTGTACTCTAGCCTGGGTAACAGAGGTAGACCCTGTCTCCAAAGGAAAAAATATCCTGTTCTCTGCCCCCTTCCCACCCTAACACCACACAGAAGCCAATGACAATGAACCCCTTTGTCTTTAGGACCTGCCAGGTAGCAGGCGAAGCTGTTAGCACTGGAGCGGCAGACATGAGGAAGTCAGGCCCAGGGGCACTCTCCAGCCTCACCTGCCTTCCTCATGGTCATAGGAGCCTGTTTTCAGTACCTCACTTGGCACTCCTGGAGATGATCTCATTTGTTTATTGGACAAACTTGTTTATGGTCGAATACAGTAGCCACTAGCTACATGTGGCAATTTAAATCTAAATAAAATAAAATAAATTAAGATTCTGTTTCCTCAGTTGTAGCCACATTTCAAGTGTGCGGGAGCCACATGCAGCTGTGGCTGCCATACTGGATAGTGCAGATCTAGAACATTCCATCCTTGCGGACAGCTTTGTTGGACAGTGCTGCTTGGACTGTAAGCTCCCTGAGGGCAGGGCCTTGTCTGTGATCTTCTTGGCTGTGTCACCAGTGCTAGCACTGTGCTAACACCTGGTAGTTCCCCAATGAATGCTGATGGAATGGATGTGTCAGAGTGATTGGTGTGGTCTTGAACTCTTCTGCAGGAAGGGACCCTCAGCCTCCCTAGTCTCATCATCTCATCCTCTGAAAGGGAGGGTAAATAGCAGAGATAATTTCCTATCCACACAGGTCTCATTTATTTCAATTCAGTGAGTTTTCCCAGAGAACCTGCAATGCGGCACACTTGGGCCTTGCCAGAAGGGCCTCTTTGGACAAGAGAACAATGAGATGCAAAGAGATTCTTTCCCTGGAGCTAAATAAATGTGTCCAAGTCCTGGCTCAGTCAGGGACAAGCTGTGTGACTTTGGGCAAGTCACTTTACCTCTCTGAATCTCAATTTCCTTTAATGTAAAATGGCAGGCATTATTGTCCTTAAGTTCAGAGTGAGTGAGGATAACTGAGCTGTTGTCTTTAACAATGAGTAAATTTTGAGATGCAGCTTTAGGAGGCAGATACCTCCCCAGACAGTCTCCAATCCCCTTGAGGTAATTCCATCTTTGGTTAACAAAGTCATGGCGGCAGTGACCACCGTGATGCATACAGCAGGGAGTGGGGGGAGGAGCAGCCTGCGGGTCGACCCCAGCCCTGCTCTGTGCCTGGCTGAGCTGGTGAGCCTCTCTGAGCTCTGTGAAATGTGAGTCAGAGCAGGACTGGTCTGGCTAGGGGCCAGGAAGGAGTCATGGGACCGTGTCCCTCAGTGACGCAGAACAGCTTCAGGCACCAGGGTCATTCTCAGCGAATGGTGGAGGAAAGAGGAGGAGGAGGATGTGGTTCCTGCTCGGATTCTGGATTTTGGGCCCCTGGCTCTAAAAGGCTCCTCCCTTACACTTTCTCATTCTCACCTTTTCGGAGGCTGTGCCTCCCCTACCCCTGCCTCCCTCTCCGGCCCCAGGTCCACCCAGCCTCGGATGCTGCTCCCCAGCTCCCTTCCTGGCTCCCCACCTCATGACTGGAAATCTCCTAGAGTCCCCTCACCTTCGCACATTATTCCCTCTGGTCTGGTAATTTGGGGATAGCACACTGGTTGTCTTGAAATGGGATTTGAATGTGTGTTTTGTGGGAATTGTTTTACTCTGATGAATTTGTTTCCTTTGCAAGCGTATCTTCAGGGAAGGTGCTTTATAGGGGAGGGTGTCTGTCTGGAATGACACAGGCGAGCCTTGTTGATGCTAGTCCTGTGGCATGGCCAAAGCGTGCCGGAGGGGACGGTGCGGATAGTGGGTGTGTCCTGGGCCCTCCCCAGAGGTTTAGCCAGGGCAGCATTTATGGGAGGATATGAAATGTCACAGGAACAGAGGTAAAAAGAAAAAGTTTGAAAAAAAAAAAACAAGTATATTAGTTTGAGACCTTTTCTTATTGAAATTGAGAGCTGGGTTCTATTCCATGTACTAGAAAACTCTTTAACATAGGGTACCAAACTGCAGTGTCTGCAGGGCCAGGACTCCCGCCATGGGAGGGTCAGGGTGCATGCCTGCTGGGGCAGAGCTGCTTCTTGCCATGCAGAAATGTGGGCCCAGGCTGGCGAGACTGTTTTTTTTATTCTGAGACAGAGTCTCACTCTGTCACCCAGGCTGGAGTGCAGTGGCACCATCTCGGCTCACTACAACCTCTGCCTGCTTGGTTCAAGTAATTCTTGCTGCTGGGTTCAAACAATTCTCCTGCCTCAGCCTCCCGAGTGGCTGGGACTACAGGTGTGTGCCACCATGCCCGACTAATTTTTTGTACATTTAGTAAAGATGGGGATTCACCATGCTGACCAGGCTGGTCTTGAACTCTTGACCTCGTGATCTGCCCACTTCGGCCTCCCAAAGTGCTGGGATTACAGGTGTAAGCCACTACGCCTGGCTGACTATCCTGTTTTAAGAGCGACACTGGGAATCCAGATTTTCATATGAGATGTTGTGTTAGGTGTTTGTGTTGCTATAAAGAAATACCTGACACTGGGTAATTTATAAAGAAAAGAGGTTTAATTGGCTCACAGTTCTGAGGGCTTTGCAGGAAGCATGGTGCCAGCATCTGCTCCTGGTCAGGCCTCAGGAGGCTTCCAATTATGGCAAAAGGCAAAGCGGGAGCCGGCACATCACACAGTAATGGTGGAAGCAAGAGAGGGACGAGGAAGGGAGGTGCCCTGCTTTTTTAAACAACCAGATCTTTTATAAACTATCAGAACGAGAACTCCCTCAGCACCAAGCCATTCATGAGGAATCCGCCCCCATGATTCAAACACCTCCCACCCAGCCCCACCTCCAACCTTAGGGATTCCATTTCAACATGCGATTTAGAGGGGACAAACATTCAAACCCTATCAGATGTGATTTTTAAATATTGGCAAGTTTATCTATTAGGGATTGGGTTGACTTTATGTAATAGAAAACCTAAATAACCCTGGCTTAAAGAAGATAAAGGTTTTCCTTCCACCAGAAGTCCAGATAGCATAATGGTGTCCCTGTCGCAGGGTGAGATGCTCAGTGAATTTCATACTGAATTCTGGTTGCAACATGGTTACTTTACCTCCAGCAACAAGTACATTTTCTAGGCAGGACAAAGAGGATAGTGAGAGGCACAGGGTGTCCACCTGCCAAGTTTGCCATTGCCTTCTTGGGAGCCTTGCCCAGTGACACCCACTTATACCTCTTTGGCCTGAGGGCATCAAATGGCTACTCCCAGCTGCCAGGGAGCCTAGGAAGTGTAACTTTTTCTTTTTGTTTGTTTGTTTGTTTAAGATAGGTGTATTGCTACCCCTAACAAGAGCAGGTTCAGAGGGAGGGGAGGGTGTGAATGACTATTAGGTAGTGAACTACAGTCTCTGCCCTATCAACTTTATAAAAGCACCGTGTGACCAAAACAAAACGTGTCTGGGAGCTGCATGTGGCCTGCAGTTGTCCCTTCAAACCTCAGATAGAAAGAATCTCATGGGAAGACTGAAGCAGTTTTTATGTTTTGTGCCATTACTAAGACATTAAAGGTCGGGCTAAGATGTGTGATCCAAGCCTAAATATTATGTCCATTCAAATTTTATTTAACAATGTCCAGGGAACAAGATAGGCAGGGTCACTGTTGCTCATAGAGCCAATCATCTGGTCAGTGATCAACGGCTGGAGTGAAAATGTGCTTAGTGTCAACTCTTGTTATAAAAGGAACCATCATACTTCCTTTTATTGAATATTCCTCTAAACCCCTGAGGTAGGGCCAGAAAGCTAGGGAGGCTGAGTAACCAGCCCATGGTCGCATTTATATAAAGGGGTGGCTTGAAGAGGATCTTGAATCCAAGTGAGTCTGAGGCCTGGCCCATCCCTATCTGCACCACCCAGCTTCTGCCTCCCTCATCCTGCATCTTACTGGAAAGTGGTCCTCTGTCCTTTACATGGAATAGATATGTGTGTTTCACCCCCATTCCTGGCTCCAGCCATCTAGCTGACAGATGTATACATACCTGTAGTCACAAAAGCACACAGAGGCAAATGTACTCTTTCATTTCCCAGTTCATTTAACCAGAATGGCCACTGGGACAAGATTTATTTATTGAAAGTCAGGCAAGGTAATGGCAGAGAATCAGCTGTCTGCAGAGTTGTTGAAGGTCCCGTCTTTAATGGGCTGGGGCTTGTGTTCCTGTTTGTTAAAGCAAGTCAGTTGGATGGGTAGCTTGGCAACGCACCTTATCTAATGGGCATGACATCTGTAGACTTTGACATTGATTAGTTGGCAGCGATGAAATGGATCTGCCCTGCACTGAGAAAACAGGAGCTGCGGTTATATTACTTAAGAAGTGTATTTATTATATGTACTATGCTCCTGTTTGTAATACAACCCTTTTAAAAAGTCACCATTGGTCTTGCAATACTCTTCCTAATGAGTTGTATTGTTATGGCATTACTTTTTGGTTCAATTATCTCTTGAAAATTTGTATCCATATATAGAAAAAATTGTTGCCTTATTGTGATCACTAGCTCTGGGGTTTCAATGAAGTCAGGAAGCTATGCCAGAAATGATCTTTCTGCTTCCCTTTGGCAGGAAGACGTTGTCTTAGGCAGCGTTGCTCCTGGGGTGGCTGAGTTTCTTGAGTCACATGGGTCAAGTGGTTGCTGACTTTGGCACATTTATTGGCTGGATTTTTTGTGCAAAGCTTCTGAGATCTGATGACCTCCATGGAGTCAGGACTGTCTTGTCACCTGTTTTTCGGGGGTCTGCCTGGCTCCTGCCGCACATTCTTTATTTTCCTGTTAGTCTCTATGTACAACCAGAGATACAGGTTTTCCATGGAGAGGGGTCCTATAGGAGTGTTCTTTCCAATCAAGCTTATTTACATAAAAAAGAACATGACTTAAAAATAGTAATAACGTACTGGTGGTAATACACAGAAATATGTGAAGAAACCATGCAGGTAGTGCTTGGAAGACACAGGCTTGCCAAAAACCACAAAGCTGGTGTACAGGTTTCAGTGAAATGGGGAAATGCTGTTGTAAATTTTCATCTTGGTCTTGTGGCCCGGCCACGATTACTTAGCTATTTGCTGACGCATTAAGTGCTACTGTGTGCACGGAGCATGGTGTGAGGGCAATGTAAAGAGGCATCGTGCATCCAAGAGGCTCATGGTCTGGCTAGGGGCATAACATTTTGACAAGTAAAATGACAGGACACATAAGTAGTAAGTGCCAGGCCTCTTCAACTTGTCCCTTTCTGTGCTGTATCCCATTCATTCTCTCGCAAGTGTCACAGGCTTCTGCAAAAGCAATCTCTAGACCTCAGTGGCCCTGCAGCATTGAGCTTTCAGTCCTTGGGTTTCTGAAGGTTGGCAGGGTTGAAAGTCCAGGCTGGCTCTTCTCCGTGCATCTGTTATCCTTCTTGGACCTGCGTTCTAAACCAGCCATGTTAGTCTTGTGTAGTGGTGAAGATACGTGGGACCTCTTAGGGCCTAGGCTGAAAACCTTCACTCATGCTGATTCCGTTAGCCTATTGGCCAACTTCAGGTCAAAGGGAGGGAAAAACACTTGACCCCTTTGTTTGGAGGAGCAGGAAGGTCATATGTAGACACAGGAGAGGTAGAGAATTGAGGCCAGTCTGGTAATCCACACATTAGACCTATGTAGTCTGTGGGCTTCTGGAGTCAGAATCATCTTGGAATCTCCTGCCACCTCTGATAGGGCGATGCCTTGACATTGGATGCCAACAGACAAGGTCTGTGGGGTGCTTGCGGATACGTGGACTCTGGTGTCAGACTGCCTGGGTTCACTGTGTGGCTTTGGAAGATCTACCTGACATCTCTGAGCCACAGTTTTCCCATCTGCAGAGTGAGGATTACTTTGCTTATATTAATACCCCCTTAGACGGGCAGTCATGATGCTGAGAGGAGATGATTTCTGTAAAGCATTTAGCTCAGTTCCTGGGACACAGGATGATCCTGGTCACCATGAGCTAGCATTCGCCTCCTCCTATCACTGTGGAGAAGCTTTCACCAAAGGCCATGTCTTGGTGGATGAGAGGAGGAGGCTCTGGTCTGGTGCAGTTTTGAGGCTCCCAGATGCCCTTGTCTCCCTTTGGTCCTCAAGATGCAGGAGGGAGGGTTTTCCTGGCCTGAGCTGCTGGGTGAAATCAGGCATCCCTCTGGAACTTCCTCCCATCACCCTGTACTGCCCTGGAGCTGGTTCAGGAGACTGTTGGCATGTGCTGGGAAGCTCCTTTCAAGGTGTTGCACCACCCTGATTTCCTAGTGGGGGAGCTGGCTTGAGGCAGTCAGAACGGTGAGTTGGGTGAAAGACCCAGGGTCAAAGACTGAGTCTCATTCTAGCTGGGACGTGCGGCTGTGGCCACGCTGAGCTGACCACGAGCCCCTGGGCTCCTTAGGGTTGCCTTTGGGCTCAGGAAGGAACCTGCATGTGGACACTGAGCTAAGGGAGCACCAGCTGTTTGCTTTGGTTGGTTCTTTCCCCTAATCCTTGCAAGTAGCTGGTTCTGCTTTGATGTAAAATAACAAAAGATTTAGGGAAAATTTATAATTTAGCTCATTTTTTTTTTAATGAGAAGGGTGAGTTTTGGAGCAAATTTCATACCATGCCATGTGGGGTAAGCTCAAAGTATCGCCTGTGCTCTCATTCACCTGGGCTGGCTTTCTCTGCTTGCTTCCCACTGGGAGTCTAATACAGCCTGTCTTTTCCTTAAGATCATTACTTCAAACAGTGTTGACATTTTAATGTGATTATTTTCCTGTAATATTTTTCCAGCCCTTTTCCACTTGGGGACTATATTTGTATCCTTTTTCTTTGGGGATTTGTGGTGTTCCAGCTCCATCCTGGGCTGTAGAATAGAGCTATGCTCATAGTAGGTGCATGGTAAACATTGATTGACTCTTGAGTACATGATAGTGATGCCTAGCACCCCTCCTCAGACCTATTCCCATGTTCCCATAAAAAAATTAAAATCGAGGGGGAAAAACCCAAAACAACAACAACAAACAAACAGTTCCATGATGGCTTCAGGTTAAATAGTCCCACCCTGGTGGGAATTCCTGGAGCAAATGAGCAAGCCAGTGGGCAGCAGCCTGAGTGTGACTTCTCAGGAATATGCATCACTGAAAGTGAACCCACACATTTGTTAACAATTGGTCCCTATGTGGTGTTACAAAATTAACTAATAACAATGTATTCCAGAGGATATTAGCGTAGAGCAGCTATTTTCTTACAGGAAAAGAGGGATTCCAGTCATTTTTTTTTTTTTTTTTCTGTTTTGTTGAACTGATGGTTGCATCTTGCCTGGTGAAATCTTTAGCAAGGAGGAGGTGGAAGTTGTTCACTTTAGCACCCAGGGGCTCAGCTAACGTTTCATGGGGCTGACATTCTGGGTGCCTGTGCTAGGTGGGGAAGGGAAATTAAGCGGCTTTTTTCCACAAATGAGAGCCTGAGTAGAAAAAAGAGGCATAGCTCATGGCACATGTCATTTCTCCCTTCGTCCCTCCTTCCATCCCTCCCTCTGTCCTTCTTCTTTCTCCTTCCCTTCCAGCAAATTTAGTGCCTGTGATAATGTCAGGGGTGAGGCTGGGCTTGGGGAATAGCACAGCAAGCAAACCTGTTGTCTCATCCCCGTGGGTAGATAGTCTGGTGGGTGATGGGCTTGGATCATATCAGCTCACAGGCAAATGCCCCATCCAGCTGTGGGGAGGCTGCCCTGGAGCCCTGCGGGCTTGTAGAGGGGTTGGCATGTCTGGGGATCTGAGGGAAGGGTCCAGGGCAGGTCACTTGGGTTAGAGCCAAAAGGTGGCTTGGAATTAGCCCAGCAGGGAAGGGAAAGATGTGCTAGGCCGAGAGATAGGCAGTGCAAAGGCCAGGTGGTGGGGGCAGCTTCGGCTGGGGCCAGAGGCAAGAGAGAAGCAGGAGTATGGCGGGATGGGGATGCAGGGGAGCTGGGAGCCAGCCGGTTGGGGCCTCCTGGACTGGGGAGGAGCTTATCTGCCATGAAGGAACCATGGGATGTCTGAAGAGAGGGGTGTGAGTGTGTGCGTGTGTGAGTGTGTGTGACAGAGACCAAGAGACAATGTGATCAGGCACATTTCCAAGCCATCACTCTGGCTGGCCATCCCAGGCAGAAATGGGTCCCGGGAAGGCAGCAGAGTGAGACCAGGGAAGAGGGTGTGGCGGCGACAGATGATGGGACCTGGGTTGGGGTTTGCAGAGCTCATTCAGAGAAGGGGCTGGGCCTACATTGTCCGGAGTAGGGTCTGTGCAGAAGAGGCTCAATCTCAGCTTGGAAGGGAAGGGCCGGAGAGGGAAGGGGAGGACATGTGCCATGAGGCACCTATGTGGTGTCTGCGCACCCCATGGTGCAGCCAAATGCTCTGCCCAGGACCCTCATGCAGGAGCCCTGAAGCCTGTGCGAGAGTTGCTGTCTCAACCTGAGCAGGGCTGAGAGCCTGGACCTGTTTGGAGAGAGTCTGGGGTAGTGCGGGATACTCGGAGACATTGCTTGGGGTGCCCTAGGATGGACTGTGTTTTCTTCCTTATACATAAGAAGCTGGAAAATGGGAGTTGGATGTGGATTCCTTGGGCAAAGTTTCTTTTCCTGGCACCATAGAGCAGGGCTGCTGGCGGGGGTGGATGCTCACTACCTCCTGTGTGCTTCTCCTACTGTGAGCAAATGAAGACCCTCCGTGACCCATATCCTGTGTAGCCCCCTCCCCTGAGTTTGGCAGGGACCGGCGACTGTGAGCGGTTTCGCCCCCATGCCTAGGCTATGTTACAGGCACAGGTGACTTAAGAAAGTATGAGCCTTGGTGGGCCTGCCCTAATCAAGGGAGCCTTAAAGTGGACAAAGTTCTTCCTGGAGGTTGAGACTGGAAGCACAGGATGGAAGCGGGGGATGCTGGTTTGAAGATGGAGGGGACTGTGTGGCAGGGAATGTGAGTGACCTCTAGGAGCTGAGAGCTAGGGATCTCAGTCCCATAGCTGCAGGGTTCTGACTCTTGCCAACAGCACGGAAGTAGAGTCTCCCCTTGAGGGAAGATGAGAAGGTACCCCACTGACACACCGATTTCAGCCTTTCGGACCCCGAGCAGATGAGAAGGCACCTGGGCTGACACACCGATTTCAGCCTTTGAGACCCCAAGCAGAGGACCCAGTCCTGCCATGTCCTGACTTCTGACTTATGGAACTATGAGCTAATAAGTGGGTGTTATTTTAAGCCCATAAGCTTATGGTTTTGTGTTATGCAGCAATGGAAAACTAATACGGGGAGGGAAGTTTATTGCTTCCATATTACAGGGGAAAGCCTCAGGTTCAGAGAGGTGAAGGGATCATCCTGGTCACCTGGCTACCCTGACAGAGCTGAGATGCAAAGCTGTGCGGCCAGACTCTGATGCTTCTGCTCTGTGCTGCCTTGGTTTCCTGATCTGTGAAATGGGCTGGTCATGGCATTGTCCTGAGGTCGCAGGAGGAGTGGCCTGGAGGCTGTGCCAGCTGTGAAAGTGTCAGGGCCCTTTTGACTGTTGTCACCCTCCCTGTGGGCACACAGGACCTGGAGGGGTACCCCTCCGAGGCCCTCCCTGGCTCCTCACACTCACCCTAACCCCAGAGTGTTTCCATGGTTACCTGGTGGCTTTACTAGTGTGACTCTCAAGCTGGCCCCATATTCACTCCTTTTTATGTGTATTTCTAATTTCCTTTAGAACATTTTTAAACTTTTCACTTTGAAATATTTTAGACATCTAAAAATATCACCAAATAGTAAAAAATAACTCCTGCATACCTTTCACCTATATTCCCCAAATAACATCCCACTTAAGTACAGTAAGTCATCAAAACCAAGAAATTACCTTTGGTACAATACAATTAACTCATCTACTGACCTTATCTGAATTGAGTCCATTTTTCTGCCAACATGCTTTTCTATCCTGTGATCCCCCCGCATCCCACGTGGCATCCGGCCAGCACGTCTCCTTAGCGTCCGCCAATGTGGGACAGTTCCTTAGTGTCTTCATAGCCTGATGCCTTTGAAGAGGACTTTCAGTTATTTTGTAGACTGTCCCTAAATGAGGGGCTGTCTGATGTTTCCTTCTTATTAAATCCAGTTTATGCGTTATTGGCACAAATCCCCCATAAGTGATGTCGCTGGAGACCCCTAGGTCAGTTGTACCGATCCTGGTGATGTTGACTGGTTGCTCAGCCAGGTGTCTCTGCTCTAAAGTTAACACTTTCTTCCTCTTTGTAATTCGTCAGCATTTTGTGGGAAACGACCTTGAGACTGTCAGACATTGTTTCTCATCATACGTTTTCCCGCCCGGGGAATCCTCGCCTGCCAGTTGTCACCATGGTGCGTGTTCAGGGGTGGCTCTCTTTCCGTCATTTCTCTTAAATGTATTAGTGAGTTCCATTACTTACTAATAAAGGAAAGCTTCCCCCACGCTCCCCTGCCTTTATTCACCTGTTTACTTACGCTAGTGTGGACGCCTGCGTGTATGTTGATCCTGTGGAGTAGAGTCCACTGCTGTCATCTTCTTGTTGCTGGAACTGTCCCAGACATGGCCACTGGGAGCTCCTTCGAGTCGGCGTCTGTGCCAGTGGAGTGCTCCCATCATTGTCTGAGCTCTTTCTTGCTTTCTGGCAGCATAAGACGCTCCAGGCCTCCAGGTCCTCGCCTCTGCTGAGGTGCTTGCTGTGTGGAATTTGGGAGGGTGCTCTCAGGGGCTGTGGGCTCCCACCCCTGCTTCCTCCTCATCCTTGCAGACCCCTGTGCAGGTCGGTTATTTGTAGGTGAGCACCCGGGGCACACAGACTGTGATGTAGCCGGGTTCCCCAGGGAGCAGGTGGCAGAGTTGGGGCTTGCCCAGACTCCTGCTCTTGCCCTGTGGAAGGACCTATGAGTCAGACCCAAACAGGGATTCGGTGGGGCCATGCTGGGCAGCCCATGTCAGCCTGGTACATCTTGGGAACCATCCATGGTGTCAGAGCTGGGAGCATGGTCTTGGCACACGTAACATGCCCCGTTTCTCTCTTTCTTCTGGGGTTCAGGCATATTTCTGGTGCATGATAAGATCTTTGCCTCCTTCCCGTCTTTCTTGCCCTCATGGGTAGTCCAGAACCCTTTGTAGATTTTCCACGGTGGCCTTTCCCAGGTAGGTACTGGCTGGCAGTGGCAGTCTAGCCTTCCTGCCTGCCTCAGTGGCCTTCCCTGCGGGAGCTGTATACAGGTGACAGGGAGCACAGGCCACCGGCCCCTGGGGAGGTGTGGGGGGCACAGTGAGCCACATCCGCCACATACTGTGTGCCAAGCTGGAAAAGAGTTTGGGGTTGCAGAGGACAAAGGAAGAGAGGTCACCTTTGCAGAATCACATGGCGCTTAATTTGTCTTACCTCTTCCCTACCCACTCCGCTCCTTTCTTCCCAGAGAGAGGAGGCAGCTCCTGGGAGAAGGCACAGCCTCTGAGACTCACAAGCAGATCTTTTAAGGTCAACTTTGCCATCTGTCTTTTAGGCAATAACCTTCACTATAGCTTTTTCTGCTTATTTTTGTCGAAAGTCATTGGGAGAATGAGTCATTGCGTGTGTATGCGTGTGTGTTTGTACATGTGTGTATGTGTGTGTATGTGCCTGTACAAGTGTTTGTGCAGGTGTGCATGTGTGCATACGTCCCCTGATTTTTTTGTGATAACTTCCCTTCATTTTTTTTTGAAAGGCTGAAAGGGACTCAGGGTCAGGGCCATGGTGCATCCCTCCTGCAGGGAGCTGGAGCCAGTGCGCCCGGGTGCCTGAAAGCTGGCCTTTGGGTCGGGCTTCAGCCTCAGCCCTACTGACTGTGCCTGGCCAACCTCTGTCAGTCCCTTCATCAGGCCATGCTTTGGGATCCTCCTCTATAAACTGGGGACAATGCTAGTTCCTACTCCTGGGGTGGGTATGAGTTCCAGATGAGGCACGTGACCTTTGCAGGATTTTGACATTACAGTAATATAACTGTAATTTACCTTCTGGTAAATGCTCTGTTCAGGTCAGTTAGCAGAGTAGAAAGTGCTGGACCTGCTGACACAGCAGCCATCTCCTGGTTTGCAGTGGTCACTGTCTCAGGAGGAGGCTGCTGTGTGACTGCTGCAAGGGGTGTCCCTGTTTGCTGCGGAGGCCCAGAGATTGTCCCAGTACCTCGCTGCACGCAGAGAGGCCATGTGTGCCTCTTGACCCTTCAGCTCCGCGCTGAGAATGAGGGAGACCAGGGGTTAGAGACGTCTCGGGACCTGAGCTGGACACCAGCTCCCATCTGTCCATCTGCCCTTGGCTACTGGGGGAGCCGGCTCTGGCCAGGACTGATGATTCCTGGCACCCACCAGGAGATGCACATCCTGCTTGAAAGCTGTGAACTGCTATCCAGAGTGTCTGGGCTTATCCTGCTGGAGCAAAACCCCTGAGCTAATATGTAGTCCCATTGTGAAATGTATTTTGAGGAGGGCTTCTACAAGGATTCTAATTTTACAGCAGCTTTGACCAAAAAAAAAAAAAAAAAAAAAAAAATCTTCAGCAAACCCTCAGAACCATGGTTCCTGTATGCTGTATAGCTTTCAAAAACACTCCCCCATCCCTTGGAAATATAGGCAGGGAAGGGAAAATAAATGCTTTTTGTGGGAGGCAGGAGTATTATGGAAAAAAAACTCAACAGGCTTTTTAAAACTGGAAAAGTAGAACACGCGCATGTTGAAAAATTCCAGGGCGGCTGGAGATAGGATGGGGTGGGGCAGGTATACCAGCTCCACATGGATCAGGCTTGGTCCAGCCCGTGTTACGACCTGCCAGCTGTCTGCTTCTCCTCTTTGGCCTCAGTTTCCTCATCTACAAAATGGGAATTATAGTATTGTCCGCACCATGCCGTTGTTGTGGGGGTTAAATGGTATGATCTGTCACGTGCCTATTACATGTATGTATGTGTATATTATATGTATGTATTCAACAAACATCGACTGTCTTTTTCGTTAGCGAAAACCAGGTCTGTCTGGCTGTGCACCCGTCTCTTGTCCCGAGACAGCTGCTGATGGGTTTCTTATGTACGCTTTCAGGAAATTTCTACACATTTTTTTCTTCTTCTTTTGTTTTTAACATGAAGGGAAACATGCTAGCCCCTGTTCTGTGCCTGGCTTTTTCCTCTTAAAACTGTATCTGGGGCATATAGATACGAAGTTTGAAGGATATGTGGGAATGGACCAGATGAAGGAGGGGTGGGGATGGTGACCACTGTCCCTGGCAGAGGAACAGTGGATGTGGTGGCCCTGTGGTGGGAAGGGCACCGTGTGAGCATGGGTTGAACAGCTGGTGCGTGGGAATGGGGAGGTGGCTCGGGTCTGCCACGCAGGACAGGGAAGACCAGGTTGAGGGGTTTTGTCTGTATCCTGTGGAGTGATGGAGAGCTGCTGACACTGATGGAGCAGAGGGTGACCCGCTGATCTGGGACTCAGAAAGGTCACCCCACTTCTGCTTTGGCACCCCTGGGTATTGTGTAGAGGGGGTGTCCTGTTTTGGTTTCCCAAGAGGGAAACTGGACCCACTGGCAGGAGAAGTGATGGAAAGTGGATGGGAGCTGCTGGTGTGTCGCCTTTCGATTTGGAGGGTGGGGACATAAGAGTGGGAAATGGGGCCGGGCGCGGTGGCTCAAGCCTGTAATCCCAGCACTTTGGGAGGCCGAGACGGGCGGATCACGAGGTCAGGAGATCAAGACCATCCTGGCTAACACGGTGAAACCCTGTCTCTACTAAAAAAATACAAAAAACTAGCCGGGTGTGGTGGTGGGTGTCTGTAGTCCCAGCTACTCGGGAGGCTGAGGCAGGAGAATGGCGTAAACTTGGGAGGCAGAGCTTGCAGTGAGCTGAGATCCGGCCATTGCCCTCCAGCCTGGGCGACAGAGTGAGACTCCATCGCAAACAAAAGAGTGGGAAATGGTTGGGGCAGTGTCTCTAGAGGGTGGCTTTCTTTGATGTGGGCCTGGAAGTTGGTGAAAATTGCCTCTCTTTTGGTGCTCTCATGGGTGTCTGAATATTTTGATCCCAGGTCATCTTTCAAGCCAAGTACAGCATGCACCAACTCCTACGTGGCTGCATCCCACAGCCCCTGATGCACTGGCGGACTGCTCCACACCTGCTCCCTGTTGGGGTCTCTGTCCTCCTGGGTGATCTTCTAGAGCGGGGGTCTCAAGCTTTAGGGTATATGAGACTCGCCTGGGGTCTTGTCTACGCGGCATGCTGGGTCCCTTCCCAGAGTTCCTGACTTGACGCATCTGCCATGAAGCCAGCATGAACATGCATTTCTAGCAAGATCTCAGGTGCCGCTGATGCTGCTGATCTGAGGACACCCTGCTCTGGAGACTAGAAATGTCTCCGGCCTGGTCTCCCTCCCACACTGCTCCTGTGTAGCCTGTGGGAGGCACCTCCTGGCAGCCGCCTCAGTCCCTATCCGAGTGGTCTCTTGCACCTCGAGTGCCATTCTGTGGGCCTACCCAAGGAACATATTCCAGGGGCTGGAGCTGACCTGCTGGAGCTCCCTAACTCAGTCTGATAGAAAGAAGATTAAAAAAAAAAACTTTTAATGTTAGAGTAATTTAAATTTTATAGAAAAATTGTGAAGCTAGTACAAAGACTTTACGTAAGCCCCACACCCTGGTCCCCTTTCATTCTTATAGTAGATTTGTATCACTAATGAACCACTCTTGAAACATTATTATTAACTCAAGTTCATACTTTATTCCAACATCCTTGGTATTTTTCTAATGCCCTTTTTCCATCTCCGGATCCCATCCAGATCCCACGTGACATCTGGCCATCATGTGCCTTCGGGTTCTCTTGCTGTGACACCTTTTCTGACTTTGCTTGTTCTTGGTGACCTTAGCGGTTTTGAGGAGCACCTGTAGGGTGTTCTGTAGAATGTCCTTCAATCCAGAACTTCTTTTTACATTCATCATCTGCTTGCAGGGCATCTTGAGTCATGGAATAGATTCTCATTTGTTTTCTTTGTAAATTCTGCCGAGAGCCAGGGTCTGCAGAGATCTCTGCAATCTGATAGCTAGAGGCCTCCGTTGACCCTGAGGCAAGCCCCATTCCTGTTAGAGAAGGTGCGTGGAGCTGGTGTGGTTGGGAGGAGTGGTTGAGAATGGTCTCTGCGGGCACAGGGCTTGCCTGGCAGGCAGCTGCCCAGTATGGCTGCCTTTGTGGCTGATGTCATGTTCTCATCCCATCTGATGCACTCTCCACGAGTCACTTTCAGAAACTGGAAGATCCCACTTAATTCTGCTCTGGAATATATTTAGAAATCTATTCATGGCCCTCTCCCAAAGCTGATGTTAAAATTAAGAGAGATCATTTGTAGGATGTCATGGCTGTGCAGGAAGAACGCGTTGATGTCTCCCTGGCCGCCTTTGGCTTCTTCTCTTGCTTAGGAACTTGCCCAACTCCCGTTGCCCGTCTGAGCCCAGCTTTCCCCCTCTGAGCCCAGTTTTCCTCCTCTCACCCCAGTGTCAGAGTGGGCACATCCTCACCATGGATGCACGCAGGCTTTTCCTCTGCATGCACCGTCTTGTCTTGTGTGACAGCCTGGGGCTGTTTCTCACCCTTGTTACGCTGGGGTTCTTGGCTGAGAGCTCCTGGGCAGGGACTGACTTTGAGATGAGACTTCTCTGTTCGTTTCTGGCTGTTTCTGGGTCTGGGAGGCATTTGGAGGGTTCACCGCTTATATCTGTGACCGCATACCTCAGGGTTTGCGGTGAGGGGTGTGGAGATTCCTGTGCTGCAGGAAATCTCAGTGCTTCCGTTGTGCTGGGGAGAGGCCAACCCACCTTGGGGTACCAGGGCTGGACCAAACTGTAGAGGGCATCTGACCCAGGAGTTGAGAGCCAGACATATTATTTGCAATACTCTGCAGGGAATTTAAAAATGAAACCAATCTGAACTCTCTGTCCAGAATTCATGGTCACCAGCCATTCAACAAATATTTACTGGACACCTGTTTTAAGTCTGTCACTGGTTTTGGAGTTTGCATATAGCTATATGTGGCAGGTTGTGGTGATGACTGATGTCTCTGCCTTCATGGAGTGAGTAGTCTTGTGGGATGAGGGGAAACAGACAGCATAGAAATAGATGTGTGATAGGACTCTAGGTGGTTATAGATGCCTTGAATGATGATCAAGTGAGGCTGGAGGAATGAGACTGGCAGGGAGGAGAGCCCGACTGTCTGTGATCGTGGGTCAGAGAAGACCTTAGAGCAGGGCATCTGTGCAGAGACCAGGCAAAGTGAGGGAGCTGGTCATGTGACTACCCTCGAGAAGAGCACTAGGGCAGCAGGAACAGCAGGTGCAACAGCCCTGCAGCAGGCGTGTGCTTGGGTGTGGGAGGAACAAGGAGACCAGGGAATCTGAGTGAGTGATGGAGAAGGGCAAGTTTTTGATGCCCACAATGCCAAGAAGTGGCCAGGGGAGGATCCTGGAGAGGTGCCAAGGCCTGGGGGAAGACCTGGGCTTTATTTTCAGAGCTGCCCGTTGAAGGAGATTTGAATGGCTGCAGTGTGAGATGAGATTGTGCCGGGCAAGGGAGGATTTGAAGGTCATTTAGTCAGAGATGCTGGTGGTTTGGAGCAGTTTGTTCACAGTAGATGTTTTTGGTGCCTGCATCACAGCTCCTTGGACCAACTCTGCCTTGGTCTTCAGCTGTGGCTTCAGTCAACCAGCATGTTGGGTGATGAGCGCTGTGTTGGAACAGGTGGTTACATTTTCATGAATAATGCAAGCTGGCCGCAGGGGGAAATATTTACACCATGGCAATTGGCAAATGTACATATCAGCTCCCTTACAACACTCAAACATTTTCCAGCACAGCACAGCCATTAGCCCGGTGCTGTGGATATTCTCCCAAGCATCAAAGTGCAGCCAGAACATTAGGGGAGCTAATGTCTGAAGGACAATCCTCAGCTGACGGAATGGGAGTAAACATCCTGGGCATGCATCCTTTAGGTGGGTGCTTCTTGGAGCTTTCACAGAATGCAGCCTTGCTGCCTACAGCTGTGACCTGGGAAATGCACCTGTGTGTGGGTTTGCCCCTCCTCCCTCCCTCACTCTCCTTGCTCCCTTGCTTCTGCTTCCTGAGACATCTCCCAAATAAGCTACCTGCACCTAAGCCTGCCTGCAGCTCTGCTTTTCGGAGAATCCACTTAAGATGATGGTAGAGCTAGGTGTGGTGTGAGAGGGATCAGGTGGCTGGCATGAGAGAGAAGAGTCCTGGATGACTGGAAGGGTTCCAGCCCGAGCAGCTGGAAGGATGGAGAGGTTCTGGCAGCAATGGGGAGGAGCCATTGAGATGAGCAGGATGGGGGCTGGGCAAATCAATGCTCTGTTCAGCTTTGGACAGGTTCTGTTTGAGAGACCTATCAGATCCCCAGGTGGAAATTGTACCTGGCGATGGGGAGATGTGTGTGGTTGGATAGAGATATCTGGGACTGGACAACACTGATTAGGTCAGGTGCCCACCTGCATCTGTGACTCAGTGATGCCCTCCTGCTTAGGAAGCCTCTGTTTATCTATGTATGTGTCTGTCATCCATATATTTATCATTTATCTCTATTTATGTATCTATCATCTATTTATAAATGTATCTATATTCTAGCGTCTAGCCATCAATCTATCATTTATCTATTTTTATGTATCAATAGATCTATCATCTATTTTTCAATATATCTATAATCTATCATCTATCTACTAATCGATCATCTACCATTATCTGTCAATCTGTGTATCTATCTCTCTCTCCATCCATCCACCTATCCAGGCCGTGCTTGCTTCCTTCCGCCCCTTCCTTAGCCTATCCCTGCCCAGGAAAATTCTTGTCCCTGCTCCAGTGCCTTCAGTGACAGGAAACTCACCAACCTCTTAAGGCTTCAGCGTAGAAGTTTCCAACTCATGTGGCCACTCCAGAATACTGTCCTCCGGGGACTGTGTTTCTCTCTCATGTCCTCCTCCCAAGATTTATTTACACTCCTCACTTGCCAGGAGAGAGTACTTGGGAGCTCCGAGCCATGCGTGTTCCCTGGCAGGGTCGCCTGTGTGCTGGGGAAGAATGGGCCCAGTCATGGGGTGGAGACGCCCCCCAGCTGCAGCCCTGGCTCCCGAGCAGAGGCGGCTTTGTGCTTCTCAGGGACAAGGGTTGCCATTGAGGCAGGCCAGGGATGCTGTGCAAGCTAGTGATGGCTGCAAGCTGAAATCGGGCATTTCACAGAGAGCAAGCGCTGTGCTGTCCCCGCAGCCTGCGCATGAATGGAGGCTTTGGCCCTCGGAGTGCAGCCGTGCATGGGGCCACGTGCAGGCATTTCTGGCTCCTGGCTCCCGGGGAGAGAGGCGAGTCCTGTTCTCTCCCTGAGTTCTGTTTGACAAAATTCACAAAAACACAAAGAAACACAAAGTGGGGGAGAGGATCAGTTCATTCTCCTGGCTCCTGGTTGGTCTCGAGACCTCTCCTGTTGCCTGTGCTCTGGAGGATTCCCCACAGCACCTACTAGGTGGGCCAGAGCAGGATGGATTTGCGGGACCCTGGAAGGCTGGTAAAAGGACTGAGAAGCCGCAGCCCTGTGCCAGGAAGAGCCACAGAGGTTAGACCTTGTTTTTGGTTTCTTTGTTTGTTTGTTTTTATTTTTAGTACAATTGTTTACACTTTCTAAACTTTTTTGAAATAATTTTAGACTCACATGGGGGTTGCAGAGCTTCCCTCAATGACAGCATCCACCTTTCCGTGGTTCACTGATTGGCACCAGGAGGTGGACGTCGGTACAGTGACGTTAACTAAACCAGAGGCCTTAGCGAATTCTACCAGGTTTTACAAGCACTTTTGCTGTTTTTTTCAGTGAATAATTGTGTGAAATTTTATCACATCTATAGATTCACAACAACCAGGTGAAACTTAACTTTTAAATAATGAGGTGCCAGGCCCCTTGGTTCCTGAGGTGGCATGGGCGACGTGCGTGGATGCTGGCTCGGGGGCAGCCTTTGCCCACCTGGTTCCTTTTCTCTATGTCGTGCCCCCACCATGCTCTGGTGGCAGGGGCAGCCTCCTCCTGGTCCCCAGGCCTCTGCTTCTCTGGTGCCTGTGGAGGCTCAAGCCTTTGCCCCATCTCCCTTCTTCCCAGGAAGGCCCTGGCTGCCCGAGAAGGCCCAGCCTTCACCTTCTCCCTCCCCTGTTCTCGCCGAGCCCATCTCCTGTGGCTGCCCTAGCACGTGCTGCAGACTGGGGAATTCCACAGCGGAAACCTACTCTCTCGCAGTGTTGGAGGCTGGAGGTCTGAAATCAAGGTGTCAGCAGGGCGATCTCCTTCTGAGGGCCGTGAGGGCAGGATCTGTCCCAGGACTCTCTCTGTGGCCGTGAGTGGTTGCCTTCTTCCTGGTTCTCTTCACATGATCATCCTGCCCTTCCAGGGTGTGAGCTCCATGCCTGTCCCCAGAAGATCTGGAGGCTTCCGTCTTCTGCTCCTTGTCAGACAATGGAGCAGAATAAGCAATGGTTGCCTCTCTGGAATTGGAGCTTAGTGCTCATGAAATAGAATTCTCTTAATCTCACAACTGTCCTCAACACAATTGCAGTGGGTGGCACTGAATGAGTGTCCTGCTTGTCAAGACCGCCACTGTGGCCTTCTGTCTTCCCACTGTGACTGATGGCAAGTCACTAGAAGGAAGCACCCAACTCCCCATGATGGCATTAAGTGACACCCGCGGGTGTGGCTGTAGACCGGGGGTTCCATGCAGCCAAAGGAAAGAAGAAACACTCCTGCAGAATGCATGAATACAGGGCAGGTCCTAAAGCCCAGCCCGCGGGTGAGTGTGTCCTGGTGGTCGCCACTGTCCAGTCAACTCATTAGTGTCAATCATGACACTGATTTCCTGGCAGTGTGTGAGATGATTTTAGGCAGTAAATGAACTATTAATTTTATAAAGAACATTCATATCAGATATATGTCTGTTTAATTTTTCTTTTTTCTTTTTTTGAGATGGAGTCTCACTCTGTTGCCCAGGCTGGAGTGCAGTGGTGTGGTCTTGGCTCACTGCAATCTCTGCCTCCCAGGTTCAAGCGATTCTCCTGCCTCAGCCTCCCGAGTAGCTGGGATGACAGGTGCCCACCACCACACCTGGCTAATTTTTGTATTTTTAGTAGAGATGGGGTTGGCTAGGCTGGTCTTAAACTACTAACCTAGGGTGATCTGCCCGCCTAGGCCTCCCAAAGTGCTGGGATTACAGGCTTGAGCCACCATGCCCAGCCTGTTCAATTTGTCATTAGAAAAATTTTTCATTTCCATTAAAGTAGATGTCAAGTTTTCATTTTAAACTTTCTTAAGAAAACTTTATATTCATTTTCGACCAAGTGGTTCTATTAGAGCAACATCCATAAGAGTGGTGAGAGTGGTGACGCGAGAGTGAAGTTGGGGAGACACCGGGTGGTGCAGTTACCCAGCACCATCTAGAGGAAGTGCCCGTGGGGTGGGCGGTTACCCAGCACCATCTAGAGGAAGTACCCCTGGGGTGGGCGGTTACCCAGCACCATCTAGAGGAAGTGCCCCTGGGGTGGGCGGTTACCCAGCACCATCGAGAGGAAGTGCCCCTGGGGTGGGGGTCCTTGCACAGAGGCAGGATCCAGTCCCAGCCACCCTCAAGGAGCTTGTACTGACGAAGTGGGGAGGGAGGCATGAGAAATGTTGACTCAGGGGCAGAGGGTCCTTAGGCTTATCAAGGAAGCTCTAGGGTTCTCGGTGTTCTAGGGGATTCGAGGAGGAAAGTTACATATGCAGGGTAGACAGGGGTGGTTGGAGGGATTTGGTAAAACGTTCATGAAGAAGGGATGGGTCTGTGGGGCTTCTGGAGTTGAAGTGACCACCACCAGGGATGCTGGCATGCGGAACCAGCTTCATGACTGTTAGCTGTCATCATGGAATGGAAGTCGAAGTGTGGGTTTAGCAGGGCTGAAAGAGGTGTAGACCTCCCATACTGGGAGAGAAGCCATGCTCAGGGAAGAATGCCCAGGGGCTAAAAGTCAGAGGCAGATGCCCATCTTAGGGGCCCTTGGTCGCCATAATGATCAAGACGAGGTCCTTCGATAAAGTCTGGTCCGGCGCCTCTGAAACACACGTCACTGGGAATCTGGTTAAAATGTGGATTCTGATCCATTGAGTGGGCCTGAGACTGTGCATTTTTAATGAGCTTCTGGGGGATGCTGCTGCTCAGATGCCCCACTCTTCTCTCCCCTAGCCCTCAGCAACAGCAGACACTTAGTACCTGCCTTTCTGCAGGGACATAGGAGGGAGGTTTGTTCGCAGTGACAGTTTTTGGGTAGTTATGGAGGGAGGAGAGAGGTAGGACTTTGTCTTGGTGCAGTTTATAGGGGGCTTGACAGAGGCAGAAGGGGTGGGCAGGAGTTGCCAACTTTTATATTTTGGTCAACTAGCGTTGTTTAAAAACAACAATGAAGAAAAGCCCCAACATCCTTGGTTTTGCAATAGTATAATAATAACACTGTTATCACCAGTATTTCCTAAAAGAAATGGAATTTCACATCCAAAGAGTCAGGAAGGCCTTATACTCCAACAGAGGACAGTCTTTTCAAGGACACAGAGCCAGCCCCCAAAATGCCTCACTGTGTCGTCCTCATTTTTGAAGGGACTTAGGAAACGTCACCCCAGGCTGGCATGGATGATTGGGCTGAGGCTTGGGGCTCTGGCTGTATGAACGGGAATGCCTGTGGTCCTCAGAGCTGAGGTCTGTGTTCCCAGAAGCCCCTGTGGAGTGGCATCTGGTCCCGGCCTGTGGTAGCCTATGTCCTTTCCCAGGAGGGAGGTTGCCAGGGCCTGAGCAAACACTGACCTGGAGTGTCCCTGCTTCTGAACCTGCTTCCCCATCGTCCTCACCCTGCGGTGTGTGGGATGTACAGGGACTGTATCATCTGGGCTGTGGCTTGTGGCCTCTCATCTAATGCTACCACATGCCCTTCATAGGCCATGATGAGCCATGGGCAGTGCTGACTCTGTTCTACCACCGATCCGGGTTCCCGAGATGGTCACATCCTGGGATGTGCTGGGGTTGAACAGCAAAGCCAGGGGAGGTCCTGGTAGTCTACTCCTGTCCCTCAGGCCCCTTGCATCTGGCTGGGAGAAGGCGCACCTCCTCCATCTGTATCCACGTGGAATTGACCATCATCCTCCACGGTCTCTGCCCCTGGAAATTGGTTCTTAGGTGGCCTCATGACTCAGGCTTCATAAATGGGGATCTGTTCTAGGACTTCAGTTGAAGCTTTTGGAACGAGTTGTTTTCCCTCCACAAGAAGTCACAGAGCTGGTCGGATGTGGGCTTGGAGTGCTGGTGGCCATTTTCTCCAACCCAGGTGGAGCCTGCCTGAGACTGGAACCAGCCCAAAGGAAAGCCGAGCAAAGACATTTTGAGGGTTGATTTCCCTATGGCATTATCTGCATCCCTGGATCCAGCGTGTGTGAAGCTGATGCACCCCCAGGCTTCTCAGTTAAACACTTCCTCCCTTTCAGGCTTCAGCGGCTTTGATTGGGGTTCTGCCATTTCTGATTATTACAGGGACTTAGAGGAAGGAAGTGGCTTTGCCCAGATCACAGGGCTCATGAAAGTGCGCAGGCTGGAATCCAAATGCCCGCCTACTTCCCCTCACATCACTCTCCCTTGCCTGCTTTAAGCTCATGCCCAGTCCCGGGGAGACCCATCTTCCCCATCACTCTTTGGGGATTCTGCCTAACCGAAATTTCCCGAAGCTGCTTCAAAGTGGAGTATCCCAGTACTTCCCAGGCGGGCGGTCACCCAGGGGCTGAGAAACACTGACCTGCAGTGCTCTTGCTTTTGCACTCTGTCCCCCACCTTCATCCTGGGGTGCATGGGGGCAGGAAGGGGAGGATTGTAGGAGTTGATGGGGAGACGAGAGGAGAAATTTACCTATAGCCTCTGCTTCTGGGGGGTCCTGTCACACTCCCAGTGACATAGAGCAGCCTAGAGATTAGGCTTTTTTTCGTGAAAGTAGGGTTCTGAAATATAAATCATTCTACTATAAAGACTCGTGCACATGTACGTTGATTGCAGCACTGTTTACAATAGCAAAGACATGGAAACAACCCAAATGCCCATCAGTGATAGACTGGATAAAGCAAAGGTGGCACATATACACCATGGAATACTATGCAGCCATAAAAGGGAATGAGTTCATGTCATTTGCAGGGACATGGATGAAGCTGGAAGCCATCATCCTCAGCAAACTAACACAGGAACAGACCACCAAATACCACATGTTCTCACTTATAAGTGGGAGTTGAACAGTGAGAACACATGGACACAGAGAGGGGAACAACCCACACCAGGGCCTGTTGAGGGGTAGGGGGGTGAGGGGAGGGAACTTAGAGGACAGGTCAGTGGGTTCAGCAAACCACCATGACACATGTATACCTGTATAACAAACCTGCACGTTCTGCATGTGTATCCCGTTTGTTTGTTTGTTTGTTTTTGTTTTTGTTTTTGTTTAGAGGAAATAAAAAAAAAAATAGAAGCTCACTTGCCTGGACACTTTAATATGGCCTGGGTTTTTGTGTTGTGGAGGGCTCTGTAAGTCATGGAAAAGGTATTATCAGGAGCTGCTAATGACATATTTAATTTTAATAATGAGTCACCCCATGCCCACGATTTATTACCTCCTGTGGCTCTAGACTCTGGTTCCTTGAGTGGTGTAATAGGGCGGAGGTTAATGGATAACACGATTAATTATTTAGGAGGTTCTTACAAAGCCAAAGACTTTGTAACAGATTAACTAATAGGTTCCTAACTTCATTATCATTTTGATTTTTCCGAAGAATATTTTCTCCCAAACCACTCAACTGTATAACATTATTGGGAAATGTCTAATTTTTACATGATTCCTCTGCTCAGTTTAAATACTGATGTTCTGCTTACTCCATCACCGTTCAGCGCCCAGCTTTCGGTCTTCACCTTATCGCCTGGGAGGTAGATATAATGGATTCAGACTTTATGAGCCCTGGAAGGGTTTGTAATGCAAAGCCGTATCTTAATGCTCTAGGGGCCAGAAATATTTCAGGCAATGTTTTAATTCTCACGAGGGACGAAGTGTTATGGTTGCAGGTGCAGCCTCTGAAATCAGGCTGAGCTGGGTGTGAATCCCAGCCTCTCCATTTAGGCTGGTTACGTCACGTCTCCAACTCAGTTCCCTCCTTCATAAAATGGGCGCGCTAGTGGTATTCACCTAGTTGCATTGCAGTGAAGACTCAATGAGAAAATGCAGGTAAACACTTCATGTGGTGCCCACCACAGAGTAACAGGTTAGGAGTGTTGGCCGTGAATGGTGATGGTCATCTAATAACAGCCGCTGGGACAAGGAGGAGCAAGCCCTCACCCTGGCTGGCCGCTGCTTTGTGGATGAAGGGCCTGTGGTTGTTTTCACACCGCAGCAACAGAATTGAGCATTTTCCCAGAAAATGTTCCCAGTCTAAACTGTTTACTCTCTGGCCCTTCATAGAAAACAAAAATCGCTGCTCCCTGCCCTCAAGGCAGCCTCTTGTGCTTGTATCTTCTCGGGTCTCCTGTCAGAGGCCTCATTATAGGTGAGCGCCGTCCAGCAGAACGGCCTGTGATGATGGAAATGTTCTAGGTCTGTGCCATGCTGCCCGGGATTGCGCCACTGGCTGCAAATGGTTGCTGAACACTCGAGATGTGGCTCCTGCAACCTCAGAATGGAATTTTAAAATTTTACTTAGCTGTAATTGATTTAAATTTAAATAGCCACCTGTGGCTAATGGTGACCATATCGGGCAGTGCAGTGACACCACACCAGCTCAGAGTAGAGAACCAGTCAACCCCATTCTAGAATCCTTTCAGAGTGCCGGGTGGAGGGCGCCGGCTTTGGCTGAAATAAAAGGAAGGGAGAAGGCTGCTCCTTGCATTTTTTTTTCTATTCTTTTCTTTTTTTTTTTTTTTTGAAACAGAGTTTCATTCTTGTTGCCCAGGCTGGAATGCAATGGCACGATCTCAGCTCACTGCAACCTCTGCCTCCCAGGTACAAGCGATTCTTCTGTCTCAGCCTCCCAAGCAGTTGGGATTACAGGCATGTGCCACCATGACCGACTAATTTTTTGTTTTTAGTAGAGACGGGGTTTCTCCATGTTAATCAGACTGGTCGCAAACTCCTGACCTCAGGTGATCCATCTGCCTCAGCCTCCCAAAGTGCTGGGATTACAGGCATGTGCCATCGCGCCTGGCCTGCTCCTTGCTCTTTATTATGTTTTTGCTGATTCAAAGCATCTGTAAATATAAAAATTGAACTTACTCTTTTATGTGAACTATTTGGTAAACATATACAAGCATGAAGAAAAAAGTTAAGATGCCTTAATCCCATGCTGTAGAGATAAAGGATTTTGAGCAGTACATTTGCTGTCACTTTCAAATATTTGTATGGTGCATAGGAGGGGAGTCATAATGTCTGCATGGGGTGTGCCCCCACTTTTCTGCTGGGACAGGGACCACACAGAGCTTCATATTATCCTGATTAACGGCTGCAGGGTGCTCAGTGTGCACTGGCCTCTCTGGGCAGCTCACTGGGCTGCACGCAGTTGGGGACTGTTTTAAGCTGCTCAGTGATGAGTGTCCTTGCTGTGAAGTATTTCTGTATTTTTCATGTTTGTCCAGAGTGGCCATGAGGTCCTCCTAAGAGACTTTGATCAATGTATGTTTCTACAGAAAATGTTAGAAGCTGCTGCTCCTTCACGTTAGCTAATGCTGGATCTTGTCCATCTTTCTTCCTTGTGCCAATCTGCTGGTGAAAAATTACTTGTCTATATTTTCATCACTTTTATTTATTTTTAAAAAGACATGTTCTGAGAAGTCACTGCTTGGAAATATCTCTGGTCATTTCTCTTGCTTCTTTTAGTTTCTGGGTGTGGCCAGTGGTCATAAGCCAGTTCTTGAGTCTTTGGACAGTTTAGCAGGGGCATGGATCAGGTCTGCAGATAGCAGACTTTGATAGCACTTTGATTTATTGAGGACCTACTGTGAGCTTAGCAGGTTTTAGCTCATTCAATATTCATAACCACCTGAGGAGCCAGGTGCTATTATCCCCATTTTACAGGTGAAGAAACTTAGAACTCTCTCAAGTCCTGGTGGGTGAGGGACATAGTCTGGATTTGAACAGAGCATGTTGCCACCTGAGCTCACACTCCTGGTCAGCCCACCATGGGAGGCATGGGGAGGGGAGGGTGCGGGAGATGGCCAGGAAGACCTGGTCTGGAATTGGGCTCTGCTTATTGGCTGTGAGGCTCTGGACAAAGTTATGTGACATTTCAGGGCTTAAGTTTCCTCAGCTCTCAAATGGATATCAGGATATTTAGTTTGCAAGGTTGTTGTAAAGAGAAATGGAGATGTGTATGAAGGCCCTGGCACAATTCAGATACTTCACCGATGCTTGATAAATGATGGCTGTTTTCTGTACTATTAGCAATGATTATTAATACAGTGATGAAAAATACAGAGCAAAGATGATAAACAGAAAGTGTCTAGAAGATAGTTGCTACATGAGAGTTCGCTATTATTTATTCTGTTAATATGTTACAGTGTAGGTATTTCTACATTCAGTAACATCATAAGCAAAGATTTTGCTTGCTAAGGGCCCTGTTGAAAGCCCTTGATGGGTGCAGGCTGTTATCTCACCAACACAGACTCTGATCCAAGGTGACCAGGAGAATTTTAGAATGATCTAGGCAAGGAAATTGCCATGCTTCCAAAGCAACCCACTCCTCAGGCTCCCCGTGGGGCTGTCTGCCCCAGCTTGCCACACCTCTGCAGGTGTCTGGCTTTGTTTCCTGTACGGGGTCTGAAGGTGAGCAGCACCTTTGTTTCCTGTATGGGGTCTGTTCTATGTTCAGAAGCAGGACTCAGGGCTGCTGGAGCTGGAGCCTCTGAATCCTTGGGGTTCTCCCACAGCTCCTGACCAGCTCTGCTAGAACCATGTCTCTGGCAGATGCCTTTTCCCTGTTGCCCTGTGGTCTGGCCCTTCTGCTGTAGGTTAAAGACATCACGATGTGGGTGGGTGGCCTGGTCTGTAAGTGTGTCCTCTAGTGACCTGTGTTTTAAATCTAGCCATGCTTACTGTTTGTCCTTTCTTGGGATTACATAGTTGGCCAGGCCAAAACATCTTAGCTCACGTGAATTCCAAGTTCACTGCTGGTAAAAATGCCACACATTAAATGCTCCATAGAAATTAATGTCTATAATGGATGCATTTCTCCTGGGAATTCACTCCTTAAAAAGGATGACCCTGTCATTGATTCCTGTCCCTATCCTCAACCCAAACATTGCCCAATATGAACAAATTTGAAGTGATCCTTAATCAACCAACGTACTAGAATAAAGAAAGAAAACATTTATAAAAAATACCAACAAACAACGGGGAGGGAGGAGTCATTCTTTTGGCAAAACTTTATTCCCTATTGTGGTTGATGTGGGTGCATTCTTTTTGCTTGTTGAGAAGTTGCTAGAAGACAGGGTCAGTGGTGGTTCTATGAGGGCGGCTACCATTTTTCTTGGGGGACTGCTGTTATCTGCCGAGCACATAGTTCTTTACATACTTTATCTTCCTGAAGCCTCATGAGAGCTCTAAGAGGTTCCCAGTATTATTATCCCCATTTTGAGCATGAGGAAACTAAGGCCCAGAGAAGTGTGGGAACAGAAAACTACATGGCCAGGGTCTGAATCCAGGCTGCTTTGCTTCTGGCCCCAAGGTCTTAGCCCCAGTGCATCCACTGGGGCTATTAAATGCTGCCTGGGTTCCTTGACACCTGCACCACTACCCCTCCTCCTACCAACCAGGTGGGGTTCGCTGGTATAAGCTGTCTTAGCATGTTGAAAGTGCTTTCGTAGTACTCAGAAACACTGTCATTTAATTGCTACTTAAGTTCTTAGTAGTTGTAGCTATGTTAGGTGGGGCAAGCCATAGCCTTGGGAGGACAGGGACAGTATCCAGTTTGTTCTCCATCCCTTGTCTATGCCTTATACACAGTAGGGTCTCAATAAGTGTTGGGTGGATGGATGGGTGGATGGGTGGATGAATGGATGATAGATGATGGCTAGGTAGATATATGAGTGGATAGGTGGGTAGGTGGGTGGATGGATGAATGGATGCATGGATGGAGATTGATAGATGGATAGGTGGATGGATTGGAGAATGAGTGGATGGGTGGGTGAATGGATTGATGAATGATGGCTAGGTAGCTGTACCAGTGGATAGGTGGGTGGATGGATGGGTAGGTAAATGGACAGATGGATAAATTGAGATGGATAGATGGATGGATGGATGGATGGATAGATGGATGGATGGGTTGATGATGGCTAGGTAGATATATGAGTGGGTGGGTAGATGGATGGATGAGTGGGTAGAAGTCCAGGCAGCTGGAAAGACAGTGGTGTAAGGACAGGTAGCTGGAAGGACAGTCATCTGAAGAGGAAACAAAGACATAGTATTTGAGGGGGGAATTACTTGCACACCCCCCAATTTGCTGACATTAGCTCCTGGAGAAAGGAACACCTGCAGGATGAGCTTTACACACCTGTCTGTTCTTTTCTCTTGGCCAAGAGGACCTCACCACAGTGGTCTGGTTACAGTCAGGGGAAGGCTCTACTGACCACACAAAGTTCCAAGAGGGAACAAGCATGGTGTGACCTCCAGCCAACTTGACTCTCTTATCTTCTCCCCACCTTCCTATCTTGGGCCTCTTCTGGGCTGGCCAATTGAAAGAGGATATTCATTAAGCTGACTTTGAGGAGTCTTGGGAGGCAGGCACAAAGAGTGTTGGCGTTGAGTCCCAGTTCTATAGCTTACTAGCTGTGTGGCTTTGTGCAAGTTAATCCCTCTCTCTGAGCCTCAGTTCCCAACCTGATGCCAACCTTGGGTACTGCTGAGGGAGGGGAGGAGAAGGGGGATGCACATGCATGGAAGGCAGTAGCAGGTGTTAATTCCCCTTATCTGACTTTCTATTTTGCTATCTTCATTTCCTTTCTCTTAGACTCGTGGAAGAAATGGATGGTGCTGGGATATAAATTTTTGAAACCTCTTCTCTTTCCTCCTCCATATTCTCCATGATAATGCAGGAAAAAAACCTTGCAAACCTGGCCATGATGCCCCTAGGCCAACAGAGGCTTTCCTAGTTCCAATTCTGGCATTGTGAGAGAGAGCTCTATGGAATAGTGAAAAACAGGTACTCTTCATCCTGTGCCTGCTGGGGCTGAGGCTGTGGGGTGTGCAACAGGACAGTAGAACATAGCAGATCGGTTGATGAGCTGTGATCTGGATTCAGACCTACTTGTCTCAGACCCTGGGTCAGGCCCTCAGCAGTTGAGCAATCTTGGGAAAGACTCTTGACCTTGGATGGTTGATAGGATCAAGTACAGTCAGTGTAGAAATGCTTAGCACATCACGTGGACTCAGGACATGTCAACTATCCCTGCGTTGGCTATAATTACTATCCTACTGTCAAGGAACTTTCTCTCTAGTTGGGCTAGGTCATGTGCACAGAAGGGTTGGAGGACAAGATAGTGAAGAAAGATTTCCCCAAACAACCTGGTTGGATGTAAGCTGGATAGAGCAAGGCTGGAGAGTGCAGATGCCCCTGGGGCCAGGCGGTCTTCAACCAGTCTTGGTGAGAAATAGCAGCTCAACTCAACTTTGGGGTGCAGAGACACTGGGGAGGAGTGGGGACTGTAGCAACCTAAAGTGCTCCTGCCCTGCCTGCAGAGGATGATGCTGCACATCCCTGCTCATTGTGATGACATGAGAATGTGAGTGACTGTCAGCTCTTTGGTTTTCAAGAGAATTTGGAAGTCTAGGTTTCCATGCATCAGACCAGTAGTAGAGAAGCAATCATGGGGAGAACCTAAGTCTTGTTTCTAGAGAGATCAGAGTGTTGTAAATTTTACCTTGCATCTCAGAGAAGGGCAGTGCTATTTTAGATTTGGGAGGCTGCAAATGTGATGAACTCCAAGAACACTGACAAATACCATTATCATCACAAAAAGATCTTAAATGTGTTTTTGAAAATCAAGCATTTGGCTTCTAAATTATAAAAATGGACCAAAAATGAAGCAGCAGAGTAGGACTTATAACCAAGTTTATGCCATTATTGTAACAGATTTATTTTACTGTGTTTCTCTCTCTCTCTATGCACATCGATATAAATATAGATACATAGATATATGGGGAGAAGATATAGATAGAGATAATATATGCATATATATATGTGTCTGGGTTCTCCAGAGGAACACCATCAATAGGATATAGAGATTTACCTATGGCCTATCTATTCATCAGTTTATTTATCTGTCTACCAGTCCATCCATCCATTCATCCATCCTTCTCTGTTCATCTGTCTGTCATTATCTTATCGATCATCTATCCATTCATCCATCCATGTATGTATTTATGTATGTATATATGTCTCTCTATCATTTTCATCCATTCATCCATTGTCTGTCTATCTGTCTATCTATCTAGATGTATTAGAAGGAATTGGCCTGTGTGTTGTGGAGTCTGAGAAGTCCCAGCAGTCAGCAAGCTGAAGACCTGGGAGAGCCAATGGTGTAGTTACAGTGCGAGTTTGAAGGCCTGAGAAACAGGAGAGCTAATGGTGTAAATTTCAGTCTGAGTCTGCAGAAGATTGATGATTCAGCTTGAAGACAGATAGAATTCTTCCTTATTCTGTCTTCCTGCTCTATTCAGTCCCTCAATGGATTGGATGAGGCCCACTCACGCTAGGGAAGGCCATCTGCTTTACCCAGCCTATTGATTCAAATGTCAGTCTCATCCAGAAACTCCCTCATGGGCACCCAAAATAATGTTTCACCAAATGTGTGGGCACCCTGAGGCCCAGTCAAGTTGACACATTAAATGAACCATCCCATGCATATCTATAGATGTGTGTGTGTATATACATTTGTGTATGTAGAATATATAATTATCCTGTTAAGGATGTCTCACAGCCTTGAGGCACAGATTAATTGTGACCTGGTGGTTTCCAGTGGTTCTGTATATACAAATAAATTATGCAGCAATGATGCCCTAGTCTCATTTTATTAATTGCTCTTCTGTTAATCTGTTTAAAGTCAATTAAACCTCCCAAGGCCCCTCACGAAGGAACCTCTCATGGAAATCAGTCTCTGTCACTTAGGAATTCTGAGTGGATGACGCATGGCTGTCCCAGCTCCTGGGTAGGGTGCAGACAACATCTGTGTTGGAACTCCTGGGTCTGTGGGTGATCGTTGTCTTGAATTTGGCAGTGGCATGGCCTGCGGAGGTCTGGATGTAGAGAAGGCAGCCTTTCTGCAGAGCGTTGGAATTTGGAAAGAAGTGGTCAGGATTAGAGAGGAAAAAAAAGAATTAGACACAGACAAGCATGCTGCCCCAGCTTACTCTCCCTCTAGTTTCCTGGACTTTTAGGGGATTCGGTGGATAATTAGTTATCTACTTGCTTGGTTGATATCTCTTCACTTTTATTTATTTTAGGCTTTTTTTCTGATTAGAACAGAATTATATTTATTATTGAAAATTCAGAATACATAGACGATTATTAAGAACAACAAAAGTAGTCACAAACTCCCCCGACCCCCACCCCAGAGATAACGCCTGTGGCTACTTTTGTATGTGTTCCTCCAGCACTTTTCCTATAGAAACATTTTTACCATATAAGGATCGTTCAGCGGACATCCTTTATTAAATTAATACATCAGGAGCTTTTCTCCACACTGCTTAGGATACTTGGGACCCAATGCTCCAGAATAGGAATTTGTCACTGTTTATTTTCCCATTCTGCTTTCATTGGAAACTGAGTCTGGGTTGAGGCTTTTGTTTGCTTCTTTCTTGCTATAGTAATTGGGATGAACTTAAGGCTGCCTGTCTTTTTGTGTACATCTCTGATTATTTCTTTAGGCTAAATTCCTAGAAACAGGAACCCGGGGCAGAAGGAATGAAGGTTGGAAACCCTTGGTGCATGATAGCAACTTGCTGTCCTGCCAATATTGGGGTGTTTGCTTTCAGAAAGAGCTCTCTGGTTGAATCAAATGGTTTTAAGAATTTAATTCTTCTTCTTTGTGTTTTTTTGTTTGTGTGTGTTTTGTTGTTGTTGTTGTTGTTTTTGAGACAGTCTCGCTCTATTGCCCAGGCTGGAGTGCAGTGGCACCATCTCAGTTCACTGCAAGCTCCACTTCCCAGGTGGATGCCATTCTCCTGCCTCAGCTTCATGCCATTCTCCTGCCTCAGCTTCCCAAGTAGCTGGGACTACAGGTGCCCGCCGCCATGCTCTGCTAATTTTTTTGTATTTTTAGTAGAGACGGGGTTTCACCATGTTAGGGTGGTCTCCATCTCCTGACCTCGTGATCCGCCCGCCTAGGCCTCCCAAAGTGCTGGCGTTACAGGCGTGAGCCACTGTGCCCAGACTGATTCTTCTTTTAAAAGTTGGGGATCATACAAAACATTAGCCGGGTGTGGTGGCGGCGCCTGTAGTCCCAGCTACTCGGGAGGCTGACGCGGGAGAATGGCGGGAACCCGGGAGGCGGAGCTTGCAGTGAGCCGAGATCGCGCCACTGCACTCCAGCCTGGGAGACAGAGCGAGACTCCGTCTCAAAAAAAAAAAAAAAAAAAAAAAAAAAGTTGGGGATCAGAGTAAGGTAAGAAGGTACCCTGCACAGCATCACTGCACACAGCGCACATTAAATGAGTGCTATTCCACTTCTTCACTTGTAGTATTTTTTTTTCCCATTTGTGGGAACTACATTTGTGCCTGATTTCCTTGTTGCTTTAAATTAGCCTTAAGGAAGTAGTGTTGGGGGAATTCAACACACACAGAGCGCTTGGTCTTTATTGTGATTTTGAGCAGCTTGTTTTCATGTGAGCACCCCAACTTTGCCTTTTGCTAAATTTTGCAACAAGTTTTGAGTAATTCTGCACAAAACGGTGCCCTTGCTCCAGGAGGAGAACAGACATTTGCTCGCTCTTCACAGGATAATTAGACTCTAAAATTAGAAGGCAAACACTGCATGTGAAAATGCATCTGAATAAAATCCCAGCGGGAGAATTAATCCTTCTTGGCAGTGCAGGGGAACTTGGGTGCACGCCTGATGGAGCGGCGAGAAGCTGAGAGGGAGTGAGGCAGCCCCTCCGCGGAGTTTTCAGGGCAAATGCACGGGTGCTGGTGACGCAGTCTCTTTACTTGTCTAAAAGTATTGGATTCTAAGTGAAAAGGGAGGTGGGGATAGAAAGCCTTCTGCCACGCCTCCCATGGTCACAGTTTGGATATCCTGTGAAAATAGCACGTAGGCAGGTATACGGTCCTGCTTGGCGTTGTTTGGTGAACTTGTTAGAGAACATGCCTGGCTGTGTTTGAGGAAGGAGGTGGAGCACAGGGTTCAGGGCTTAAGCGGCGTCTTCTCAAGGGCGGCAGCAGACCTGGAAAGTTCCAGAGCAACTCCTGCCTGCATCCATCCATCTTGCCAATCCACACGGAGCAGCCGCTAAAGGTTATGGATGCAATGGAGGGCTTCTGGTATAGTAGGGAGGAAAAGGCTCCATTATGAAGTCAAAGGCCATCGCATGCCTGCAGTGTGCAACACAGAGCTAGAGGTTGCAGCACCCTGATGCCCAGAAGCCTCCCTCACAGAGCTATGGCGATGGAGAAGGCAGCCGCAAATCAAGTCATCACCAGCAAGGTTATAGTAAAAAGGGAGTGATGTTTGCTGTATATCTAGGGAAACGTGTGTGTGTGTATTTCATTTCGAAGTGAAAAACAGTTTTGAATTAACTTCTATTTGTTGTGATATAAACAGCAGATATAAAAAGATATAAAAGGAAATAAACAGTGACTGTGGCATTGGTTGTTCAGTTTCAACACTATCTTCCGTTTCCTTAGTCCTTGTCCTCCCTTATTCCCCTCCCCCACCACTGAATTGTAAACTCCAACAGAGGGCGGGAACTGAGTTTGTTTTTGCTCCCAGCTGGAACTCTAGGGTCTAGCGCTGGCCTGGTGCTTAGCAGCCTGTAGCAAGTATGCGTTGAACGGGCAAATGTACACTTTGGTGGTATGAGACAAGCTGGTGGTCCTCTGCTGCCTGTGGCCAGAGCACTTTCAGCATACGGGGCCAGGACACATTTGCCCTGGTGTCCCCACACTGCTCCAGGCTCAGGCTGCACCCTCCTGGGGGCCCTCCCTGCACCAGCCTAGCGGTTCTCTGTCACTGCTCCTGCACCCTGCACCTTCCCTTTGTGTCACATCCCTACCTCATCACTACTCATTTGTTGGCCAGTGTTTTTAGAAGATCTCTTTTTTTTTTTAATTTCAGTTTTTATTTTAGGTTCTGGGGGTACATGTGCAGGTTTGTTACCAGGGCACATTGCCTGATGCTGAGGCTGGGGCTTCTGTTGATTCTGTCAACCAGATAGTAAACATAGGGCCTGATAGCACGTTTTTCAGCCCTCGTCCCCCTCCTTCCCTCCCTCCCTTTCTCTTTCGGAGTCCCCTGTGTCTGTTGTTCTGTATGTTTGTGTGTACTCAAGATTTAGCTCCCACTCATGAGTGAGAATAGGCAGTATTTGGTTTTCTATTTCTGCGTTAATTCGCTCAGGATAGTGGCCTCTAGCTGCATCCATGTTGCTGCAAAGGATATGATTTTGTTCTTTTTTATGTTAGCAGATCTTTTTTTTTTACCCACTGTCCGATTCTCCATGCATGATGAGTCCCCCAAAGGCAGGGCTGGGTTAACCTCCCTGGGCCCAGAGAACAGGTGCTCAGTATTTTTAGAATGAACAAAAGTTCTCTTGTGGAATCATGAGGGAGGTGGAGGGAGGAAGGAAGGAGGGAAGACCTCTGCCCTGGCTCTTTCTCCTGCCTGAAACAGCCTCCTTCAGATCCCAGCCTGCGGCGCCTTTCTCATCACGTGTGTGTCCGCCCCACACCGCCCTCCCTGGCCTCGGAGGCTAAAGCGCTGGCCCCTGCCAGCCTGGACCTCTCCTAGTCCTGCTTGATTTGATTCTGAGCGTGCTTATCACCATCTGGACATATGTTATTTATGCACAATTAAATGTTGCTTATATTACACTTAAAACATAAATTTATATAATGATATACATGTACATATGTGTGTGTGTGGTGTGTGTGTGCATATCCCTGTCGACACCACCAGAATATGTTTTAATGAAACCGTCATGTTTTAATGAAAACAGAAAGCTTTCTGTTTCATGTCGTGACACTGGAATGAAAACAGTCTCTCCCAGCATCTAGCTCAGTGCCTGGCACATCATGAAAGCTTAATAAATATGGCTAGAATTAATGAATGAGTTTCTTTCCCCTTCCCTGTCCTGTATTTTTAATGAGGCTGTTGAGCCTAGGGCCTCTGCCCTCTGCTGGTCACTTATCCTCATGCAGCCCCACTCAGGAGGTCCCTGGCCCGGTTCTGCCTGGAGTGTTGGCAGGTGGCAAGGGTTGTAAGCTCCTGCCCAGTCCCATGGTCAGTTCTAGGATCTTACCCCCAGCCCCTGCTATTCTGAGGGGACCAGTCAGTCGTCCAGCCTCCAGCCAGTCCCTGGGGATGTCCGAGGGAGGAAGTAAGTCTCAAGTCTCGCGAGGTGGGTGGCTCCTGTCATCCACAGCCGCTGCTTATTAGTGGGAGCCCTGGGTAAATGTCCTGCCAGAGCTGGGCTCACTCCGGCCTTCTGTGTGTACCTGGGGGCAAGGTTTAGCTATTCAGCAGGGGCTGTTTTAAAAAATTGGGTTGGTTCTGGATATGATAATACATTTTTTTAAAAGACCACTAAGAAAACTACATTTTCTTAAAATGACCTGTGGTGACTTTTACAATAGGAGCAAGTTAAATTTTCTTTCTCCACTGAGTTGTCATTGTTGCCTTTTTTTAAAAAATCAGTTTTTCTCCGTCAAAAGAAAGTACCTTACCATGTGATCTACTGAAATATAAGAGTTACATCGAACGATGTGAAAATGAAGCTTGTTTTGTCAGTCCTTCCTGCTGACTTTCTCAATCTGGGCCCAATGTGCCTGGGAGGCACAGCCGGAGCCCAGGGAGTGAATCCGATTGTTCAGTAGACGCAATTCCCCAGGGCAGGCCCTGCAACTACCAGTCCAGGCCTGGAGGGGAGCATGCATCCCCTGGGAACATGACTTGGAGCTGGAATCTGACCAGGCATAGGAGTTAATTGGGCGTGAGGAGGGGAGGGTGCTGGGAAGAACATTCTAGGGAAACCAGACAGCATGCATGTGTGCACACGTGTTCTATGGCAGAAAAATGTGTGAGTGTTTGGGGAGGTATGAGTGACTCTGAAAGGGTTTTTCCTCGTGGAGCACAAAGAAGCCTGTGTTATGGGAGGAAGCCCAGGGTGGGACCAGGCAGGGCTCATTAAAGAGATTTTTGTCTTTAAATGAAGAGCACCAGGAAAGCCTCTGAGGATTTTAAGCATGGTGGTTGGAGTCAGGCAGATCAGCTTGGCAAAGATTTGATGACTAGGGTATTAGTGTGTTCTGAGGCTGCTAATAAAGACATATCCAAGACTGGGTAATTTGTAAAGGAGAGAAGTTTAATGGACTCACAGTTCCATATGGCTGGGGAGGCCTCACAATCATGGTGGAAGGCAAAGGAGAAGCAAAGGCATGTCTTACATGGCAGCAGGCAAGAGAGAGCTTGTGCAGGGGAACTCCCGTTTATAAAACCATCGAATATCGTGAGACTTACTACCATGAAAACAGGCTGGGGGAAACCACCCCATGATTCAGTCATCTCCATCTGGCCCCACCCTTGACACGTGGAGATTATTACAATTCAAGGTGAGATTTGGGTGGGGACACAGCCAAACCATATCAACTAGCATGGAGAGGGCAGTGTGGAGTTGAGGGTACCAGGTGGGAGGCCCCCTGAGGTTGAGAAGGATGGGGCAGGGCATCAGGTGGCAGCCAGGCCCTTAGGGGTCCATTGGCAGGACTGAGCAGCAGGGTGATGGAGTGACATGCAGGTGGGGATACAGTCTTCTTCATTCTTATTCACATCTTTTCTGTTGATCCCTTTCCATCTCTTTCCCCACTAGTTTCCTGTGTTCTTTTGGTCCACAAGCTCCACACCTCCTGAAAGAAATGAATGCCGTTATTATCACATGCAGCCACACACACACCCTGTAGAAACTCATCTCCCACAACGCCCAACTCTGTAACCTGGTTGCCTAAATCAGAATTAGGGTCCCTGGATTCAGGTCTCAGTCCCACCCCTGATGTGCTTGTGAATCTCAGTGAGGTGCTTGGCCTTTCTTGGCTGTGTTTCCTCATCTGGGAAATGGGAGATTTTGCACTGTTTTATTTTTCTACTTTCTGCCAGCCTTGAAACTTTCCGTAGGACTTTACTTCATCTAGACTATGGGTGTAGGAAAGCATCCTTTTGGTTAATGGATGGCTGTTGTAGGCTAGGTGCCTTCCCTCCAGGAGGTTCCTCATCTTATTAGTGAAGATTCTTTAGTTGCACATGGCTTTAGTTGCCATTGAGAAACCTAACCAGACTGGCTTCACCATCAAAGGTATTTATTGACTAACACCATTTTGTGATTAGTCCAGGGGGAGTATGGCTTCAGGCCCATTGACCACAGGGTCTAATTATATTGTTTACCATTTATTCTTGTCCCTCTCACTGCCTGGTTCTCTGCTGGCCTGCTGTGAGGCCGCATTTCCTTCTCCTCCATTCCCCCAGGCTCCAGCCATTTTGAGGAAGGAGGAGAGTTTCTCTTTCCTATTAGTGAAGAATACCAAAGCTCTAGGAATCATATCTTAATGGCCTGGAGGTGGTCAGCTTCTTTTAAATCGTATGACCGGATTGGGCAAGGGGTAGGTCCCTTGAGGGAAATCGAGGTGTTGTAACCAGAAAAGGTTGTGATTGCAATTGGGTAGGAAAAAAAAAGTCCATCTCAGAGTCTTCAAAAAAGGTCTTTAAAATCTCCTTGTGATTTCTTAATCAGCAAGAGGGTGGCCGAATCTGTTTATCCCAGAGGCCAGGGATGGAGGGTCAGGGAAGGGTTGACCTTCCTTGGCTGATGATAACATTTGTTTTTTCTTCCCAGTCCAGGCTTGCACTGACCTTGGTACTTAAGGCAGGGCCTGTCCTTTCCTCTGCTCAGCAACATCCATCACTGCCATGTCCTTTTGGCACTAATTAAGAGGACACACTTGGATTAGGAAAATGATGGATTGGGTTGATGTGATTCGATGTGAGGTGGAGTGAATGAGTGACAAGCTCGCCCTTAGAGAAACCACCTGGGAGTAGCCACAGGCAGCCTGCGTCCCCCATAGGAGGGGCTGAGACGGCTTTGCAACCACCTCCCCCAGAACACCTGCTAGGAAGAGAGAGACCTGTTGTTCCTGCTTGGGAATGTCTGTGTTTACATGGTGAGACTGGGAGTATAGGCATTGAAGCATCAGTTTCCTTTGCTCCACCTAGATCAGCGTTGTTGATGAATGAGTATGGTAAAGAGTTGGATGATTTCCCCCCAGAGTTTCCATGCTGGGCAATTGTTTATTTACTTGAGCTAATTACTGAAATTTTTTTTCTATGACTTGGCCTAATATAAAAGAAGAGGCTAATGAGAGTTAGATTTTATGGTAAGCATATTGAAAAGCAAATAGCAAATAACCCATCTATGAAATTGTTATAAGAAAAGTTATTATGGTAATGGTTATAGGGCACAACAACTCTATTAAATGCTTGATGCTTATGGAGATTCCAGCCAAGATATGTGTATTTTTCTTAAAAACATTTCTTTAAAGCATGTGTCTTAATTTAATGCTGTCACACACAGGCACATCTATTAATGAAGTAAATTCAACAAAGAGTTAATTATAAGTAGCAGCAACATGTTTTCTTTCTTTAAATATTGTATATATTTCATGTTGTAACTTGGGGGCTAACTTATACTAGGTGGATTTTGTGGTAATATAAAGGACGGTTGTAATTTTATTGAGTATTTACTTTTATTTGGTTTTGACGAGCTTCTCCATACCTCAGACTATCAAAAAGCATCATTCTGTTAGAGTCACAGAAATTCCAATTAAGAACTCAGATGCCAATACAGACTGATTATTTTGAAGACTTTTTTCAGTTCATGACTCAGTTAATATTCAGTGGTGTATTTTCCATAGTTTAAAAGTATCACTGATAAGCTGGGAGTATGCCTTCCATATAAGATACAAATTGTCCCTAAGCACTCAATCAATGTTTACTTTACATGTTAAAAATAAGAAACTAAGACCTCATAATGTGGTTATATAGGTTCCTGTTTTTTGCCCTGAAGGTCCAAAGGTAAATTTGGCACATTTGTCAAAATATAGGTGAATAATTTACAGATGTACATCTATTTTATTTTTATAAGTATAGAAATAGATATAAAGGGATGCTGGAAGAATTTCTTTTGGCAAATGAGCAAAAAAATTAAACTATAAAGAATGAAATACTAGATTCTGGGTATAGAATAATATTCACAATGTAATACAAAATGTGCAGTCATTTTTGGTCATATTTTCTAAGACAGGTTTCTTAGAAATCTGTGTTTCTACTATGAAACACATAAAACGAAGAAATATTTATACATCAGCAGAACTATAAATTCAAAAATTCAGAGAAAATTCCAGATGGGTGTGATGTTGATGCTTGCATTTTTCTCTAAAATTAATAAGGTATGTGTGTATATATCTGCATATACCTACGATTCACATAAAAGGTTGCAGATACAAAGATTCTAAATTCATAGTTACGAAAATAAATATATATAGCTGTACCCTGTCTTTTGCATTATATTGATTGTTCTTGTTGGGGGGAGGGAGTTAATTTTAAAAAGCCAAGTGAAATTAAATTTTCCCATCAAAGGAAGGCACTATTGCTTTCAAACATCATCTTATTCAATACAAATTAAAACAACGAACTACTATGTCTACCCGTCAGACTAGCAAAAATCAAAGCATATAACAATGGCAAGTGCTGCCAAAGGATGGAGACCGGCTGACGTTAGTGTAAATGGGTGTGACCGCTTTGGAGAGCAATATGACCTATCCCCTTGAGCTGGGGACACTATGTCTCAGCAGTGCTTCTCCAGGCCTTTGCCCTGGAGAAAATCACATTTGTGAGTGGCAAGAGAATTATCCAGGAATGTTTTCCAACACATTGTTTGATAGCAAAAAAAAAAAAAAAAAAAGAAAAAAAGTGACAGGGGTTGGGGGTGGTAGGACAGACCATTGACAGTGGGATGAGAAGTCATGAACAAGAAGGATCTACATGGAAATTGCCTAGTTGTTGCCTCTGCAGGGTTGGGGGCTGTGATAGAGCTTCTGAGGTGACGGTGGGGGCTTACATTTGATCTATAATGTTTTGTTTTTTCTTGTGTCTTTTAACAAAAAGAAAACCTGATTTAAGCAAGTATGTCAAGATGTTAATCTTTGTTAATCCTGGCTGTTGAATGCATGAATGTTGTGTGTGTGTGTGCGTGTGTTGAAACTGTTAAAAACAAATATCATCTCTGGGCTGAGCATGGTGGTGTGCACCTGTAATCCCAGCACTTTAGGAGGCCAAGGTGGGAGAATGGTTTGAATCTAGGAGTTCGAGGCTGCAGTGAGCTGTGATTGCACCACTGCTCTTCAGCCTGGGTGAGAGTGAGACCTTGTCTAAAATAAAAAACATAAATGAATAAATACATCCTCCCATTGGATTACATTTTCTAAAGTAGCATAACTTTTCATGTCAGAAACTAAAATAAATTAAGTCACTGAATCATGTAGTAAATTATAAACTATTGCCTCTATAGTTGGTTGCCAAAATGGCCTGCCAGTATCTATTAATTAATATAAAACATAAAAGTAGAACATTTAAAAATTAAAGCATCATGTCATATTGCCATTACCAGCTAGCCATGTAAACCTTATGGAAGGAAATCTGGCTATGTTTAGCAAAATTACATAAGCAGTCCCCCTTTAGACCAGTAATCCCACTTCTAGGAATCTATCCCAAAACATCTTGGCGAATGGTAAAATAGCACACAGGCAATGGTATTTGTTTTGTCATTATTCATTATAGCAAAGTGTTGGAAACAATGTACATATCATGAAGAGTGGACTGGCTGGATAAATAATGGTATATCCAGACAAAGGGGTATTGGAAGACAATAAAAGAAATGAGTGTGTTCTCTCTCCTCACATGGAAGTCGTCTCCAGGATATATCACAGTGTCTATTAGTCAGAGTTTTCGAGAGAAACCCAAGCAACAGGATCTCTTTGTAGGTAGTTAGGAAGGTAGGTCGGTAGGTAGATAGATAGAGAACTAGATAGACAGACAGACAGATAGATATGGAGATACATACAGATATAAAAGGAGATTTATTATGAGGAATTGACTCATGTGATTATGAAGGCTGAGAAGTCCTACAATCTGCTGTCTGCAAGATGGAGCCCCAGGAAAACTGATGGTGTAATTCCAGTCTGAGTTTGAAGGCCTGAGAACCAGGGGAACTGGTAATGTAACTTTCAGTCTAAGGGCAGGAGAAGGTCCCTATCCCAGCTCAAGCAGGCAGGCAGGAAGGGATAAAGGCTGACTTCCTCCTTCATCCACCTTTTTGTTCTATTCAGGCCCCTATCAGGTCGAATGTTGCCCACTCATATGGGGGAAGGTCATGTGCTTTACTGAGTCCATCAATTCAAATGCTAGTCTCTGAGAGATGTGGTGCCTCACACCTGTAATCCCAGCACTTTGGGGTGGGGGTGCCTAGGAGGGAGGATCACTTGAGGCCAGGAGTTCCAGACTAGCCTGGGCAATATAACAAGACCCCATCTCTGAAAGACAAAAATAAAAAATTAGCTGGGCATGGTGGCACACACCTGTCTGTAGTGCTAGCTACTCAGGAGGCTGAGGCAGGAGGATCCCTTGAGCCCAAAAGTTCAAGGCTGTAGTGAGGTATGATTGCACTTTGTGCCACTGCACTCCAGCCTGGGCAATAGAGTGAGACCTTTTCTCTTAAAATAAAAAATGCTAATCTATCTACTCTATAATTTACATTAGATTCTTTTAAATAATTAGATAATTTCTATCTCTTTATTGACATTATCTGTCATCATACCTTCTCTTTCTTCTTTAAGAATGTACATATTTTCATGGAGATTAGCAGTTTTTAAGATCTGAAAATACTCTCATAGACACATCCACAATCCATAATATGATTTAATCTGGAAACCTGTGGCCAGATTGACACATAAAATTAACATCACAATCATTGAGTGAAAAAATATCTGGATATTTTTATAGAATACTGCCTTTCATGTAAGAAGGAGATGTGTTCACATGTGCATTTTCATGTGTGTGTGTACTTAGATTGTTCAAAATAAATGCTGGGAGCAAAAAGCGAGCACTGTAACGGTTGCCTATAGTGGAGGAAGTAACAGGGGATGGCAGATATAGAAGTGAGACTTCCATGAGTGCACTTTGTTATATGATTCTGAATTTTAAAGTGTGTAAATATTTTTACATATTCAAAAAATTAAAAGGGAAAAATAGTCTCATAATTGAAGACAGATGGAAATAATTGAACCTAACTGTATATCAAGTTGGTAGCTTAACCTGAGAAAGTAATTTTTTTTTTTGAGATGGAGTCTTGCTCTGGCACCCAGGCTGGAGTGCAGTGGCACCATCTCCACTCACTGCAACCTTTGCCTCCTGGGTTCAAGCGATTCTCCTGTCTCAGCCTTGTGAGTAGCTGGGATTAGAGGTGCCTGCCACCATGCCTGGCTAATTTTTGTATTTTTAATACAGATGGGGTTTCACCATGTTTGTCAGGCTGGTCTCGAGCTCCTGACCCCGTGATCCACCTGCCTCAGCCTCCCAAAGGTGCTAGGATTACAGACATGAGCCACTGCACCCGGCCCTGAGAAAGTCATTTCTTTAAGTAACATTAAAAGCCAGTATTTTAACTGTATATCCGTAGTGGGGTGGAATTTAAGGATGCTAGCATATGTAAATAAAAAGAATCATATATTTCATGATTAGTATTATTAGCTGTAATATGGATATTATTGTTTTGAAATTATAGGATTAACTTGGAGAAAGCAATTAGGCAATATGTTAATGTTGTTATGAATCAAGATTCTTATTATAAAAGAGATAAGGTATAATATTTTTAAAAGTTACCTGAAATCCTAAAATCTTAAATTTAAATTAGAAATATTAATATTCATGATATTCTTTCCTCTTAAAATATCTATTTCATAACTCTGTCTACTGAAAAAACCTAAAAGCAATGAAAACCCTATAGCAATGAACACTTTCTACACCCAGATTTTGTGTACTAAATACCATTCCCCATTAAAAGGAAGCAGAGTTTCTTGGAGAAATGACTGCTTCCTGGTCTAGGATACTTTATTATGCTAGAAAGCAAATAAGCTATCAAAGGTTAATGGGATTATTGCAAAAGAATTGAATGGTCTTCTGCTGGCAAAGAGGAAATACTTAATACATTTCCAACAAGATAATGATGAGAACTGATTGAAACACATCAGAATTTAAAAAATCTGTGCCTTCAGATGGTACTTCAAAAAATAATTGGTCACCATTGTGTATTGCTAGAACACCAGCTCTCTATTCTGAAAGTTGCAAAAAAAGGAATAAGAAACAAGCTTTTATTCTGCCTTCCTGTTTTATTTATATTTCAGGGTAACCAAATAGCTGATGATTGAAAGTCTTCTTTACAGAAAAATTTTAATTAATAAATGCAAAAGGAAAGAATGAGAAAATTACCATTTGACAACCCGAATGAAATACCAGGTGTAGGCAATTATTATCAATAGGTGTTAACATCATTAGGTCACTATCAATGGGAAATTTTATAATGGATAAATCAGATCAATATAACCTGAATGTACTGATCTCATTTTACCTCTCTAAAAGAAAGACAACCAGACGTTATATGCCTCCTGATATGCAATTGGAAATATACACTACTTCTTGTAAAGGATTCTTGCCTAAAAAATTAAGCCTGAATGTGACCAAGCTTTTAAATTTTACTACTGGTTTTCAGGAAATATGGGGGCTAAAGGAATGTGTTAACAAATTGACCAACTTCTCAAATAAAATATGAAAAAGTCACATCACTCCAGAAATTTTCCCAGTTTCCTCTTCGAGCCAATTCCTCCTTAGCTCATAGAGACAATTACTTTCCATAGATCTGTCACCATAGATTATCACATAAGTGGAGTCATACAGTTGGCATTTGTGTGCGTGTGTCTGGATTCCTTCATTGAACATAATATTTTAGAAATTCATTCAGAGTGTGTGTGTGTGTGTGTGTGTGTGTGTGTGTGTGTGCATGCATGTGTTGGTTTCTTTTTTTTTTAATTTAGTACTTCATTGCATGAATATCCCATAATTTGCTAGTCTCTCATTGTTGCATATTTGTGTTTTTTCCATTTTCTGGCTGATGTAAATAAAGCTTCTGTGAGGATTCTTGTACAAGTCCTTCTGTGGATCTATGTTTTTATTTTTCTTGTGTAAATTATAAAACTGAAATTGCTGGAACATAGGGTAGGTTTATGTTTAACATTATAAAGAACTTCCATATAGTTGTAAATGGCATGAGTTCTAGTTGCTTCACATCTTTTTCCAAAGTGAGTTTTGGCTTTCATTTAATTTTACCAGTCAGGCTGATATGAAATGGTATCTCATTATGATTTTTTTAAATTTATTTTTTATGTGTAGCTTTATTGAGATACAATTCACATACCATACACTTCACACTTTTGAAATGTAAACTTTGTTTTAAATATCTTTACAGAGTTGTGCAACTATCATCACAATTTGTCATCTTTGACTTTCTAGGAGTTTGTCCATTTCATCTGAGTTACTAATTTATTGGCATACAGTTATTTATGGTATTCCCTTATAATTTATTTCTGTAATATTGGTAGTGTTGGCCCCTTTTATACTCCTGATTTTAGTAATTTGAGTCTTCTCTCTTTTTTCTTTACCAGTCTAGCTAAAGCTTTATAAATTTATTGATATTTCAAAGAACCAACTCTTGATTTTATTGATTTTCTGTGTTGTTTTTCTATTCTCTATTTCATTAATTTCTGCCCTAGCCTTTAATTCCTTCTGAGTGCTTCAGGCTTAGTTTGTTCTTCTTTTTCTACTCTCTTCAGGTGGAGGATTTGGCTTTTATTTTGAGATTTTTCTTTTAAATATAGGAATCTAGAGCTATAAGCTTCTATTTAAGCATTTCTTTAGCTCTGTTTCATAAATTTTGGTTCATCATTTCTTCATTTTCATTCATCTCAAAGTACTTTCTAATCTCCCTTATGATTTATTCTTTGACTCATTGATTACTTAGGGGCATATTGTTTAATTTCCATATGTTTGTGAATTCCCTAAGTTTCTTTCTGTTATTGCTTTCTAATTTCATTCCATTGTGGTCAGAAATTACACTTTTTATTATTTCAATTGTTTTGAATTTATTGTGGTTTGTTTTATGGCTTAGCCTATGATCTGTCCTGGAGAACGTCCCATGCGCATTTGAGAAGAATGTGTATTCTGCTGTTTCTGGCTAAAGTGTTCTGTAGATGTCTGTCATATGGTATATGATATAGTTCATTTATAGTGTTGTTCATCTTTTCTTTTTTCTTCTTAATCTTCTGCCCACTTACTCTATTCATGAGTGAAAGTGGGATGTTGAAGTCTCCAATTTTTATTATTGAGTTATTTTCCCTTTAGCTCTATCAATATTTGATTCATATATTTTGGGGGTCTTATATTAGATACGTATATATTTATCATTTTTATGCTTCCCTGATGGATTGACTCTTTCATCATTGTTTCATCATCATCTCTCTATATCTCTAGTTTTAGAGTAGCTTTATCTGATATTGGAATAGCCACTCTAGCTTTCATATGATTGCTGTTTGCATGCTATATCTTTTTCCATTCTTTTACTTCAACCTGTTTGTATCTTTGAATCTAAAATGTGTCTCTTGTAGCTAGCATATAGTTGTATCAGATTTTTATTCAGTCTGACAGTCTCTACCTTTTGTTGGATTGTCTAATCCATTCATATTTATTGCTGTAATGGATATAGTTAGATTTACATCTACCATTTTACCTTTCATTTTCTATATCTCTCATGCCTTTTTTGTTCCTCTATTTTTCCTTTACTGCTTTACTTGACCTTAAATGAGTATTTTTAATGTAACCTTTTAATTTCTTTAATAATTTTTTAAAAATTTATTTTCTTAGTGGTTGCTGTGGGGATTACCATATACATTTTAACTTATTAGAATTCTTCAGATTCATACTAACTTAATTTCAGCTAGATATAGATACATTACTCCTGAATAGCAGGTTTTTTCTTCTGCCTCCTTTTTGTGCTATAATTTTATACATATTACATCTATAAGCTACAAACTTTACAATACATTGTTACAATTAATTATTACTTTATATGAATTTATGTCTTTCAAGGAAGCTGAGAGAATAAAGAAGAGCAAGTACTCATTTACAGAGTCTGTTATCTTAACCTTTTAATTTACCATTTCTGGTTCTCTTCATTTGTTCCTGTGGTTTCAAGTTACTGTCTTGTGTCATTTCCTTACTCCGATTCATCGTTGCTCCCATATACTTCCTTTGTGTTGTTATTGTCAAACATTTTACATTTCTGTATATTATAGGCACAATGATAGAAGTGTATTGTGTGTGTGTGTGTGTGTTATTTTATGTAATTGTTTTTTAAATCAGTGAACAGAATAAAGCAGAAGAAACATGCATTCAGGCTGTCTTTTATAATTACATCATTACCTTTACTGGAGCTCCTTGTTTTTTGTGTGTGTAGATTTGAATTACTGTTTGGTGTCACTTGATTTCAGCCTCAGAACTTTCCTAGCTTTTCTTATACGGCAGATATTTTAGCAATAAATTATATTTTATTAATCTATAAATGTCTTCAATTCACTTTCATTTTTGAAGGTACTTTTGCTGGTTATAACATTCTTGGTTAACAGTTGTTTTATTTTCTCCTTCAGCACCTTGAATATATGTCATCCCACTGCCTTTTGGACTCCATTATTTTTGATAGAAGTCAGCTGTTAATCTTATTGAGGCATCCTTGCAGTGACTAGTCAGTATTCTCTTGCTATTTTCATGATTTTTCTCTTTGTTGTTTTTCAACATTTTGATTTTGATGTGCCTGGGTATGGGTCTCTTTGCATTTATATTATTTAGAATTTGTTGAGTACCTGGGATGTATAGATTAGGATTTTTCTGACTAAATTTGGTAGGCTTTAGCCATTATTTCCTTGAAAATGTTTTCTGCTTCTTTTTCACTCTTCTCTTGTTCTGGTACTCCCATTATACATACGTTGGTCCACTTAATGGTGTCTACAATTTGCTAAGCATATGTTCATTTTACTTCATTCTTTCCCTCTGCTCTTCAGAGTCAGAGATTGCTGGGAGAAACCTCTCTAGGGCATTGCAGGTCTTTACTGAGGGCAGGATAGATGCCCTACAAAGTCTGAGTAGCAGGGCAGAGGGAGCTCTCTAGTGGGACTAGAAAACAAAGGTAGCTCTCTGTGACCCCTACATCTGCTGGCCAGGCTGTAGCATGGTCAAAGCACTCCAAGGTTCAGAAAGCTAGTACTGCAGATATAAAGTACAAAGAAACCTCTCAGTGCTCAGAGCCTAAGCTGTGGTAAGGGAAAAATCCCTCTGCTCTTGCAAGTCAGAGATTGAGTAATCTCTGACTGCCTTCAAGTTCAATGATTCTTTTTTCTACCAATTCAACAAAGCTACTGTTGATCCCCTCTAGTGAATTTTGAACTTTAATTATTGTAATTTTCTATTCTATAATTTACATTAGATTCTTTTCAATAATTTCTATCTCTTTATTGACATTATCTATTTGCCAACGTACCTTCTCTTTCCTCTTTAACAGTGTACATATTTGTAATATTTTGGACATATTTATAACAGTTACTTTGAACTCTTTGACTGCTAAGTCTGACACCTGGGCCCTTTCACAGGCAGCTTCTTTTGAATGCTTTTTTTTCTTATGTATTGGTTGCACTTTCCTGTGTTTTTATACATACTAGATTTTTTTCAAAGCTGGACTTTTTAGTAGATAATATATTTTAGCAACTCTGGGTACTTGTTTTCTTTTCCTCTGAGTTTGCCATTGTTGTTTGCTTGTTTATGTGTTTTGTCACAGGGATAGGCTATTTTAATGTTTACTTCTTCCCATAGTGTGGAGCCTTTGGTGTTGCTTTTCTGGTGCTGCAGCCTTGGGAGTGTGCACAGTCACCTTGAGATGATAGTAGTTTTAGCAGGTGTCTCTTTGACTTCTCTTCTCTGCTTCCTCCCCTAATCTCCCTGTTAATCTGTCTGCGTCTGTTGGTATCATCCCAAGCTATTAGGCTCCACTAACTGCCAAATTATTGCTCCATTATTTTTGACAATGTCCAGGGCACCTACATTCCTCTACAACCTGATCCAATTAAATTTGAACCCCTTTGCCAAGGTATTTTTTGAGGTTAGTCTTTGGGGTTTGGCCAGGAGGGCTCTTCTTAGTTGTCTTTCTCTGATCCTGTCTGATAAACTATCTGGCCTACAATGTAGCTTGTTGCCATCATGGAACTATCAGCCTTCTATACCTGTTTTCATGCTTGCTTGTTTTTGTTGTTGTTGTTGTTGTTGTTTCTCTGCCTATTACATCATTAAGACCATATAATGAATGCTTTAAATGATAATATCTTTTTCATTATAGCATTTCCATTTGGATGTTTATTACAGTTTCTATGTGGTTCATTTTAAAAACCTCTTCATACATGTTTACCTTTCACACACTATTTTTAAAAACTGCTATCATGGTTATTTCAAAGTTATGTCTGATAATTTCAATAGCTGGGCTATTTTTGAATCTTCCTCTATTGTCTGTTTCCTCTTTTTGATCATGAATCAAATGTTCTTGCTTCTTCAGGCATCATAGTTTATACTACATGTCAGGTATTCTGTGTCAAATAACAGCATATTCTTTTTCTTTCCATTTATGAGAGTTGGAGCACTGAGTCAATCTTACCTGTAGATCAGTTGGGTCTGGGACTTTTTTTTTTTTTTTTTTTTGAGACAGTTGAGACAGTCTCGCTCTGTCGCCAGGCTGGAGTCCAGTGGTGTGATCACAGCTCACTGCAACCTCTGCCTCCTGGGTTCAAGCAGTTCTCCTGCCTCGGCTTCCCAAGTAGCTGGGATTACAGGCACTCACCACCGTGCCCAGCTAATTTTTGTATTTTTAGTAGAGACAGGGTTTCACCATATTGGCCAGGATGGTCTTGATGTCTTGACCTCATGATTTGCCTGCCTCGGCCTCCCAAAGTGCTAGGATTACAGGCATGAGCCACTGCACCTGGCCAGGTCTGGAGCTTTTTGTAGCTTTAGTTTGATTCCATTTATTACCAGCTTCAAGTGCTTAGAGGGAAGGGTCAGGATTTTTCCCTTGCCACAGCTTAGGCTCTGAGCACTGAGAGGTTTCTTTGTACTTTATATCTGCAGTACTAGCTTCCTGAACCTTGGAGTGCTTTCATCATGCTACAGCCTGACCAGCAGATGTAGGGGTCACAGAGAGCTACCTTTGTTTTCTAGTCCCACTAGAGAGCTCCCTCTGCCCTGCTACTCAGACTTTGTAGGGCATCTATCCTGCCCTCAGTAAAGACTTGCAATGCCCTGGTTTCTCCCAGGTTTTTCCCAGCTGTCTTCCCTGCCCCCAGCCTTCAATCACTGAATGTCTGGAGTTCCCAGGATAGATTTCTCTTGAGTTTCCTCCTTAGCCCCCAACTTTCAGAGGGCAGCTGCCTTTTACTTAGGTGAGGCCCCAATATCTCTGGGGTTCTTGCAGGTTTCTTACTTTACCCCCAGGAAGACCTGTACAAAACAGTAGCCAGTGATTAAAAACTCACTCTGTGGCTTGGGCTTCTTCATATTCCAATCTGTCATCTGGCCATCAGAATTTCATTAAAGTATCAGCAAGCTTCCTCCAATCTATGGCAAGTCCCTGTTATTGCACTACTGTCAGGGGTGAAAGCAGTCAGCTGGCAAATGCCTTAAATAGTGTTTTCTATCACTTCATCTCCATAATCTGGATTTCATACAAAAGTTAGTCATATATAAACACTGAGTATCTACAGCAAGAACATCATTCTCTTGGAGAGCCAGAAAGTGAGTTGTTTTATGAAACATTTCTAATTTAGTCAATTTTCTAAAAATAGGGAAATTATACAATAGTCATTGCCTTTGCCTATGAAAATTATAAAGAAGGGAAATCAGGAGACTGTTACTTCATCTGTGGGAAACACTTTCTATTTGTCCTTACTTTTGTTCTTTTTTTTTCCATAATTCTGATGGACAAGGAAAAGAATGTGGCAGCCTGAATGTCTGTTTGACTGTATCTCTTCACACTATGATTCTCATTTTCCTAATGTCTGTTTCAGAATTTTAAAGTGGACAGTGGGTTATGCCAGTTTCTAGACACTCCTGTTACCTTATAGGAAAAGGAAAATTGGATTCGATTCTAGAGGCATGATTAGCAGAAGGGCACGCCCAGGTAGCGTGACTTTTCTGAATTAAGGAAGTTTGAGCAAGAGAAAGCACTTTTTCCTGCTGGACTGGGCTGCTTGTTGATGGCTGTGCCGTTAGGAATGTAGTTCCCTGTTGTGAGAACCAGACGGAGTGGCTGAGTTCATCCTAAAACTCAATGGACAATGGACAGGACCCCCTTTTTAGGACTTTGTTCTTCAGCCCCCACGGTACAATGTGTACCAGCAAAAGGATTTGGCCAGGTCCTCTTAAACGAGGTTCAGAATTGTCCAACTTGGACTTCCACTGGGCTTCTTTCTGTGGCCAGAGATGCCAATACATGTGGTTTTCTGCATGTGTGTGGCCTTGGCTCCTTGGACTCCAGGTTGGCCATGCAGCGACAGACCTGCCTCTCGGTGGGAGTTCTCAGGAAGTCAAATCAGATGGAAACCCGATCTGTATGCACGACTGGCTTTGGCAGTTAGGTGGTGCGAAAAATGAAATTTCTACTGGCTTCTCTTGTCCACAGGGTGACCGCTAGTGGCAGGGCTGCTTGCTGCGGCTCCTGATCTCCTTGTGGGATGCCTTGGATTGGATCGGTTTCTCCGGGCCCCTGTGAAAGGAACTCACGGTGGAATATTGTATTCGATGCTGCACAGGAGACCATTTAGAGACATGGTCTTCGTGCTCGAAGGGCACTCTTTGTGCAGCTACAGACCATTCATTCATTCCTTCATTTATTCTCTTACCCCAAATCTGTCTGCACCTGCTATGTTCCAGGCACCGCACATGACACCAGGATTGTGGTGGTGAACAAGAGGCTAGTCTCACCCTCAAGGGCATATAGTTTGAGAGAGACAGACACTAGACAAGAAATGACACATGGGTGTTTGTGAAGATGCTTAGGATATGGTGGAGGCATTTAGCAGGGAGATTTGACCTAGCTTGGGGTGGGGTGGGGGACACGGAGGCAGATTCTATGAGGAAGCAGCCGTTACCCTGAGACCTGCAGTGGGGGAGTGTTCCCTAGATGAGGAATGAGAGGTGGAGAGGAACGTGGAGCAGGATGGTGTTTTAGACAGAGGTCCTGAGCAGGAGAGAGCAGGATGTATGGACCAATGAAAGGCCCATGAGTCTGGAAGGTGGGGAAGGGGGAAGCATGCATGTTGCTAATATAGAGAGCACATCTCAGAGGCTGCATCCTGGAGGCTTTGTAGCTTTGTGAAGAAACTGGGATTTTATCCTTAAAACAAAAGGGAAGAAGTTGGAACTGTTCAGTAGGGAGTGACATGATTCTATTGCTTTTTAAAGAGAGCCCTCTGGAGGAAAAGGGGCTGGAGGGGGCAGGGGGTGCAGGGCAGGGTGGCCATTTCTGCAATCACTGAGGCAGGAGGTGCTGGGGGCCAGTCCTGGGCTGGAAACGGGGAGTGGGTGAGGGAACTGGACTAACCCAGAATGATGCATGAGGTGACATTCATTCCACTTGGTGACGGACTTCACAGGGAGAGTGAAGGAGAGTATGAGTCTCCTAGGGCTGCTGTAACAAATAACCACAAACCGGGGGCTTAAAACCATAGAGATGTGTTCCCTCACCGTTCGCAGCTCTGCAGGCCAGAGGTCTGAAGTCAAGGCATCAGTAGGGCTGAAACCTGCCCTGGAAAGTTTCTGGGGCAGGATGCCCCAGGGCCTTTCTCGCGTCTGGGGGCTGTAAGCCCTGCTGGGCTACAGCAGTGTCACCGCAGCCTCTGGGCACCTTCACTTGGCCTTTACTGTGCATGTCTCTGCACATCCTCTCCTCCTTTTAGAATGACACAGTCATTAGGTTTAGGACCCACTATAGGCTAGCATGGTCTCATTTTAACTCATGACAGCTGCAGAAATCCTACTTCTAGGCAAGGTTCTGGGTAGACATGAATCTTGGCAGGGGGGATCTATTCAACCTGCTACAGAGAGGGAGGCAGACTTGCTAAGGATGGCTCCAGGTGGCTGTAGCAACTGGGTGGAGACGTGGAGGACAGACCGACGCCAGCAGAAGGACATCAGGGCCACTGAATCAGAAACACACACGGATGTGTGAGTAAGTGAGGTGACCAGACCTAGTGAAACCCCCAGGTCTTTTCAGGTTTTTTGTCTGTTTTTAACAAATGAGACTGAAAATGTTTCAGTTCCCTCTTACTTAGTGAAAGCCGTTCTTGTGAAACTGACATGTAGCCCAGCGACAGTGACTCAGGTTAGTAAGGGCTGTGTGCTTTTTATGGCGTGTCGACACTGAGCCCTCACGCAGAGTAGGCTGACCGGTGATGCCGCGTGCAGGTGGTTCCCTGGCTCTGGGGCCGGCTGACCTGGACTGTCATCCCAGTGCTGCCACTTTCGAGCTGTGTGGTGGCCTTGAGGAGGGCTCTGGGCTTCTCTGAGCTGAAGTTATTTCCTTGTGCAATGGAGATGAAAACACTTGGGAACAAGGCTGTGGAAAGACTCATAGCATGGTTGCACATGCTTGGCAAAGAACCAGTCTGTTTAGCTTGCTTGTTTATTTTACTTTTACTGAAGGCGCTATGTGTAAAGATTATATTGTATATTCTACCAAACACATCAACAAGAGTGTCCAAGATTTTGATGCATATTGAAACGTCCACATTCCTCTTTAGCATAAATTATTGACAACTGCTTGTTTTCTTGTGGTTCTCCCACTTTCCTAAACACTTAGGGGAGAAAACCACACTTAACTGTAGGTTCTTAAAAGGATAGTCTTTATTTAGTAGACTGGGAAAGTGGTGGTAGATGGATAAGTAATTAACAAATGGGTAAGAAAAACAGTAGGCTTCCCCACAGGAAGGAGATGAGGTAGTGAGCAATCCACAAAAGGAGTGATTATAAGGACCTTTTAATTTTGAGAGACATTGGAGACATAGTTGTTCTCTTTCTGTTTCCAAATTCTCCCAGCAACCCACCTCCATGGCCATATCCTTGTTCCTTGGATCAAGCAGAATGGCTCTGCCTCCCAAGTGAACCTTGGGCAGACTACTCAGGTTGCAGTCCTGCCTGCCACCGCCTCCTTGTGACCTTGTCCTCCCACCCTCCTGGAGGCTCCTCCAGGGCTGCTTCTCATAGCCCTTTCCTGGTGTGGCTTCAACCACATGCTGACCCTGTCTGGGTCCCCAGGATCATACTTGGCTTCACTCCCCATTGGACCGCAGCCTTGACCTTCTCCTATGCCCCCTTTCCCAACTCCAGACATCCCCCTCCTGATCCCGGGAAGCCAGTGCCTCACTGCTGGCAGAAATCACATAACCAAGCTTCAATACATTTTCCACAGCCTTGGCAAAAGCCAAAGGGCTGCTTGCCAATCCTTTTGTGTATCTCAGTGTGGCAAAGTTGTTAAGACCTTGGTTCAAGTCTCACCTCCACCCCTCACTGGGGGCACCATACGTCTTCTGCCGACCTGCCAGATGCCACCTTTCACAAGTCAGCCCCTGAAATCTGACCTTGTCTGTGAAGCCTTCTGTCCGATTCATCAGAGGAGAGCGAATGTGCGTGCAGTATCCATTGCGAGCTGGGTGCAGGATTCTCCTGGCCCCTTCTGCGATCTCAACCCTCTCACAGGAATTAGGCACTTGCTCTTGTCTCCTTCCCTAATAGTATAATATGCTTACTTTGCGCCTGATTTACTTGGTTTTATTTTATAATCAAATCAAATAATTTATTCCAAGTGGTCTAAATTGAAGTTTTATTTTCAAAACTACAGACATAAGCAGTCTTTCAGTAGAATACCCACTGTAGTAAAACTTCCTTAATGGTTCCCCTTGTGTTGCAGATTTTCAAGTCTTCACCATTTTCAGTGTGATTACTAATATAGCAGGAAATCCTTCAAGTATGTGGCTTTCTCTCTACCTAGGACTCTTTCTTCAGGATAGATTCTCAGACACGAATGTCTACGGTTAAATGCCCTGTGCTTTTTGAGAAATGATGCAGGATTGCCATTCGGAAGGACCATGCTGACTTGTGATGCTACCAGCAATACTCAAAGGTGTTTGATTTCACTGCACCTCTATGAGAATTGGGAAATGGGACAGAAAATCATCTGGGGATAATTAAAGAACCCGAAGGTCCTTAGCACCTTGCTCAAGCCAAGTAAAATGAGTTTGTCATATTATGATTTTTTTTCCCAGCAGATTTTAAGCTATATACTTGGGGGCAGAAATAAGAAAAAGCAGATGGTAGGGGCAGTGAGGTTGTGCTGGAGTTTGAGCGAGTGATTGAACCTTAGGTGCTGGTTGGAAGTACTGCCCATGGGGGTCTGGGTTGAATTGGATGGAAACAACACTTGGAGAAGCCTGCAGAGGGGCTGAGAGGGGAGGGAGAGCCTGCATGGACTGGAGGCTCAGGTGATGAAGGGCGGGAAGATTGAGTGCAGGGTGGGACTCAGAGGCTTACATTCTTATGTGTGGGGAGTGCAGAACCCGCCACAGGCTAACTCTATGTTGGCCATGGTTATGGTTATCAGGAGTGGGGTTGGTGTTGAGGACATCAAGGCTTCATGATGCCAGGGGGCTGCAAGGATCCCCCTCTGTGGGCATTGGGCAACCCAGGAGATGGCTAAGGAGACTGAAGCCAGCTGCTGGGCACCAGTGGCCACAGGGGGTAGCCAGGATGAGGACGAGTGAGGGACAGAGCTGGGAATTACAGGTTCTGAGCTTCTGAGAAAGAGGGGCTGCCGAACAGCAGCAGAGGGATGTGGGGTCGACCGAGCAGAGGACACACAGATGAGGCCAGTCAGTCCATCCTGGCTCCAGATCCACCATAAAAGGAGGAAAATCCGATTGCAGTTCAAGTGCACAGTTGGTAGAGAGGATCTGGACACAAGGGAGTTTGTCAATAGTAGCTTGGAGGTTCCTGGGGCCCAGTGAGACAATCAAGAAGAGTTTGGAGGGCTTGACAAAGGTGGTTTGAGTGAGGAGGAAGAGACCAGAGAGGGCTGGGGCCCAGGGACTGGGACTTAGGGATGGAGGGGGCTATGAAGGTCTGTCCCGCTTCCATCTGCCTGCTGGAGGTCCCTTGCAGGGAGGCATGGCGGCCTGAGCCTTCTCCTTACTTGGACTTTCTGTGGCTGAGGTGGAAATAAAAGCGATGGACATCAATGTGCTGGTGTGTGAAGGCACCCCACGGGGTTAGCTCCAGGCAGACCTAGGCATTGTGTCCTGCCATCTCTTCCCTGACCCACATCTCCTGTTAAACTCTATGCAAACCACAGCCCCACACGCCCTGTGAGTCTGCGCTCTCCCACCCTACCTAAACCAGGCCACTGCTCTATTTTACAGGAAGACAGGGTTAGACATAGCATCAGGGGTTGCTTGAAAGGCACAGGGCTGGAATGTCAGGTGAATTCAGGGCCTGGGGCTACCATTCTGTGATAGCTGAGCTGTGGGCACGTTGAGCTATGGGCAGTTGGAGCAGAAGGAGCTCAATTTCAGAGGAAGAGAAAGACAGAGACAGAGGTAGAGAGAGAGACAAAGAGAGACAGAGAGACAGGGAGAGAGAGTAAGAAAGGAAGAGAAACAGAAAGATGGAGAGAGAGACAGAGACAGACGAAGAAAGAGGGAGAGAGACGAAGACAGAGAGATAGAGAAAGAGGGAGAGAGAGAGATAGAGACATTTAGAGAGACAGAGAGAGAAAGACAGGGACAGAGAGAGGGAGAGAAACCTGATTCCCACATGCAGACTGAAGAAGGGGCGCCTCCCGCTCCCGGAGAGGAAGGGGACATGCAGGGCAGGCTCGTGGTCCAGGTGCCCTGAGATCCAGAGAAGTCCCATCACGCCCCTTCTGATCAAACTGGTCTGAATGGGCTTCTGGTCCTTATGGTGTAATCTTTAAACCAGTAAATCTGATTATCACATGAAACTGCAGCACTACTTCCCTTTCATTACCTTTGAGGGTCATTTATTGACCAACAAAGAGACCCATGCTTGTGGAGCAATGTCCAAGGTGCCCAGCCGAGGCACAGCAGTGCTGACGGTCCTGACAAGTAACATGGGACACAGACCACCTGGAGATCTCAGCCTGGAGGTGCCTCCATTGCTCAGGGTTTTGATATTCTATTGTAAGTCCCCAGGTTGTCATTTAAACCTCTCTCTTCTGTCTTGGGATGGGTTAACGGTGAGATGAGGTGATCACAGAGCATGAGGCAGGGGAGGTTGAGGTAATAACGTCAGAAGTAAAAGTAAAAAACCAACCAACCCTCTAGCCCAGTGGGCATGGCTAGCCCGGTGACCTGTGGGGCTCCCACAACGGGAGTACAAGCAGCAGGCCCTGCCAGGGCGTGTGCTCCAGTGTGCTCTGCCTCCCAACTAGCCCATCGCATTGTCTCCTTCATCGACTCCTCCCACTTGCCTTTTCATGTATGTGACTTGAAGACCCTTGGTCTAAGCTGTGAATCCTGAACATGTGAGGCCTTGTCATAGAGGGCCCTAAACATCACAGGAAACAAAGCAGGGGCACCCTCGCCACGTAAATTCAGCTTTTCTGATTACAAGACAGAAGGGATTTTTCTGACGTTCCTCTGTCCCCAGAAATTCATGCAGAATCCTGATTTCATCACAACTCACCAGATTTTCCTTCCAGGCCAGCCTGCCTCCAGGGCTTAAGTTTCAGACCAGAGAGGGGGTGGAAATACAGAGGTGGCTCCATTGCCAAGGAAGTCCTGAAAAGCTTCCTGTCCTGCTTCCTTTCTCTTGTGCTGTGGATGGCCTTTCTGTCTAAGCAGATGTGTGTCACGAGGAGGGGCAGGTGTGTGTGATGGTCATTCAGGCACTGCTCCTGCTTTCCAGTTAAGATCTCCTACTTAATCACTGGCTGGAAGTAAGCAGTGAATTCCGCAGGGCAAGCCACAAGGGCAGTGCTAGGAAAGTTGCTCTTCTTCCTAGAATCACAGTTGGTTTTGCTAGTTTTCTAGAGGTGGGTGTATACACCTGTACACAGGTAGAGGTGGGCACATATACCTGTACAGGGGTAGAGGTGGGCACGCACGCCTGTACAGGGTTGGAGGTGGGCACATATACCTGTATGGGGTTAGAGGTGGGCACGCACACCTGTACGGGGTTAGAGGTGGGCACGCACGCCTATACGGGGCTAGAGGTGGTCACACATGCCTGTACACGGGTAGAGGTGGGCACGTACGCCTGTATGGGGTTAGAGGTGGGCACGCACGCCTGTACATAGGTAGAGGTGGGCACGCACGCCTGTACGGGGTTAGAGGTGGGCATGCACGCCTGTACACAGGCTCCAGGCTCTTCTTCCTGCAACAATGAGCTGCCTCATTTGGTCATTGGTCTTTCTCACGGTTTGCAGGGGCTGTACAGATACGACTCCTTGCTCAGATGTCATTTCAATTTGTTTCCTGGGAACAAAGCTCTCCCCCATTAAAGATACATCTTTTTTTCTCTATAGGACCCTTTGTCCATATTAGGCCAGGTCCTCAAACCTCCTTCCAATTAGGCAGTTCAGGAAATGACATGTGCCTTAGATGACAATTCAACAGAACAATTCAATGCCTAATTTTTTTTTATTATTATTTATGTATTTATTTATGAGCTGGAGTTTCTTTCTTGTTGCCCAGGCTGGAGTGCAATGGCGCAATCTCGGCTCACTGCAACTCCGCCTCCTGGGATCAAGCAGTTCTCCTGCCTCAGCCTCCCAAGTAGTGGGAATTACAGGTGCCCGTTACCACGCACAGCTAATTGCTAATTGTTGTTGTTTTTTTTTTTTTTTTTGTATTTTTAGTACAGACAGGGTTTCACCGTGTTGGCCAGGCTGGTCTTGAACTCTTGACCTTAAAGGATCCTCCCACCTTGGCGTCCCAAAGTGTTGGGATTACAGGCGTGAGCCACTGTGCCTGGCCCAAAGCCTAAGTTTTAGTATAAGACTGATGTGTCTTCAGATGCCGCCTCTGCCATTTGCAAGCTGTGTGACTTCAGCCTGGCAGCTCGACCTCTCTGAGCCTCAGTTTCTGCAGCTGTAAAATGGGGACCAGAACTGTCTCTACTCCCTAGGGTTGGAGGAAGAGCCCTCATTGTGACCCCCGGTGTGGAGTAGGGAGGAGTTCAGCACTGAGGAGTTTTCTCAGCATTCCCTGTCTCAAGACTGTGTTGACTACTGAAGATGGGGTCAATTACTACCCCTGGGGACTTAAAATAATCAGTGCTGCTTTTCCTCATTGCCTAATTTCTTATACTCAGGAAGTGGCCTCCATCTGAGGAGAATCTGATCCGTGGCCAAGCTGCCTTGAAAGTTTTCTTTTAATTCTGTCGGTAACAGCTGTATTGAGAGAGAATTCACATATCACGCAGCTCACCCGTTGGCAGTGTGCTGTTCAATGGTTTTGAGTATATGAGCAGTGTTTTGCAGCCATCACTGTGGTGAAATGTAGAACAGTTTCTTCTCCTCTAAAGAGAACCCTGTGTCCACTAGGAATCACTTCCATTTTCCTTTCCCCCAGCCCCTGGCCACCTCTAATCCGCTTTCTGTTTCTTTAGATTTGCCTATTCTGGACATTTCATAGAAATGGAACCACACGATATGTGGCAGTTATGACTGGCTTCCTTCGTTTGGCATCATGTTTTCGAAGCTCATCCGTGTTGTAGCATGTGTCAGCCCTCCATTCCTTTTTATGACAGAATGATATTCCACTGTCTGGGTACACCACACTTTGTTTACCCATTCTTCAGTTGAGGGACATTTGTGTTGTTTCTATTAATTGTTTGAACCTAAATTGCCTTTCACAACGTTCTTGTTTTGATATAACTGTCTGCTTGTCAATTGCAGAGTTCATTAATTCATCTCTTCATGTGCCCAGTGAATATCTATCGAGTGCCTAGTAAGTCTGGGGTGCTGTGCAAGGCATTTTCATGAATCTGTGGACTAGGCAGATAAGACTCCTGCCATCACGGAAGGTCCCATTCTAGTGGGGGTCATTTAGACGCTGTTCTTTCTTCTGATCTCTAGCGGATGACCAACAGCAAATAGCTACTAATACATACCATGACATCGGTGATGATGCACGTGGTGGGAAATGGATCTGGCTACAGGGAAGAAGGAGTGACGGGTGCCATTTCAGATGTGGACACTGGGAAGGTGTCTTTCTGGGGAGGGCAATGGGTGCAGAGCCGTGGATTTCACTGGTCTGGGTCAAGTTCAGAAATGGGTGGATTGTGATGAACCTTTGAAGAGCTGGAGATGGGGCCACCTTTTGAGGCAGAAACCTCTCTTTCGTCCTTGAGAAGCCTCACTTGGCCTCCCAGGGTGCAGTCGTCCCCTGCCCTGAATAAGCTCATGTGAATGGCCAGGATGTGGACACACGTCCACCAGCCTGCATTCTCAATTACATTGAAGCCTCCGTGTTCTCTCTGCATTTGACCTTCTCTGGAGGGTCAGTGAGGACAGGCATCTGCTGGGGGGCAGGCACTTTTACTGTTTCCATCCTGGAAGGTCTGGGAAGACCCCAGGCTTTTCTACTGTTAAGGTCTCCTAGAGGGAGCATTCAAGCTTGTGTTTGTTGGGCCTGTGACAGCACGTGGTGCTTGTGTTTACAGCCTGCTCCGTGCTCCATCTTCTACTGCACTTGGCTGCTTATAGGTCCATAGACCCAGATGGTCCTGTGGTTTCTGTCTCCAGAACGCCTCCCCAATCCGGCACTTATTCCCACTCTCACTGCCATCTCCTGGGCGTTGCTCATCAGCACCTTAAATGTTCTTTCCACTTCTCCTCTGCAATCTCGTACTTTCTCCTCCCAGACCAAGGACTGGAGGCATGCTTTCTGCGCTCATGTGCTCATGCTTTCTCGGCAACCTTGCGAGGCTGCCCCACCCCCTCCTCAGCTCCTCCCTGGTCCAATGGGAGAGAGCATTTGGTTTCAGAGAGAGCCATGTGGTTCTCCTTCTGTTTATTCTGAGCTTTTTTTCTTCATTTAGCATCAATTCCCGTCATGGAAAATCACAGGAGCCAACTGAAGGGGGATTTCCAGAATATTTGGCCTTCCTTGGGCCTTGGTGAAGTGGCTTCCTTGGCCTGGGCAAGTGGGGCTGTGACCATCTGTGCATTGACAAGAAGGCGGGGGGTGCGGCTCCATGCCGGGTGAGCCTCCTCTCTCCTTGCCGGGGAAGGGTTAGAGTAAGAGTTGGTTTCTCCAAAGCGATGATGCGTTCTTTCTCTTATGGGTCTGGCTTGAAAGCCACAGAGTTCAAAGGCAGTGCTGGGAGGTGGCTTAGCCCTCCTCTGCTTTAGTTGGTGGAAAGGAAAGGTAGAAACCTGAGGTCAAAAACAGGTGGCTGTGGGCCCAGGTCAGCCTGCGGACTTGGTTGGTTTGAACACAGTGTTTGTGTGTTTCACTGAACCAACATTTAAAAGTAGGGAGATTTTACACCAACATCTGGATTTTCTTTCTGGCTTGGCTTGAAAAACTCAGAGCTCGGGTACTGCTGGCTATTGCCGGGCTAGAAGGTTCATGAGGACAGAATTGTCCAGCTGTGATATTGGCTGTCTCTGGGGCCTGCACTGTGCCTGGCAGGTGAGGTCCATCCACTTAATGAAGGAACGGACTGGCCATGGCTCTTGCCAGGCTGTGTGGTTGCTGCCTGCTTTAGGCAGGACCTGCCTTCTCCAGTTAGGCCAAACCCTTGACCACCTGCACGGAGAATTCACACCTGGTTCACGTTACCTACTTACCTGTGTATCCAGCCTGGCCTCTCTAGGACATCTGCGTCTGGTCCTTGGGAGTAACTGTAGGTACGAGGAACGTGCTGAAAGGGATCCTCCTTTATTCTGAAATGTGGCCCAACAGGCTGCAGCTAGAGATTCTGGCCTGAGGAGGTCTGGAGTCCCCTGGCTCTAACCACAGCTTTCAGAAGCAGTTCTCAAATGTGGGCAGTTTGGGCACTGTCTGGAGACATTTTCAGTTGTCGCAGCGGGCAGGCATGGTGCCACTGGCATCTCGTGGGGAGAGGCCAGGGACGCTGCTAAACACCCCACAGGGCCCAGGACGGCCCCTGCCACAAAGCTTCATTTAGCTTCAAATGTCAGTATTGCTGAGGCTGAGGATCCCTGCGCTGGAGTCACAGTGCCCTGAGTCCCTGTCTCAATGCTGCCCTTGCCCTTGACCTTCCTGCCTCCCCAAGCCTTAGTTTCCCATCTCTAAAGTGGCGTGATCCTCACATGCACCTCTCTCAGCTAGATGGGGAGGAAATGCCATGGCCTGCATGTAGAATCACACTCAGTGGTCAGGGTTGCAGCTCTGATGTTCGGAGAGGCCCTAGCCATGGGGTCTAAGATCTGGGCTGCGGAATCCATCTGTGTGACCATGGGTGGGTCATTTGCCCTGCTGAGCCTCAATTTCCTCATCTGGACATCAAGAGAGGAATAGGGCAACCTCTAAGGATGTGAGGATTAAGTGGTTTAATGTCTGCACTCGGCACGTGGAACCTGACGAACGTGCATGAGCAGCGCCATCCTGACTCAGCAGTGTGGTTCTGGGGTCTCCTGAGACACCACTGCGTGCCCGACCCCCAGCTCGCAGCCTCCTCCCCTCCACTGTCTCTCTCCTCATCTACGAGTCGGGTTAATCCTCTCCCTTGACCCCACACCCCCCAGCAAAGTTTTAGGAAGTTGCCTGTGGTCGCCCTTTGGTGCATGAACTCCAGGGTGGGAAGACCCCTGGGGGCTTCCAGACAAGAGAGGTGAGTGGGGCTTGGCCTAGGCTGCGGTGGTGGGGTTGGTGAGGAGGGGAGGAATTGGAGAGAGGCCCTGGACGTAGAGCCCAGAGGAGATGCCTGTGGGTTGGGTGTGTCTGTTACGGTGAGCTGCAAACAGTCTGAGGCAGGAGGGTGCCTCACTTCCCTCAGTGTCTCTCCAGTGTGTGAGGCTGTGTAGTTTGTGGATTTGAATAGACTTGGAGCTTTTGGAGCATCTTCCTGGGACAACCTCAATTTATTTGGTGTCTTCTCAGAGTTTATCTGTGGGCGTGGCAGGAATGACCCCAGACTGGGTTCAGCCCTCTCTTCCTGGCTGAGCCTCTTTGGGTCTCAGTCTCCTCATCTGTAGAATGGGAATAGAATCCTTCACCCTGTGGCCTGTTGTTTTAAGTTTTCAGTAAGACCTGGTATTGGAAGCCCCCATCAAAGTGAGGAGCTCATGAAGCACAGGCATTGGGCACCAGACACAGGATCTCCTCCTGATGGCGGAGCGGTGTAGTGCTAAGTGGGGTGTCTGCGGTTTGCCCCGTCCAGGTCAGCAGCACGGCAAGAGGCAGGCCTTGGATTCTCTTAGACCTGCTTACAGCCGGGCTTCTGGGGCCTGAATGTGGCCAGTGCTCAGGTGGTTGGGAGCTGGCCTGGCGACACCTGGGGCTCCCGGACACAAGGGAACACGGGCAGCTGGGATGGTGACCCTGGGGACCCTGCTATCCTGTGGAGGCCCCAGGATTCTGACTTGTACCCAGGCTTGCTTGGTGCTGTCTTGGGACTGTCTCTGGGCTGGGACAGTGAGCTCAGGGCCCTTGGATGTCAGTGCCTCAGAGCTGCAGAGGGTCAGAGCCAGGCCTGGGGTGGACCAAGTGGTATCTGCACCCCTCCCAACTGTGTCTGAACTGGGTAGCTTTGTGCAGCTCAGTCTGCCTCTCTGAGCCTTGGTTTCCTCACCTGACCTGCACAGTGGAATGGGAGAAGAGCCTGACAGGGAGGCGGGATCAAGCTGCTAGGACTTCAGTGCAGCCCCTGGCAGAGCAGCCCCGAAGCTTGGGAAGGCCAGGAAATCCCAAGCTGGTCTCCAGACCCGCCTGCCCCATGAGTTGAGCTTCTGGCGAAATTCAGCTGAGATTTCGGTTTTTTATTCTCTGTACCCTGACAAGGGGCAGGAACCAGGAGCCAGCCTCAGCTGTCAATGTCCTGGGCCGACTCCCTCCCACCTCCCACTTAAAGGTGTCATTAGCAAGGGCAAGACCTCTTCTAACAGGTGGAAACAATTTGTCGAGACAGTCTGTGGCTGCTGCGTTTAGAGACCCAGAGACCCTAAATATGGACTAACGCCCCCAGAATGTTCAGAAGTAATGTGCTTCCCCAGGCAGTGCTGGGGTGGGGGGCATGGCTCTGACTCTTGCCCTTGGGTTTGCCCCCCTCTGCCCTCTTGCCCTTCTCCTGTCCCCCCTTCTCCTGTTCCTTCCCCTTCTCCTGTCCCCGCTTCTCCTGTTCCTTCCCCTTCTCCTGTCCCTTCCCCTTCTCCTGTCCCCACTTCTCCTGTTCCTTCCCCTTCTCCTGTCCCCCCTTCTCCTGTTCCTTCCCCTTCTCCTGTCCCCACTTCTCCTGTTCCTTCCCCTTCTCCTGTCCCCCCTTCTCCTGTTCCTTCCCCTTCTCCTGTTCCCCTTTCTCCTGTTCCTTCCCCTTCTCCTGTACCCCTTCTCCTGTTCCCCCTTCTTTTCATCCTCCTTCTCCTGTTCCCCCTTCTCCTTTCCCCCACTCTTCTGTCCCACCTTCTCCTGTTCCCACCTTCTCCTGTCCCCCCTTTTTCTGTTCCTCTCCCTTCTCCTGTTCTCCCCTTCTTCTCTTCCCACCTTCTCCTGTTCCTGCCTTCTCCTGTCCCCCCTTCTGCTGTTCCACCCTTCTCCTGTTCACCCCTCTCCTGTTCCCCCCTTCTCCGGTTCCCTCCTTCTCCTGTTCCCCCTCCTTCTGTTTCCCCCTTCTCCTCTTCCCGCCTTCTCCTGTTCCCCTTCTCCTGTCCCCGCTTCTCCACTTCCCCCTTCTCCTGTCCCCCAACTTCTCCTATTCCTGCCTTCTCCTGTCCCTGCTTCTACTGTCCCCCTATTTCTCCTGTTCTTCCCCCTTCTTCTGTTCCTCCCCTTCTGTTCCCCCTTCTCCTGTTCCCCCTTCTGTTCCTCCCCCTTCTCCTGTCTGTTCCTCCTCTTCCCCCTCTGTTCCTCCTCCTCCCCCTCTCTGTTCCTCCCCTTCCTATTCTTTTCCCTCTTCCCTTCCCCCTCCTCCTCTCAACTTACCCCTCTTCCTCCCTGTCCTGCTCCCTCTTCCCAGCTAATCATATTGAGACTGTACCTTGTGATAGACACTTGGGTAGCTCTCTTAGCTCATGTCACACCATCCCCGGGGAAGGGCACCCCATTGTACAGGTGGGTACACAGAAGAGGGGAGAGATGCCCCCACTACAATGTGTTGGGAGCAGAATTTGGATCTGAGTCCAGCTCCCCCATCGCCTGCAGGCAGGATCTGGGCTCCTATGGTGTCAGGGGGCAACTGCCTCTTCATAGCAAAGCTTCATTCGTTCAGTTCCTGGCTCTGGGCTATGACCCCTGTCTCTGAGGGTCAGAGAGGTGACTTCCCTTGCCTGAATTCAGATGGTTATGGAGTGGTGGTCCTGGTTCAGACCTACGGCTGTCTTTCTTGCCAGCAGCACTTCTCTCTTTGGGGTGATTTTCCCCCCAGAGGACGCTGCAGTGCCTGGAGACATTCTGGTTGTTATAACTGGGCTGGAGGGTGCTTCTGGCCTCTAGCACGTAGCTGTCAGGGATGTGGCGAAACCTCTTACCATGCACAGCACAGCCCCCACCACAGAGAATTGTGTGGTCCCGAATGTCACCGGCCCTGCTCCGGGCCCCTGCCAAGCTGACCCTCTGTTCCTGCACCTCAGCCAGCAACAGACATACCTGCAGCAGCCGGCGTTGGGGCTACAGGTGAGCCTAGGTCTTGACCTTCCCATCTGTCTGCCACCTGGGCTTGGGCCTGGAAAAAAGGTGCACCAAGGGTCCCTGGCTTCAGCATTTTTTGTTTTCAGGTTGCATATCAGACTCCTTGTCTCCTGAGGTTCCTTGGGGCTTGGCTCCAGGCAGCCTCCCTGATCTAAGACTTCAGCAGCTGCCTCAGGACTCTGCATGGCCAAGGTCCCCTCTGCCCCATGTCACCAAGGTCATCGTGGTAGCAGTGGAAGCAGGGGAAGGAGAAGAGAGGGCCCTAAGAAAAACTCCAGTCCCGCTAGTTCCTGGAACTTGCCGAAGGCCAGGAAAAGTTGCTGCCATTGTGGGTTCTGTAGATGGGATTTAGGGCTTTGGTTCAGGTGGTTTCTGCCAGGCTCTGGCCAGATGCCAGCCTATGCAGTGTTCTGGCAGTGCTGAGTGACACATCTCGGGCACGGAGAGGAGCACGCACCTGTCCCTGAACAGAGGGGAGGCTTGTTGGGGGCCAGCACTTGATCTACTGAGCCAGACACTCAGACCCTGGGCTGCCCTCCTCACCCCCACCCCTGCCCCAACTCTGCCTCCTGCACATCTATATTTTAAAATGTTTACAGATAATAATGGTGTTCAGCCCCAAAACGCAGACAGGAGCTTCCTGACAATTGCAGTGCTGTGCCGGGTTGGAGGTTTTCTCAGGGAGCGGAGCTGGTCCCCAGGAGCAAGTGAGAGCGCCAGGCTGTGGGGGCTCTTTGCCAATCTTGACCTTTCAGGGAGGTTTGAGAGAAAGACTCCAGAAGCCCGCGGGGAGAGCAGGGGTTCTGGGGAAGACGAAGAAGCCCTTCGTCCAGGATCCCTCTGTGACCATAAGGTGAGTTGCTTTGCCCCACGTCTCTGGTGAGGCAGAGGGCAGGGACTCTGTTTAGGGAGCAGGCTTCTTAAAGGCAAAGGGTTTGCAAATTCTAGCAGCAGCAGGGCCCCAGGAGAACGACTGTTTTGTTTTTTTTTTTTTTTTTTCCTTGAATCAGATGACTGCATTTGGAGGCTGGGGTGAGGCATGGGGGCTGCCCCTCTTGGAGCCACAGATGGGTCATTTTTATGTGTCTAAGGGGTCAGACCAGGATCAGCCCTGGGTTTCTGCCACAGAGTCCAGAAAGAGCCACGCAGGTCTTTTGTTTGCATGTGAATGTTATTTTAACCTATTACTTCTGGGCTAAAAATAAAAATTCCACTCGGATGCCTTTTTGTCTCTAGATTGTAAGATCGTTTCCAGGAAATAATAGATTGTCATTGATGTGCATTTTGACTGCATGGTGTCCTATTCCTAAGCCAGGTTTTGTAAAAATTCAAAGTAGAGGCGGTTTCCCACGGTGGAGGTTGATGCCTTCATTTACTGCCAGGAACATATGCTCCACTCTCAGAAGTCATTGTCCTGCCGGGATCGCCACCACTGAACTCTGGGTGGGAGTGCGGGTGTGGGTGAGGGAGAGGGCACACTTGGCTTTTGTGTGGTTGTACATTTAGTATCATTTGTGGACTTTTGGTTCTGAAAAATGGTTTGCCAGTACAGTTGGATGTCTGTAGTTGGGGGCCCATGAAGGAGACGGAGAAGTGAATTCTAAGTGTTAATATGGGTCATGGTTAAGTTCTTGGAAGCAACATTGGTTTCCAAAGGTGCCTGCTGTGTTTTTAAGCTGCAAAGTTTTATTTTATTTTTTGACCCAGTGGAAAATGGCAATTCAGGATCCCAAGGACTTCAGCAGAGGTTGTCTGAATGTTAAACCCCCTCCCCTGAAATGCTTGCTTTCTTTTTAGAGGACAGGAAATATGGGAAATTAAGTCCTTTTGTGGAGTGTGGTTTGCGTGTTGTTCTTTGAGGAGGAATTACGGAATTATGCACATGCATAACGATGGTAACCACATACACAATCTAAGAATAACAAATCAGAAAAATCCATGGTGAGGTTCATTCAGAAATAATCAAGAGTATATTGTTAAACTAAGGAGAGGATCAGAGGAACGCAGTCCTGGAGCCACCATTTCGGCTGTCACCTAGGTGCAACTCTCAGCAGAAGTAAGCATTCCCACTAAGATGTTCTGCAAATTTACTGCTGTTTAATCTCACAACTTTTACACCATAAGCTGAAATAATAGGCCAGTATGAAAATGCGCTCTTTCTTTCCCATACATTTTCTTCCGTTCCTGAGCCAAGCCCATAGGTAGCTTGGCAGTTTGCAATTCTCTGTCTACACGAAATAGATACAGATGATTTTTTCCTGTATGTTTTGGGTATTAACTCTTTGGTTGCCAAGCTGTCAAGCCCTGAGTCTATATTATACACCTTCAGGCTGTGGCTTACAGGGCTTCAACACGTTGTCGTTATATAATACAGTAGTTTTGCTTGTGGGGTGACTGTTCATATCGTGTATGCTCAGAAATTCTATTTTTAAAGTATAAAATACCACTCTTCAGAGCAGCCTGCTCACTCCTGCCTCCCCGGGAGCCACACGCTTTGCACTGTGGAGTTGTTGGCATGAAGGCACATGACATATGGATGGGAGCGCGTTCCTCCTGTCTAGGGCCTCTTAGGACCCGAGGAGTGGCTGGAGGCAGTTTCTCTCCAGTCCTGAGGTTGATGACTCTTGGTGCTGAGCCTGTGCTGCTATTTTTAGCTTCCTTTCTTCCTTGCATCTTGACATAATTCGACATGTCGCAGCTGAATCTCATTTATTTGCGGCGCTTACTGTGTTTTGTAATCTGTGTTTTGTGGGGCAGAAATATGCTCCTTGCTGGAGCATATTATATCGTTGTTATTTGGGGAAAGTTATGATACTATCAATTAACTTTAAAAGATGCAGAACACAAGCGATCCTTTGATTTTCTTTCTACTGCTAATTTCCTGGCCGGGAGCACCTGGAGGGTAGGCACTGTTCCTCCTCCTGCTGGACCAGAAGGCAGCAAGCAGTGCCTCTCACATCTTGGGAACCTGTATCAGAAGCACCTGGAGGGGCTGTTACAAAGGCGATTGATTGCAGCCCCGCTGGCAGAGTTTCTGAGTTAGCAGGTCTGGGTGGGTGCGGCAGAGGGAGGTGGGGGGCAAGTAATCTGCATCTCCACAAGTTCCCAGGTGATGCTGACGCCGGTCCAGCACTGCACTTTGAATCACAGATGGAGATCATGGCGGAGGGTTGGTAAATATTTAGGGGGTGGACGATGCCTACGTCCAGAGAGCCAATTTAAGAAATATACAGATGGTGGAGCAGGAGATTTTCAGTTGTTGTGTATCCTGTCCACGCGGTTGAAGATGGACTTGATTGAAAAAGAAATTAAAGTTGAAATAAAATTAGCTGACTGAGAGGATGGCTCCTGACAGTGTCCGATGCTGTGATGTTATTTAGGGAGGATGAAGCATCACGACTCAGACAACTTACTTTGAGATGGCCAACAGCACACACAGACATAAGTGAAGTGCATGTGCATGCACGCACACAAAACTCAGCAAAATATTAATTGCTGAAACAATGGGTGTTCATACTATTCTAAATTCATACTATTTCTATTTCTAATACTTTTCTGTATAATAAACATCATATTAACATGGTAAACACAATAATAGGGCTTAGGACAGCTTTTCTTGTGTGTGTACATGATAGTGAGTAAATCAAGATCACCCACATGTTCACAGCTGTGTTGCTCTGGGTGGCGTGGGCACTGGCACTATATTAGTCCATTTTCACACTGCTGATAAAGGCATACCCAAGACTGGGTAATGTATAAAGAAAAAGAGGCTTAATGGACTCACATTAAGCCTCTGGGGAGCCCTCACAATCATGGCAGAAGGTGAAAGGCATGTCTTACGTGGCAGCAGACAAGAGAATGAGGACAAAGCGAAAGGGGTTTCCCCTTATAAAACCATCAGATCTCATGAGACTTATTCACTACCACAAGAATAGTATGAGGGAGACTGCCCCCATGATTCCATTACCTCCTGCTGGGTCCCTCCTACAACATGTGGGAACTATGGGAGCTACAATTCAAGAAGAGATTTTGGTGGGGACATAGCCAAACCATATCAAGCACACGCATTGCTTTTGGGAGTTCTCATTTCCTTCCATTCTCCCTGATCCTTTATCTCCTTGTTCTTTCCTCCTTTCCCTTCCCTTCTCTTTCACTCCCTCCTTCCTGGTTTCCCTCTCTTCTGCTCTCCCTCCCTCCTTCCTTCTTCGTGTCCCCACCTCCTATCTTCTGGTGTTTCTGGGTCAGAGGACTCTGGTCCAGAAGGGTTCCGTGTGGGGATGTGTTGTGCTGAACCCCATTAACCTCAGTAGGGAAGGTACCAGGTTCAAGAGGCCAAAGAAGAGACCTGGAGCCAGCAAACAAGACATGCAGTTTTATTAGGGACTTACATGCAGGGGAGAGAGTCCAGTGGTGGCGGGATGGAGATAACTGTCTTAACATACAGAAACGATCCGGTGGTGGCAGGCTGGATAGGAGAACTGCTTTAATGTTCAGAAATGATCCGGTGGTGGCAGGCTGGATAGGAGAACTGCTTTAATGTTCAGAAATGATCCGGTGGTGGCAGGCTGGATAGGAGAACTGCTTTAATGTTCAGAAATGATCCAGTGGTGGCAGGCTGGATAGGAGAACTGCTTTAATGTTCAGAAATGATCCGGTGGTGGCAGGCTGGACAGGAGAACTGCCTTAATGTTCAGAAACGATCCGGTGGTGGCAGGCTGGATAGGAGAACTGCTTTAATGTTCAGAAATGGTCCAGCGGCAGCAGATTGGACAACATATCCACCTTCCTACAGTCCGGTGGCAGCAGACAGGGCAACAAAACCACAACTGCAACCGCCTGCAAACATCATGCAGTGTATACAGCATTTTCACTTAGCACCCACCCCTAACAACCTCCACCTGGCAACCTTCATGTAACCCAAGCTTGTCCAACACGAGGCCTGTGGGTCTCACACAGCCCAGGATGGCTTTGAATGCGGCCCAACACAAATTTGTAAACTTCCTTAAAGTGTTATGAGATTTTTTTTTTTTTAGCTAATCAACTATCATTAGTGTTAGTGTATTTTATGTATGACCCAAGACAATTCTTCTTTTTCTAATGTGGCCCAAGGAAGCCAAAAGATTGGACACCCCTGATAGTAACCCAAACCTCAGGGCCTCAATCCCCTGTACGGCCCGTGTTCCACAGGACAGGACGGAGGCTCAGATGTTCATCATAGATAGGAACAGATCTCTGGGTGGGCCACTCCCGGATTCCCTAGTTTGGAACACACATTCAGGTGCATCTGTCATACAATGTCATTCTAAGGGTGTGCTTAAAATATTGATGTCAGGTGTGTTTACCCTACAGGATGCTGTGGCATCTGCCCAGGAAGAAGTTGAATCATGTGCCAGTTATCATTTTCCCAGGATTTTCAGGCTGCCACCTTGTTTTTTAAATAAAGTTTTATTGGAACACACACCCATTTACTTACACACTTCTCTGGCTGTTTCCCAACAGAGTAGCTGAGGCAGAGACCATAGGTCCACACAACTGAAAATATTTACTTCTGGCCTGTTGCAGAAAAAGTTTGCCCATCCTAATTTGTTTCTGTGGGCTGGTTGTCTTGGAGATTCCACACATACACACATGTGCACATGTGCATACATACATACTCATACTAAAGACATGCAGCAAGATGTTAAGAGTTGTGGAGTCTAGAGTACATGTGATTGTTCATTATACTATATTTTCCTACTTTTTCACATGTCCAAAAAATTTGTAAAACATTTTGTTGACTGTGGCAGTGACCACTCCAGGATCTCTAAAGGAATGCCACAGGGCTCCATCCTAGGTTCTGAGTCTTCAACATTTGCCTCACCCACTTGGCAGGTTAATCGAATGGGTAGATGACACAAATCAAAAAAAGTATTAACAAAGCATGCCATATACTCAAGAGCCAAACAGATAACAGACTGTTAGGGAGGCTGAGACAACAAGGAGAAGTTTAATGTTCATAAGCTTCAGGTATCCAGCTCAGATTTACAAAGATCTTTGCCCAGGTCCTGTGAGGAGCAGACTCTGATAGAAATCAGGCCTCTGGGCTGGGCATGGTGGCTCACCCCTGTAATCTCAGCACTTTGGGAGGCTGAGGCGGACGGATCATCTGAGGTCGGGAGTTCAAGACCAACCTGATCAACATGGTGAAACCCTGTCTCTAGTAAAAATACAAAATTAGCTGTGAGTGGTGGCACATGCCTTTAATCCCAGCTACTTGGGAGGCTGAGGCAGGAGAATCATTTGAACTCAGGGGGCAGACGTTGCGGTGAGCCAAGATCGTACCACAGCACTCCAGCCTGGGCAACAAGAGCGATACGCTGTCTCAAAAAAAAGAAAAGAAAAGAAAAAAAAGAATCAGGCCTCTTGGCCAGACACGGTGGCTCATGCCTGTAATCCCAGCACTTTGGGAGACCAAGGCAGGCAGATCACTTGAGGCCAGGAGTTCGAGGCCAGCCTGGCCAACATGGCGAAACTCCGTCTCTACTAAAAATACAGAAATTAGCTGGGTGTGGTAGCACGCACCTGTAGTCCCAGCTGCTCAAGAGGCTGAAGCAGGAGAATCGCTCAAACCCAGGAGACAGAGGTTGCCGTGAGCCAAGATCATGGCACAGCACTCCAGCCTGGGCAGCAGAGTCTCAAAAAAAGGAAAAGAAATCAGGCCTCTTAATGGGACCAAAGTCTGAGGTCCCTAGAGTGTGTGCAAACTGTTCCAGCCACTGGAACATCAGTGTGCAAAGCCTCCTGGAGCTTGCATGCTAGTGGGGGAGGACAATGAATGGCACCTGTAACCAGTAGGGGATCGTCCTGCATGTTAATAATAAGTGTTGTGGGAAATGAACAGGAGAAGTAGGGTGAGGGAAGAGAAGGTATAAATGTGGTGGGCGGTAGACAGTTGAGTATTACATGGAGTGTCAGGATTGGCATCATTACAGAGGTGACATTTGAGCAAAGCCGTGAAGGCAGTGAGGAAGTGAGCCATGTGGCTATCTGAGGCAAGAGCCTTCGGGGCAAAGAGAACCTTCAGTGAAGATGCCCTGAGTAAGAGCCTACCTGGTGGGTTCCAGGAACAGGGAGGAGGAGCCTGTGGTGGCTGGAGTCACGTGAGATTGCTGGGGAGGGAGACGGGAGAGAAGTAGGGACATCGTAGGGAGGGGCCTCTGCCAGCCTTTGGGCTTTTGCTCCGAGTGTGATGGTGGGGGCGGGGGGGCATTGGAGGGTTTGAGATTTAATTATGATTCATCAGATAACTTGAGAACTGACTAGTGCCCAGGGGGCTGACCAGCCTAGCAGTCATTGCTGCAATCCAGGCGGGAGATGATGCTGACTGGCCACAGTGAAGGTGTGGACATGGGCACTTCTAGAAGGTGGAATGATGCAGTTGGCTGAGGGAGCAGATGGGGAAACAGGGACAGTGGAGTTTCAAGGGAGGACTCTCAGGTTCTGTCCTGAGTACCAGAAGGATAGAGCGTTGGTCCTGGCCTATGAGGGGAAGGCCATGGTGGAGCAGGTTTCAGGGAGAGAGCATTTCAATTTTGGCTACAGTGAATTTGGAGCATCTACTTGACATCCATGCAAAGATGACAAATTGGCAATTGGCTGCACAACTCTGTGCTTGGGAGAGAGGTTTGGGCTGGAGCTGTGCATTTGGGAGGCCGCAGCTGAGTAGAAGCTGAATGTGAGCTAATGCGCTTTCTCCCTAACTTAGTCATTTGTCTGCCACCTGTGGTCTAATTTGCCAAATACTTTCTTTTAAACCAGGTCTTTTTTTTTTTTTTTAATTTAAAGTAATTTTAAAAGGATATCTCTATGTTGCACTTTTAAGTAGAAATCCAATATTGTTTACCTTTGATAAAAGGTAACCATGAAATAAAACAATGACAACAAAACAACATTTAGTTCAAGTTAGGCATAGTCTCTCACTAAGGATTTCAAGCCAGAGGGTCCTCTGTATTATCCAAACACAGAGATCAGCAAGTGTCAGATGCCAGGGTCATCGTAATGCCAAACTAACACTCTCCTTTTGAAGTTCTTGGAAGATGGGAGGGAAATTGACAAGAAATTAGCTTCTGTTGCTTTGTCCTGGGTCCATGAATCCCTTGAAGTCACCTTCTTACCCTCTTATGTGCCTGGCCCTTGGGGAGATGATGAGCTGAGCAGCCATTATAGTGGATAAAAGAAGGAAGCTTGGGGTCCAACTTGACCCTCTGCTGGACGTTGGGTTTGCTTTAGGACCGTGTGTTTTCTGAAAGGCAAACTGCAATTTGCAAGAACGCATAGGGGGGCAATGGCTATTTATTCTAGAACAGACTTGGGGGATGACAACCTTGAAAGAAAGGATGGGATTTTTCCTGCATCGTTCTAGGATGTGGCCCTGCAGCCAGCTGGGAGGGATAAAAGGATACCAGTGGGTTGGTTTCACTTCCCTCTGGGCACAGGCTTTGTCTCTGAGAATTCTCATTAGGGCTCATATTTTTAAAATTAAGTAGTCTGCTCCTGAATAATATCTTTCTTTGGGGCGGTTTCTTTTTTCAGTTTATATGTTGGGGCCCCTTTTTGACATTACAGGCTTTCCTCAAATGCCTGGTGAGCCAGGATTGACCTTGTTCATTGCAGAATGAAGCAGCAAAGAGCTGGTGTGTGCTCACGGTGTATTTCAGCTGGTGGGTTTTGCTTCAGGTTGCCCAGGCCTGGAGGTGGCCTTGGTGCTGAGGGGCCTTTGCAGAACCTTCTCTTTGTGGCTAGTCTGGAGACAGGCAAGGATACTCCTGTACTTTTTGCCTGGAGATGGGAGTTGTCCATGTTATCTGCAATCTACCCTGGGATGATGGTGAGGGAGGGAGTCTGCTGTCATAGGAAGCATGTAAACAGACTCAGGCTTCTCTCAGCATGAGAAGGGATTTTGGATCTCTGAGGTCCTTCCTACTGTGAGTTTGCAGTTTCCCTCCACAACCTCATCCGCAGGAATCCAGAAGTGTCTGACGCCTTCCCTGGGCTGGGAGCCCCTGGAGAGGAGGATCTGCTGAGCTCTTATGACATTGTGCCCACAATTATGCAGGTATTTGGGAGATGCTCTGAAAATGCCAGATGAAGGGCTGTGAGGATGAAAGAATCTGCTGCTGAACACAAACTGCTGGGCTCCAGGCTACTGAGTCCGACTCATTCCATGGCCCAGCATGTCCCATGGCTCGGCATGTCCTGTGGCTCAGCATGTCTCATGGCTCAGCATGTCCCGTAGCTCAGCTCTCACTCCTTTGCTTCTGCAGGTCCCTTGGTCTGGCGTGTCCTGCCCACTTTTCCTGAGTTCTCTGAATTCTACTTGTGCCTCCAGGGCCCCCTCTTTCATGAAACCTTGACTCACCACCTCCACCTCTTTCCCCACCTCACCCACCTCTGGCTACTCTGCCACTGTCCTGCTCTTGGGACCCTGCACCCCCCTCCTGCTGGGTCCCTGATTCTGCCTTGCAGTGCTGTGGCCCCCTTCCTGCCCAGTAGCTGGGAAGGCATCCTGAAATGCATATCAGACTTTGTCCTGTCCCTGCCTCCCATTGCCCCTGGACCACAGCCTCTGAGATCCTGCCTGCCTTCCTCATCTTGTCTTCCATTCCTGGGGAACAGTGGCCACATAGCCAGGTGGCTGGCAGCATGGACTTGGGAGACCCTACCAGCCTGGGTTTGAACCCTGGCTCTACCGCATGCTTGCTTTATGACTTGGTTCCTCATTTTCCCCAGCTGTAAGATGGTGGTGGTGAAAGGACCTGCCTGGTAGGGTTGTTCTGAACGTTGAGATATTCAAGTGCTGAGAATACCACCCAGCACAAGGTTGGTGAATGCTCCAGGAGGGTTCACTGCCGCCATGGCCATTTTCCTGTTGATCCTGGAGTTCCGGCCACTCTAGCCTCTGCTCACATTGCTGGAACTTGTCAGACCATCTCCCACCTCAAGGTCATTGCCTCTGCCATGCCGTCTCAGGACACTTGTCCCCTGCCTTACCATTTGGTCAGCCCATTATCTTTTGGGGCTCAGGTTGAATGTCACCTGCTGAGAGCAGCCCTCTCTGACCATCCTTTTAGAGTGGCTTCCCCACCTCACATTCCCCATCAGAGTCTGGCCTGATGGTGTCTGCTGGTGGGTTCTGCTTCGCCCAACCAGAACTTGCCCATCATGAGGGGGCAGCCTTGCCTGTTGTCCCCTGCACTGCATCAACACTGCCTGGACCAGAGGCCCTTGGTAACTGCCAGTTGGCTGAATGAATGCAGGAATGAAGCATGAATAATGCAAAGATGCTGAACCATGATATGAGGGACTCTTTCATTCATGTGGCATGGGGGTGAGCTCCACCCCATACCTAACTTTTACTATGTGAGGGTTTTCCTTCTGAATTTATAAGGTGCCCACCTTAAAGACAGGAATTCAGCTCGTATCTTTTAATAGACCCTGCAAGGTATCCAGTTCCTAGGACACAGCATTTTGTTGGTTATTGAGTGAGACTGAAAGGGAATGAGATGAGTGGCCAAGAGCATAGAGCTGGGGCCTAACTGCACACATGTGGTCTTGGCCCCTAGTATTTATTAGCCAAGTGTCTTGGCCAACTTCATTTTATGCTACAATACCTCAGTCTCCTCAACTATACAATGGGAGTAATAATAATACCTTTTCTAGTTAGAGGGAGGATTAAATAACTCAGTTATGTTTAAAGTCCTGAAACAGTGCCAATGCCCACCACATTACATTTCTACGTAAATGTGAACTGCCTTGATGATGGTGATGATGATGGTGGTGATTGTGATGATGATGGTGATGATGGTGGTGATTGTGATGATGATGGTGATGATGATGGTGGTGATTGTGATGATGGTGGTGGTGATGGTGATGGTGATGGTGGTGGTGATGATGATGATGGTAATTGTGATGATGGTGGTGATTGTGATAATGGTGGTGATGGTGATGATGATAGTGGTGATTGTGATGATGGTGGTGATAGTGGTGATGATGGTGATAGTGGTGATGATGATCATGGCGATGGTGGTGATGATGATGGCGATGATGGTGGTGATGATGGTGGTGATAGTGGTGATGATGCTGGTGATAGTGGTGATGATGGTGATAGTGGTGATGATGATCATGGTGGTGATGGTGATGGTGGTGGTGGTGGTGATGATGGTGGTGGTGGTGATGATGATGGTGGTGATGGTGATGATGGTGGCGCTAGTGGTGATGATGGTGATGGTGGTGGTGGTGATGATGACGGTGGTGATTGTGATGATGGTGGTGATAGTGGTGATGATGGTGGTGCTAGTGGTGATGATGGTGATAGTGGTGATGATGATCATGGTGATGGTGGTGATGATGATGGTGGTGGTGATGATGGTAGTGATTGTGACGATGGTGGTGCTGGTGGTGATGATGGTGGTAGTGGTGATGATGGTGATAGTGGTGATGATGATGGTGCTGGTGATGATGGTGGTGATTGTGATGATGGTGGTGATAGTGGTGGTGATGGTGGTGATAGTGGTGATGATGGTGATAGTGGTGATGATGATGGTGGTGACTGTGATGATGGTGGTGATAGTAGTGATGATGGTGGTGATAGTGGTGATGATGATCATGGTGGTGGTAGTGGTGATGATGGTGGTGGTGATTGTGATGGTGGTGATTGTGGTGATGAGGGTGATGTTGTTACCTTGAAGTAGTTTTCAAAAAGTGGAATAGAATGGAATGAAAGAGAACACTACTGAGTTAATAAGAAGAAAGGTAGGGCACAGGAAGTGTTTGCTAGCAAATGGAAGAATCTAGCTTATTCCAGTATCAGTTGAATGCAGTAGACTCATGAACTTTACCGAAACCAAAATTTACTGAAACTGATGAGAGGATCCTGATTTCCCAGAGTGTGGACTGAAGCCTCCAGGAGGTGTCAGAGATGATTTTGGAGTAGTGCTTTTCACACCGTCTGTAAAATAGGGCCCATTTAAACAATTTTCAATCTGTTGCAAACTGATAATTTCATTAATGTGTAGAGAAACATTTTCACACTTCACCCCTAAGAGAAGAAGGTTTGTGGACTGGTACCTGGAACAGATACTTATCTTGTAGCTGCCAGCAAGAAACACTTTCCAGATGGGCACTGTAGCAGGACACTGCTAGGACACGCTTTGAGTAGCGCTGTTTCAGAAGAAAATCACATCACGTGGGGCTTTGAATTTCACAGAATCCTGTGGTCTGCTGGATGCTCCCCTGTGAATTATCTTTCAGTTGTGTGGTTGTATATGGAGGAGAAAGTTGTAGTTTGTGGCTCATGCATCACTGACTGGTGATATTGGATGATTTCTCTTTTCTAACAAGCAGAGAGCAGCCTCAGGCACAGAACCCTTGATGGGCACAATGTCTTGCCAGAATGGAATTACACTGACTTGTTTCCATTGCAATTTATTTTGTGGCCACTTAATATTTTTGGATATTTATTCTGATTTTCCTATTAGAGCCAAGATGTAAAGTTTCTTTAATAGATTATTTAGGGGCAAAAAGTGAGTTGCCTTAAAACATAATGTACATTATCATGCAGCTACGTGTGCATATATGACAAAAATCATGAAAGTGGTACAAGGCAAATTTGTAGAGGACTCTAGTGGAAGGCAGGATAGAGGAGTGAGAATAGACCAAATGGATGTTTGGGGTCATTTGGGACCATGTAAGCCCCTCCCCCTTATCCCTGGTGGACTAGCATTAAGGACATCCTCTTCTTCATCCCAAACATCTGCTTTATGGGAAACCACAGGACCATATTGTTGGTAGTACTGGAAAAGCCTAGTTGGCTTTATCTTCCGGATTCTGAGAATGTTGTCAGTGATCATGTTTCTTTCTTCACTGGAGTTGCTAGGAAGTCCAGCATCCAATTTCAGTTCCAACCTCCGATCCCTGCACAGAACCCTACAGTATGTGTTTTGTGTATTGAAGCCATGGAATCATGTATTTTTCCTCCTTCATTTATTTTCTCCCTGGCCTTTTTTTATTTTGTCTTGTTTTTCTTAACTGCAGTTTCATTTTTGTAAGCTGTCTTACATCATTGTTTGGAACACAGTGGGGGTAATTCATAAATGCTGAATAAATAAATAATGACAAAACTTTTTCCTCAAACTGCGAGATTAGGGCCACTCCATTGTTAGAGTTATTTTAATGTGATCGGGACAAAGAGGCCAAGAGTGTTGTAGGAAGTAAGCTTTGTTCTCGCGGGCTTGGGCTGGGCGATGCTGTGGTTGTTGGGAACGCTAATTTCTGTTATTTGGTGGTGCTCATATCTCAGGCCTCTGTTTGAGAAACAACATAGATTCCTCCAAGGCACATATTTGCATCCTGTGTGGGCCGAGGTGCCTGGCTTCATTCTTTCTCCAGATACCCACACTATCTCATGGGTATTTTTAAATGCATATCTTGAGAGCCAACTTCTCTGCTGTGTGCAGGCTTTTCATGATGCCAGGAGAGTTGCCATGTGGATTTGCAGGGGCTGAGGGCAGAAACAAGGCACGGGCAGCATCAGCTCAATGGGTAGGACCCACTGTCCTTTCAGCCCTTGGTGGGGTGGCCTTGGAGGAAGGGTCAGTCTCCAAGCGGGGCAGAACTCAGTTCCAGGTTGGCCAGAAGGCCAAATGGACTGTGGGGTAGGTCTGAGGTCGGGTAGTGGGGTGACCCAGAAGCGGGAAGATGGTGTGTCAAACGTAGAGTGAGACAGAGATGGCAGGGGCTGGGGAGTTGTTGGGTCCTGCGTTTTTTCACACTTGTGTGGGGATCTTGAGGAGTTTTGTAGAGGTGCCACAGGGTCTGCCTGTTGAGGAGCAAACCAAACTGACCGGGTTACAGGTGCCATCCACTGTCCCTTCCCATCTGATTGGTTTGGATACTAGGATGTTGCATGGATTCGCCTGGAGTTCAGACATAGCCAGTGAAACAATTTTGAACCCCCTGCAGTAGTCCAGCCCCTCATTTGGCACTAAAGGAAACTGACACCTTGCCAGGGATCCCAAAGTGGTAATCCCTCATCCTCTTGCAAAGTTCCAGGGGAGGGCACCACCCTCCACCTAGCTACTGAAGCCAGAAACCTGGGCATTCACCTGCCCCTTCCATTTTCCTCCTCATCCCCATCCCTGCCACATCTCTGCATCCTGGCATCTCCAGCCTTCAGCACCTCTCCAATTCATCTGCTTCTCATTACCCCCAGCCACACCACGAAGGTCTAGGCCCCCCTTGTCTCTGCGCTGGGAGGGCACAGATGCATCCTGAGCCTTCCAGCTTCCTCTATTAGGCCCATCTAATTGGGTTTCTGCTGGGCAATGGGAGTGATCATTTGAAACTTCAAATCTCATTATGACAGGCTACACCCCTTCCTCCATGTTCCCATCTTGTTTCAGATCTTTCAGTGGTTGCTCATGGCTTGTAAAATCAAACAAAACAAAACACCCAAATTCCTCACCAAGCCCCATCCTGCACCTCTGGCCTTATGATGGCATGATTCTTTGAGTCTGGGGACCTGGACACATGGTCTGAGCTGTGCTAGAACTCTAACCCACACTGCCCCCTGCCATGCACAAACACAGATGTTTGCTGGCTGACTCCAGCTCACCCTCCCATCCTAGCCTCGGCATCACTTCTGCAAGAAGGCCCCTTCCAATTTCAGCAGGCTCCATCACGTCATCCTTCCTGATGCCCTTTGGCATTCTGGGCTAATCCTTCGGGGCCCTCAGACCCCATCCCCACTGCCTTAGTTGTCTGGCTTGCTCTGTCTCTTCCCCCACTGGGTTGTCAGCTTCCTGAGAGCCAAAGTCACATTTAGCATTAGCCTGCGTCCCCGGCCTTCAGTGCGGTGCTTCTTCGGGCACAGGAGGTGTGTGCAGAATGGAAGGAGACTTTAGTTTTGTGGGGAGACTGTATTATTGAGAAGTGGTTTCATGCTCCAAAGCAGGAAATATCTTCCTTCTCCTCTTCCTCTTCTTCCTAGTAAATTCTTCCTCCTCACTGGGTGGATGAAGCATCTCATGGTGGAATAGTTTCAGATCCAGGGTTCCCAGGAAAGGGATCCACCTCCAGTTCACCATCCCCTTCTCTTTCCTGGGAGGTCTCTGGTGCTTATGCTACTAATAATGAACATTTAACTAATGAGTTGCTACCTGTTCATATTACAAAAGCCTCCCTGCCAATGGCCACGAGAGACATTCCTGGGATCAAATCAGATAAGATTTATGGAGCTTCCTGCATAACAGGGTAACACAGCATTGAGGGCCATGACAGCATCCCAATATGCAGGACCGGGAGGGATTTTTTACAGGGCTTGACATATGAACTGGATGATTCTAGAAGAAATGAAAGAAGCAAGGACCAGCTCTATCTGATACTATCAAGAAAGAGGCCTCCCACTATAGGATATCTCAGTGGTCTTTGTTCAGGAGGTTGGAGGAACTAGTTGAGACTGGGTAAGAGCAGGACCCCTGCACGTGGAGGGGACGTCAGTCACATTTTTAGCTTCTATATGGCCTCAGGTGTCCTGGTGGAGACCTTGGCTCTCCTGTCAGAAGCTTCCTCTGATTGTCAACAGGTGTGATTTTATTTTACTCTTTATGCTTTCATCTTTCGTGTTTAAAACTTTGATCAGTCTAGAATTTCTTTTGATATAAAATGTGAGGGACAGAGCCAACCTACTTTTCTATTTTAGATTGCCATCAATTGTCCCAACTACGTTTATTGAATGATAATTGCTTTACTCTGATTTTCTTGCCTCCTTTATAAATACATTAAATTCCATACAATTTTGTGTCTATTTTTGGACTTTTCATTTTGTCCCATTGAATTCTGTCTATCCTTGCAACAAAGCCACATTGTTTTAATTATTATCACTATATTATATGTTTTAATAACAGAAGTCTCTTTCCCTCATACCTTATTCCTCTTGCAGCTTTTTCTACTTCTTGTTTATTTTTTATATAAATTTTATCTTATTTCCTATATGTCTTTTAAATATCTGATAACTTTAGCAGGATTTTAGTTGTGTAAGAAATATAGAATTTTAATCCTGGAAGAATGCTGAGGAGGTTTCTAACTCTCTCATTTTCTGGAGAGGATATGATTTTATCAAAGTGATGCTGTGAGTTTACGGCAGTGAGAAACCAGGGAATCCCCAACCCTGAACCCACCTCCAGATCCACTCGCCCCACCAAGCCTCCAGCTTTTGACCCTGCATGTTTTTAGGTACCCAGAAAGAACTTAATATTTAGCTTAGTGGACTGCTACGATTTAAATTTGACCTTTTGAATCCAAGCACCTCCTTCTGCTATGTTGCTTTTAGAAGAAAGGACAAAGCTAAGGAATTCAACCTTTATTTCCATTTATCTCTTAGCCTTCCGAGATAGGCCGCAATGTGGCCAACACCACTCCTTTGCCTCCATGGTCAAAGTTGGAAGGAAGTTCTTTCAGAGGGGTTGGCTTCATTGATATTGTGGGGAAAACCTTACAAGTACCCAGGGCACGGTGTTTGATAAGGAAGTGAGTGGTGTGAAATCCAGTCTCAAGAACAAAAGCCCTACAAGCCTGTACCCAACAGAGCCACTGGCCTAGAATGGTAATAAATAGAATTGGGTGACAACCCTGAAGGTCACCCGTGGTTCAGCTCCGGAGGTGTCCTTGTTTGTACTCACTTTGAGTTACCATCAACTTATAAATAGTCTCAGGCCAATTGCCCAGTGATGATTTTGACTGTCCCTTGCCAGGGCCTGGGCTTGTGGTTTGGTTGTGAGTCTGTCATGGTCTCTGTGCTCAGAGAAGGAGGAAGGAAGATGATGGATGCTTCTGGTGATGCAAGCAATGAACATTTTTGGACAATGTGCCTGATACCATTCTCTGTACTCTCCATGAGTTAATCCTTCAGTCCTCAAACAATGCTTTGAGGCAGGTGAGGAAACTGAGCACTAAAAAGGTGAACGCAGAGCCAGTGTGAACACAGAGAGCCTGGTGCCCTGCTAGACCTTGCCTCCTCTTGGCTAGAGCTCTATGGCAGTAGTCGGAACCAGGGAGCCTTGGTTAAAATATCAACTCCATCCCTTATGACCTTGGGCAACTTATGAATCTCCACATCTGTATTTTTGCCTTTTAACTAGAATAATGTATGTTGATTATAGGGTATTAGGATTAAATGAGAAAATGTATATAAAACTTTTAGGACGTTATCTGGCACCGGGTAAGTACTCAGTGAAAAAAGGTAATGGTTTTTATAACTTGTTTAATGTTTCTAAGCCTTAGGTTTTTCACTTATAAAATGAAAGCATCATTATATATGGTGTGTGGCTGTCTTCTCTTTTGGTTTGGTTCGGTTTGAGGATTTGTTGGGTTCATGTCACCGTCATGACCTTGAGCAGATTCCTTAACCCCTATATGCTGCAGTTGCCTCCATTCTAAAGTGGGGGTCCTGATAGTGGCTGGCTCAGGGTTGTGTGATGATCAAATGAGATGCTTAGAGAATAAGCATTGGCGTCTGGCACAGACATCCTTAACCTCCAAGATCCTGTGACTTGTTGCACCTATGTGCTTGACTTAGCCCACAATCCGTCCCCATCTCCCTTCTCTTCTCTTTGTTCTGGGAATCTTTAAAAACACTTGGTGAGCTTGGAGTCAGTTTTGGAATCATCGCCTACTTTTAGGGTAGTCTGTTTCATTTGGGGTAAACATTTAGGTTTCTAAGACATTGGGACAGTGCTGTTTGACTTCACATCTATTCATGTGCTGTCACTGAGCTCTGTGAATATGATGTTTTCATTCTCCCAACTATCAGAAATGACAAAGAACCATTTATATAGACTCAATAGGCTCTTAGGGGAGGCACCAGCCCTGTCTGTAGCTTCACTGCTTCTGAGACTGAGATGGTACCTGGTGTATCAGTTACCTATTTCTGGCAACAAATTATTCCAGAATTTAGCTTGTGATTTTGTTGACAATTAGGCTGGGCTTAGCTGGGTGGTTCTTCTGGTCTTGGCTGGGCCCCCGCATGCATCTGTATTCAACTGCAGGCTGGGTATAACACTCTGATTTTGGTGTCAGCTGGGATAACTGGGGTGACTCAACTCTGTTCTGTACTCTTTATCTTGGGCCTGTTCACATGGTGGAGGCAGAACCCCAGGCAAGAGGGAAGTGTGCAAAGCCCCATTAGTCCTAGGCTCAAATCAGGCCCACCATCTCTTCTACCTGCAATTGGCAACATAAGTCCCAGTCCAGCCCAGATTCAAAGGAAGGGGGCACACATCTTCTCTTGATGGGAAGAACAGAGTTCACTACAGAGGGGCCTAGTCTGGGGAGATGAAGAAATGTGGCCATTTTTGCAGTTTGCCTCGCTGACCACATAGAGGCTGACTGGTCCTGTGTTTTGTGTCATATATGACTTTATAGAAATGTGTCCCCAGCTGGACTTTGCAGAGATGCAGACTCTGTCTTTCTGTTGTGGGCTGTCTACCTTGTCATGAAAAGGCCAGAAAATTCCTGAAATGAGCGTCCTTTTCAATCCTTCAGGTGAGAGGCTCCTCAGGGACCCACAGACCATTGTTTTGGCTTCTGTCTCCCTCTGCTTGTCACACACGGATCACATACACAGGTGGAAGTGAACTTGTTTGCTTCTCTTCCCCAACTGTAAGCTCCATGAAGACAGGAATCTCCTTGACTCACTATTATATCGTTGGCACCTAGTAAGTCACCACAAATATAGGATGAAAGAAGGTGGAAAGGCAGGAAGGGAGTGAGTGAGTTATGAAGTTAGGCATCTAAATAGGAAGGAAATGAGAGAAAGCCTGGATGGAAGAAGGAAAGAAAGACACTGGAGGTAAAGATTGCAAAAGAAAGAGGTGAAGAGATAGAAGGAATTTAAGTTATTCTTCAACAAGCTAGGTTTGGGGCAAGGCACTGGCCTTTCTGAACCTCACTGACTGCATCTGTATGATGGAGTAATAGTAGCACCTACCTGGCTTGTAATGAAATAATACATAGAAGCTTTTAGAATACTGCCCATCACTGATGGCTGCTCTAGTTGTTATTCTAGTTGCAGCTGATGAAGGCACTGGGACCCTCAGCATGGAAGACACAGCAGCAGGGACAGGGGGAAATGCTGTGGGTCCAAGGAGATTGTGCAAGTGCTCAGAGGGACATGGAGAGAAAGAAGCAGCCCAGTGATTGCTGGGTGCTCTGCCATTCAGTGCTTCTTCTAGGCATAGCTTTGAGCAGCAATTGGCCAGGTTTCCAGAAACTTCAGGACAAGTGGACTGTGAACTCTCTGCAAGCTAGATGCTGTAGTATGCATTTTCATAACTCCCCCAAGGATGTGGACAGGTGAAAATAAACTTGCAGTCACACAAAATCCCACCACCCAGAGATTAATCTGGTTGACATCCTGGCTGAGTTTATTACCATAATTTTTCCTATGGGTACCTATATAAATATAGAAACTGTAGACAAAATTGGAATTGTACCACTGATATGGTTTGGATTTGTGTCCTCATCCTATTCTCATGTCAAATTGTAATCCCTGGTGTTGGAGGAGGGACCTGGTGGGAGGCGATTGGATTCTGGGGATGGATTTCCCCTTGCTGTTCTCATGATAGTGAGTGTGTTCTTATGAGATCTGGGTAGCACCTCCCACTTTGTTCTCTTCCTCCTTCTCCGGCTATGTCATGTGAGATGTGACTGCTTCCCCTTTGCCTTCTGCCACAATTATAAGTTTCCTGAGGTCTCTACAGTCATGCTTCCTGTACAGCCTGTGGAACTGTGAGTCAACTAAACCTTTTAGTCTTTATAAATTACCCAGTCTCAGGTAGTTCTTTATAGCAATCCAAGAATGGACTAATACAACCACTTACGCTGTATCTTGGGTTTTTAAAATTCACATTATTTTGTGAGTATTTTCTCATTGACTGAGAATTTTGGGGTCAGTCATTTTTCTCTTCACCTCTTAGACACTCAATTTCTGTTTAGAAAATGGGGAGAGTAAGAGTATCTCTCTCATAGAAGTTGTCTGTTTTTGTTTGTTTTTTAATTTGAGATGGAGTCTCACTCTGTCACCCAGGCTGGAGTGCAGAGGCACAATATTGGCTCACTGCAATGTCCACCTCTCGGGTTCAAGCAATTCTCCTGCCTCAGCCCCCTGAGTAGCTGGGACTACAGGCTCACCTCACCACACCCAGCTTATTTTTGTAATTTTAGTAGATCCAGGGTTTCACCATGTTGGCCAGGCTGGTCTCAAACTCCTGACCTCAAGTGATCCACCCACCTCCGCCTACCAAAGTGCTAGGATTACAGATGTGAGCCACCGCGCCCGGACTATTTTGTTTTGATCTGGGGAGGGTTAAATAAGTTAATATCCTTAGCCCAGTTCCATAGCATCCACTGTAAGCTTTTCTATATATCCTTCATTTAGGAAGAGCGAACATAGTGCCAGGCTTTGCTTAGAGAGAAGTGCTCTGCATGCTTTGGTGCTAGCACACAATAAAATTAAACAGAGAGCACTTAAGGATTCCCGAAGCATCCAGAACAGCAGTGGTTGGTTATAAAGGACAGCAATAGTACAATGACACTGCCTCCAAGACGAAGGACAGCATTAATTAGTACTGGGCAGTGGATGGCCAGGCTCTTTCAGCGCTTTACTGAGAGTGTCTGAAGGGTGGCAGTGATGGAGAGTGGGGCCATGAGTGACCATCTCAGGCCCGTTGGGAAGATACTTTTCATGTGGTTGACCCATGGCAGAAGGAAGGACTTGTGTCATCCCTGAGTGTCTGAGCATGTTGGGGCTGTGCCTCAGGACACGGGGTTTTTCTCCCTGGTCTCGCTGGGATGCTCTTCACACCTAAGCAGGGTTTGCACATTCAGACCCGGGCTGTTTGTATTCCAGCCAGCATTGCTGAGAAGGCCGGGGAGCAGCTTGGTGCATACTAAGGAGCAGTCCCTGCTGGCTCTGTCCACACCAGGCTCTCTGGGCAGCTGTCCACGGAGAACACAAGCCAGCAACCTTTGAGGAGAGCCAGGCCAGCATTTGACCATTTGAGGCTGAAGGAACCCTGGGTGGCCCCTCAGGGCCTCGGCTCTGCTTTTGGGGGACCTTGAAGGCCGATGCATTTCCTCCCCAGCCCTACTCTTGGTTTACCTGGATTGCTGCTGGGGCTTTCAGACAGACCACGCTTTCCTATTGTGGAGGCTCTGCCTTGCCCAGGTGATGGAGACTGAATCTATTGGTGATGATCCAATAAAGGGTCTCAGAGTTCAGCAGAGGGTGCTGGGATTCACCCCAAATATTCCAGCAGAGGGAGAGAGACAGGCTGTGAAACAGAATGAAATAATGATGTGATAGGAAGCCCTACAAGCATTGGCCTCTTTAATTCTCCCTAGGACTCTATAAGGTAAGGACTACCCCACATACCAGGATATGAAACAAAGGCTCAGAAGGCTCAGAAGGTGGAAATAAATCTCCCGGGTTTGACCAGGAGCCCAGCAGCCCTTCCCGAGAGCCTGTTGACAAACAGTACAGGCATGTGCCTATCTCAGGAGGTATCTTCTACCTGCTTTCTTCTGAGCATATGGTTGCATCATATGTATTGATTGCTGCTGGAATTCAGAGGCCTTACAGATCTATATCATGACTTTATGGAAATAGAAAAAGAAAAAGTATTTTTCATGGTGGCTCAGATTTACTTCTTTATCCCTTGCAGGCAGAGGCCCCTAACAAATATCAAAGGATGACTGAGGGGCCTTTGGAAGCTAGGAGACTTGGCTCTAGATCTCCTCTACCACTTCTTAGCCATGAGACCATTGGTAACTCATTGAACCTTCCTGAACCTCAAATAGCTGCTATTGCTATTTGTTACCCATGAGACCAAGGAAATAGTCATCATGCATCATGTTCTAGGCAGTGCACAAGCTAAGAAAGGAGCAGAGATTAGGAGAAAAGAGGAAAAAAGAACAAGCAGGACATTTTTCACCTAAGAGATTGACCAAACAAATTTAATTTAATCAATAAATTACCCAGTCTCGGGTAGTTCTTTATAGCAATGCAAGAATGAACTAATGCAACCATTTATGCTGTATCCTGTGTGTTTTTTTTTTTAACTCACATTATTTTGTGAGTATTTTCTCACTGACAATATCAAGTGTTGGCAAACACATGGGGAAACAGCTCTTTTATACATCTCAGATATAAATTGGTATGGCCATCTTGCAGACACCGTTTGGCAATATCAAGTAAAATTGGAAAAGCAAATGCTTTGACTCCCTGTGACTATTTCTAGCTAAGGAGGCTTGAACCAGGATGTTCATTACAATATCAACATTGTGTGTAATTATGAAAAACTGGGAAAAAGTCCTAAATGACCATTAATAGGGGACTGGATACATCAAATGTGGCATATTCTTACCATGGGATACTTGGCAATAGTTAAAAGCAATGAACTAAATTTCTATGGGAGAGAAATGAAGTGGACAGTATAATATCATGTTTGTAAACCTACCCACCCCAACAAAATAATATCATATACAGCATGTCAATGTGAAGTGAAAAAAAGACTGGATGGAGAGGGGCAGGGAGATTGAGAGACAAAGACAGAGACAGCAAGCAAGAGAATGTGAGAGCTGTGCGTATCAGTCTAAAAAGACACATACCAAATCTCTGATAATTGTTCCTTCTGGGAGTGTTGAATGAGAAAAAAAGGATTTCACCTTTATCAGGAATGCTTTATCATGTATTATAATAGTTATACATATAAACACACACCAGATGACAGCTTCAGTAACCTCCAGTTTTGTGCATTTGATATATGGCTCCCTGTGCTTTTAGGTTTTCTTCTGTTACTCAAAGAAATTGGAGAAATAATTGTTAAAACAAGAGATTTATTTAAGGAGCATAGAAGGGAAGGTGAAAAGTTTGGATACCTAATGATTTTTATTTTAAGGTCAAGGTATGATTTGACTTTGCTCTGTAAAGCAATTTTCTTTTCTCCAGGAGAATGTTTGCAGCAAACATTTATTAATTACCTACCATGTTCATGGCCCACAGAACTGTCCATGGTACTAGTTCTCGATCAGGCACACAAATAAATCCTCAGTTTAGTAAGTTTGTCTTTGATGACTTTTTCTCTCAGTCTGATAAGAATTCAGCTTGCCATCCTCTGGCCCAGATGAGCCGCAGGATGTTGAAGGAAGATCAGTGCTGCCTGGTAAGTACATTCAGAAACACAAGTTCCCCCAGATATTCCAGTGTTTCTGCTGATCTCAAATCCCAAGGTCATGTCAGTTATGAAAACATCAACAAATTTATGGAGTATTAACTGGAAAGGAGTATTGTTGCTTCTTACTTTTTATCAGCACAGAAGATTCCAAGAACAGGGAAAATATCTAAAACCAAGCCAGAAAAGGACGTAAGTGCTGAGCCCATTGGTGACTGCCGTTATCTGCTTTGAAACCCCAGGAGTTGGTAATGTTGTTTGCAAGGAGACAGCTATGCTTCCTTTCTTGTTTTAGTCTTGGGCTGAGACAGATATGACATTTCCTAGATTAGGGGCCCAGAGCTACAGAAAACATGGCCCCAAACCAAAAACTTCAAATCTTTAAGTCATTCATCCTTGAGGAATATGCCGATGCCTCATTTACCCCTTGTGACTGCTAAACCCCTGACATACATTTTTATGCTATTAAAAGAAGGCTCCTAGTTTTGTTTACTTCAGTCTCCTAGATGTTGTCATTCCTCTTGAATCTCCTTAGAGGCTGGAGATTATATTTGGTCTGACAAATGGTTTTCTTTCTCCCCGCTTTCTCCTTACATATATTGTAAAAATATTTTAATAGGCGATATATGTATATAGTTACAACATTAAGCAGCATGAAAAGGTACACATTGCTATCATGAATACTCTTATCATCATCGTCATCACCTTTATTAGATAGTGAAAAGTTTGCAATGGGGCACGGTGACTCACACCTGTAATCCAAGCACTTTGGGAGGCTGAGGCGGGTGGATCATGAGGTCAAGAGATCAAGACCAGCCTGGTCAACATGGTGAAACCCCATCTCTACTAAAAACACAAAAATTAGCTGGCTGTGGTGGCAGGCATCTGTAATCCCAGCTACTCAGGAGGCTGAGGCAGAAGAATCATTTGAACCTGGGGGTTGGAGGTTGCAGTGAGCCACTGCACTCCAGCCTGGCAACAGAGCAAAACTCCGTCAAAGAAGAAAAGAGAAGAGAAGAGAAGTGAAGAGAAAACTTAAGTTTGCATACTAAACTTACTCTCTGGTTGACCAGTTCTCCTTCCCTGAGGCAACCACTGTTACAAGTTTCTTTTTTTTGTGATTTCTTGTGGATTTATTCATGTCATCACCTCCCATGTCATTCATCATATGTGTGTTTTTGTCACATGAATGATGGCAATCTACACATACTGTTCTGTATCTTTTTTTACTTTGTGATATTTCTTGGAGATCATTTCATGGAGGTGGATGTTGTTCTTTCTCAGTCTTTTATGTGTTGCCTAATAATCTGTGGAAAACGTTCTTCTCCACTGCCCTATTGGTTGACACCGGGATTGTTTCCAAACATTCATTGATGAATCAGTGCTACCTCGAATAATCTTTTAACCATGTATGCATCTTTATTTTCAGGTTTGAGTTTATTTGTAACATATGTTCTGATGATTGCAATTGCTAGACCAAATTATATGTGCATTTTAAGTTTGTCTAGATGTAAAGCATTGGTCTGCAAAGATATTATATCAACTTATAAACACAGAAAAATTAATGGCAGCACTGTTTTTCAATGCCCTCACCAAGCTAGGTCATTGACAATTCTAAAAGATGGATCTACAAGGGTAGTGCTTAAAAACATCATTTTTGGTTTAGGTTCAAGCCATATTTACACTTGAAATGGTATGATATCTTACATTCACTTCAACATAATCCAGTCGGGATGAGAGTGAGCAGGTAGGGGCATATAGGGAAAGAGATCAGCATTCTTTGGTAGTTGTTGAAGTGAAGCTGAGCAATGAGTACATGGTAGTTCACATTTCCATGCTCTGTACTTTTGTAGGTGCTTACATTTCTTTATTATTCTTTTTTTTTTTTTTTTTTTTTTTTTTTTTTTTTGAGACAGGGTCTTGCTCTGTCATTTAGGCAGGAGTGCACTGGCACAATTATGGCTCATTGCAGCCTCGACCTCCTGGGCTCAAGGAATCCTCCTGCCTCAGCCTCCCAAGTAGCTACGATTACAATTGCACCACACTGTGCCTGGCTAATGTTTTAAAATTTTTTTGTGGCAATGGGGGTCTCACTATGTTGCCCAGGCTGGTCTCAAACTCCTGGGCTCAAGTGATCCTCCTGCCTTAGCCTCCCAAAATGCTGCAATTACATGTGTGTACCACTGTGTCCAGCTCCTTTTCCTTTTTATAACAGAAATGTCCAAGCCATATATGAAACAGATCTGACTCACATAATAAAAATGTGGACAATAAATCATCGTGAGTTGTTTTCTCCTTGTATTTAGCAAAAACTCCTCCTGTGCTCATGACAGGCTGAGTGCCTGGCCCGTGTCTCCTTACTCTGCACAGCATCCTTGTGAGGCTGAGATCAGTGTTTTTATTTCTTGTCTCACAGATGAGAAAACAACAGAGGTCCAGAGAGATTAAGTAGGTAGCAGAACCAGGGAATGCAGACTTCTTGCAAAGCAATACACTGCTTCTGCCTGACCATGACTTTGCCTGGCTGCTGCCTCTCTGGCTACCATCTGTCTGCCAGGCTCTGGGGACACTAGTTACTCTGACAGTCTAGCTACCAGATAGGCTCCAGTAAGATGGGAAAGACCTGGACAGAAATAAAGGCATTCTATGAACATTATACCAGCAACTCTTTTTAAAAAATAGATTTTATTTTTTAGAGCAGTTTTAAATTTATACAAAAATTGTACAAAAAGTAAGAGTTCCCATATACCTCTTCTCCCCTTCCCAGTTTCTCCTATTATTAACGTGTTGCATTGTGTGCACATTTGTTACAACTGATCAACCAGTGTTGATGAATTATTAACTCAAGTCCACAGTTTACATCAGGGCTTACACTTGTGTTTATATTCTACAGGTTTTGAGAAACGCATAATGGGATGTATTCACCATTACAGTATCATACAGGATGGTTTCACTGACCTCCCAATCCCCTGTGCTCTGCCTCTGCAGAACCCCTGGCAGCCACAGATCTTTTTAGTGTCACTATGGTTTTGCCTTTTCCAAGATGTCACGCAGATTGAATCCTGCAGTATATGGACTTCTCGGACTGCATTCTCTGACTAAGCGAGATGCCTTTAAGGTTCCTCCACGTCTTTCCTGTCTTGATAGCTCATGTCTTTTTATTGCTGCTTAATATTCCATTGTCGGGGTGTACCACAGTTTGTTTATCCGTTTACCTGTGGAAGGACATCTTGGCTTCATCCCAGTTTTTGGCATATGGTCATTTTTCAATATTTTCCAAATGGTTTCATACGTGAATCTCATTGCTCTTAGCAGGTCATTCAGATGTGCTCCTGACCTAGACCCAAATGGCCTGGACCCACCATCATCACCTCCCTGTCTGGCCTCCTCTCCCACTCCATCTTCTTTCCTCACTCTGCAGACCCTCCAGCCCCCTTCCTGTTCTTTTGTGCACCATGTTGGATCCTGCACCTTCATCCTTTCTTCTTCTTTTTATTCAGAAGACCCTCACCCCAAGTTTTCTCACTGTCCAGATCTCAGCTGAAATGTCACATCCTCTAAGAAGTCCTCCCTGACCACTCTACTGAAAGGGTTGCATGCTGCCAGGCAAATGCACCTCACAGACTCCTCTTGGGATTTCCTTTCTTGCACTTTTCACTCTCTGAAATGACCCTGTCTGTTTAGTTGGCCATCGTCTGTCCCCCACCTCTGGAATGTCGGCTCCACAGAGGGAGGGACCACATCTGGCTTATCCCTGGCTGTATCCTAGCCCTAGAACAGTGCCTGGGGCCTCACAGAATATTTGCTGGATAAGTAAATGATGGATTGATTAGTCTGACTACTCCGGTGCTTTTCAAGTTGATGGCTTTCCATCTACATTCATCCATGAAAAGAGAGAAGAAACCAGGAAAAGCACATCTCCAGTAATGAGGGTTATGTCTCTGGCAGCCTGTATTTTGGACCTGGGTGGGACCATGGTGTGTGTTCTTGTAGCTTTTGCTCGAGTTTTGTTTACATGGCCCTCCCTATGGAGTCCAAGATGGAGCTGACAGTGTTGTGTCATTCTAAACAAGCATGTTGTTGCAAGAATCAATTTCAAAGAGATCCTCTTTTAAATGCTGCTTCTCTCCCTTCCTCTTCATCTATTCTAGCATTTGAAAGGTGTTTATGTTGATTCTGCCATTCTCCATTCCTGAGGCACAGATAAGCATCATAAATATGTTAGTTTTGAGCAGGTCCTGAAACTTGCCGACATAATTCCCATTTTGTTGTCAGTATTTCCAAGCATGAGTAGCCTTTTTTTTTTTTTTTTTTTTTTTTTGGTATGGTGAATTATCTACAGTTAGGGATGTTTTAAAGGTATTTTTATGAGGACGTTTAGTCATTGGGATCACTTGTTCCTGAGTCATGCATTTATTTTAAGTCTAAGTCTTTTGAAAGGTCATTTAGATTTTTCAAATATAGTAGTCGTATCATTGTCTCATATTCTTTCTCCTTGCCCATTTTTGTTTGCTTTTAACAAAGGAAATTATTTTCAAGGAAAGCATCTTCAGATAATGCACAACCAGACCCAGGGGAAACATGGCTTTATAGACACACTAGTGAGATCATTGTATAATTTTATAGGGGGAAGGTTTGTATTCTGGGTAGAAAATGGTGAGATTTTAAACCAAAGTTTTATTCCAATTATGAAAATAAGACATGTGCATGATAAACATTTTCAGACCAGTGCAAGAAATAAAATAATTTTTACTCATAGTTACTCTAGATATCATTAATATTTTGGTGTATTTCCTTGGGGGGGGTGTGTGTGTGTGTAATTTCATTAGACTGAAAACTCAAAGCGGTCAGAGTTCTTGTCTGTCGTGCTTATTGCTCTATACAGAGTACTCCTGAGAAGACACTCAGTGCCAATTTACTGACTGAATGAAAGTTAAATATATGTGTGTCACATATTTCAAAGTTTAAATAGTTCTCTGTATTTGATTTTGTGTCCCACCAGCAATTTCTCATTCTTAAATTTTTCTTCGAACATGGGATTTCTAAATAGTGGGCTGTTTTTTCGTGGTATGAAAAGTTGTGTTGGAAAGCCCCTTCGCACTGGAATCTTTGAAACCATCTTCATTCATTTCTTTACAAAAAATCTTTAGCAGTGAAATTCTTGGGTTAAAGGGCCTGAACACTTTAAAGACTTCCATACACTTTTGCTAAGTAACCCTCAAGAGAGAAGGGGCCAAGTGGCCTTCCCATCAGCAAGGAATAAAATGACCTCTCCTTTTATGTTCCCATTAAGAGTGGCTTTAAGGGTCCTCTTGTAATGATGTATTTTTGTTGTCTATATTAGACGTGTTGTCCCTAGTTTCTTAGTAGCATTCTGATTTTGCTATGGTATGTTTTCATGTTCAGAAGTTTGAAAAATTGTTAGGTCAAATTTAGTATTTTTGCTTTAAGGCTTCATTAATTGCTCCTATACTTAAGAAGGTCTCCATCACCAAGTTAGTTACCCATTATTTTCTTCTGCCTTTCTTGTAGGTTCCTTTTCTTTCCACTTCAGCTCATGGGACATGCATTTGAATGTGAGGTGTAGCTTCCTGACCGTTCTGGGTAGCCCAGTGACTCAGCACTATCCTGGGAATAGTCCTTTTTTCTTTTTTCTTTTTTCTTTTTTTTGCCACTGATTGGAAATGCACATCTTATAGTATTCCCATTTTTTACATTATACTAAATTCTCTTTCTGGACTTTTTATTTTATTTGTCTGGATCCGTCATGTCTTCATATTAACTGTTTTGACAGTTAGTTGTATTATATATTCTGATATCCAGCCAAACACCTCCTTCATTATATATTTTTTCAATTTTGGGAGCCATTCTATTATGTATATGCTACAAGAAGAATATTATGAGTTAGATCAGATTATAAAATACAGTGAGAATTCCATAAAAGTTACAAAATCATTTTGGAGAACTGATATTTTTACCAAATTGAGTAATCCCATTCAAAAGCCTAGTATATGTCTGTCCTAGTATGTAAGACTTTTTTTTTTTTTTTTTTTTTGAGACAGGATCTCACTCTGTTGCCCAGGATGGAGTGCAGTGGTGCCATCTGGGCTCACTGCAACCTCCACTTCCTGGTTTCAAACAAATCTCCTGCCTCAACCACCCGAGTAGCTGGGATTACAGGTGTGTACTACCATGCCAGCTACTTTTTGTAGTTTTGGTAGAGACAGTTTTGCCATGATGCCCAGGCTGGTCTCCAATTCCTGAGCAAAAAGTTATCCACCTGCCTCAGCCTCCCAAAGTGCTGGAATTACAGGCATGAGCCACTGCTGCTGGCCAGTATTTGACAATTTTAAAGTCAATATAATTCTAAGTTTAACTGTTATGGTTTCTTCTCAGGGAGCCCAACAATTTATCATGAGTTTTATTTCTATATGTTAATATTTTGCATTGGTTACTGCAGATGAGATTTTTGTTTCCTGTTAAACAATCTGGTGATTTTGCTAACATTAAAAAGAAATACTAATTTGGATTCATTCATTTTGTAACCTTAAAAGAGTGATTCATCTTACTCTCTTAGTATTTATCTTATTACTTATTATTTAATATTTATGTTAAATACTCTCTTAGTATTTAAAATAGTTTTCAAGTTGGTTCTCTTCAGTTCTCTGAGTATAGATTGGTTCATCAACTGCTCAAAGGGTGAAAAATGAAAGGGGTGCTTCCTGTGAAGTGTTTCCATGGGGCTCACAGTGCCCCTGAGCCGAGACACTCCTGGTTCAAGGGCAGTTCTGCTGCCCTCTCTCTGTGGAGAAGGCTTGTCTGTTGAACCTCTCACTGTCCTTTCCCTTCCTGCAGGCTGTGGGCCCAATAATAAAGGGCTGCTGGAATCCTGGTCTTTCTGCTTTGCTGTGAGAGGAGTTGGTGGTGGCCCCCTCATGCTTGGCCTTTGAGCCTGAGGAGGGATGAGGATCTTCCCTGGGTGTCCAGTTACTCTTTGAGCCAAGTGGTGGATGAAGACCTTGGGGGTGTGGTTGACTCAGAGGTCAGAGCTCCAGTGAGCAGAAGGAGCCCACGCCACCTTCCAAAGCACCGATTCCAAGTCAACAGGTGACCTTCCAGAATTGTGCAATAGGCTTTAACTTTTATTGTGCAACCAAGTTTCTCACATAATTAACTTAATGGCCTCTAGATGAAAACAGTGACAGTGAGACCCCACCGGCCTCCTCTGAATTCTTTGACCAACTCGAACTTTTCCCATGCTGGCTTGTAGTATTTGGATTTCTGCAAAGGACAATAGGGTTGATTTCGGAGTTTCAGACTGTGGGACTCTGTCCTAGTTCATGAGAAGAGTCTGGTAAGGCCACTCAGAGGGCAAGTGAGGTCTAGGACGCTGCATAAACAAATTAGGAAATGACAGAGAGGTACCAAACCGCAGCACGTTTCAACTGTGTGTTCCTTTCTGTGTCTCTCTGATTCAATGTGGCCAGTGTTTTCTGGAGACTTTTGCAAAGGTGGGAAGAGGGACACATGGCACCGTGACCCCATCTAGGTGCGTGGGCCTGGAGGCTGCTCATCAACCCACCCAGCTCCCAGGAGCCAGTGCTGTTCCGGGTTCCTGCTTGGATCACATTAGTGTTCATGGTCGTTAAGCTTATGCCTGTAACGATAATTGAGTCCTCTCCCCAAGAGCTGTTAATTGGGGAAAGGAGGGGTTTTGTTCTGCTTTGCTTGTTCCAATCTTGTGTTTTTGCTTAGAATATGAACACACATGGTCACACACATACATGAAAAGCCAGAACAACCAGAGGACCTTCTGTTTGAGCACCCAGACTAGACACACAGCAGGGAAACCATGCCCAGCCTGGTTCCCTGGGGTCTGGGCTCTTGGTTCTTTCCTTTGCGATTGAGGAGGAGGCAACCTGCTTTCTCTCCTGGGTTTAAAACCCCCTCTACCTGTCAAGTCCTCACATCATCTGTGGACTTTATCCTCAGTGCTTCTCTAGAAATGTCTTATTGTTTTCTAACAATAGAAAGAATTGTTAGAGAATATGAAACAAAGAGAATATGAAATCTGTTAGCATAAAGAATCTTTTAGTAAAGAGTACAGAAAAAAAAAAAGTCTGACTTGAACTGGTGTAAATGAAGAGAGGTGTTGATTGGTTACTGAAAAGCTGAGGGCCTCAGGCAGGCGGCTGCATTCGGTGGTGTGGACCACGCCAGTAGGGCTCTGCTCTCTTGTGCCTGACTCTGTGTCCATCTGATTTGTCTTCATCCCCCAGCGTGTTCTCCCCACAAGGGAGGAAATGACTGTGTAGAGCCCCTGGCTCATATTCTCAAAGCTTTGCAATCTTTACTTGGTGATACAGTTTGAAAGTTTGTCTGCTCTAAATCTCCTGTTGATTTGTAATCCCCAGTGTTAAAGGTGGGGCCTAGTGGCTTGGGGCCCTCCCCATGGTGATGAGTTCCTGACAGTTGGTAGCTAGAGTCTGGGGCCTCCCTTCTTCTCTCTCTCTCTTGCTCCCTTTTTTTTTTTTTTTTTTTTTTTTTTGAGATGGAGTCTCTCTCTGTCACCCAGGTTGGAGTGCAGTGGCACAATCTCGGCTCACTGCAACCCCTGCCTCCTGGGTTCAAGTAATTCTCCTGCTTCAGCCTCCTGAGTGGCTGGGACTACAGGTGCATGCTACCATGCCTGGCTAATTTTGTATTTTTAGTAGAGACAGGGTTTCACCATGTTGCCCAGGCTGGTCTTGAACTTCTGAGCAAAAAGCGATCCTCCCACCTCGGCCTCTCAGAGTGCTGGGATTACAGGCGTGAGCCGCCTTGCCTGGCTCTTGCTCCCACTCTTGCCATCGAATGTGCCTGCTCCCCCTTCACCTTCCACCATGAGTTGAACTTCCTGAGGCCCTTACCAGAAGCAGACATCAGTGCAAGCTGCAGAACCATGAGCCAACTAAACCTCTTTTCTTTGTAAATTACCCACCCATTCTCAGGTGTTCCTTTTTAACAATGTGGAATGGACTAACCTGGGAAAACAAATTTTAAAAATTTTCCTGACAGTTCCATAAAAAGTCCTGGAATCGATTCTCAAACCAATCAGTGACATGTGATGCTCTGATTTGATTGGCCAGGCCTGGGTCTGTCTGTACAGCTGGGTCACTGGGGTGGCCGATGGGAGAGTCAGCTCCGTCCAAGCCAATGGGCGGCAGATGGGGAGCGGGGAGTTCATCAGGATAAGCTGGGCACATGCTGCTCTAGTGATCTGGACTTTTGAGGGGCTCACAACCATGGTGCCTGTGTCTCTCTAATTCGACATGTTGATCGTGGGATAGCAAAGGGACGCTGCTTATGGAAGTTCTCTGGACACCAGCTGGACCGAGGCACCACGTCGACATATCCTCCACAATCACAGAGGCAGGAAGGGGGAGCGTGGAGAACTGTGCCCTGGCTGGGAAAGCATCCACCCAGAAGGGGCAGATGCCACTTCCACTCCTATTCAGTTGGCCAGACTAAGTCCCATGTGCAGGCCTGGGTTCTGCAGGTGGGGATGTGTAATTCCCTCCCGCTGAGAGGCACAGAACATTTGTGAGTCAATAGAGTCTGCTTTTGGTTGCCCTACTGGTCCCCAGATGTTTAGGTCCTACTTCACAGGAGACAGCCCCAAAGTCCCACTCAGTCACTACTCACAGCTCAGTGTCTAGGATCTTTGAGTGATGAATCATTATCTTTACATCATGGTTGGACATGGCTCTTCTTGATTCGGAGACTTATGACAAGTGCCCCCCACCATCAAACATCTAAGATTTAATGGTGAAACAGGGATAGGATAACTGTGGTGAAAGTTCAGAAAAGGGACGATGGACTGCCAAATGATTACTCCCCTGAAGTTCTCACATGAAGATACAGTGACATTCCCTTCTCTGGGGGAAAGAGAGTTCCTTGATTAGGCCTGATTTGGCTCTGTGGGACTACCTTCCGTCTTCATTGGCCTTCTTCATTGGCTTTAGTGCCACCTTTCTGAAGTCTTCCCTTTTTGGTTATCCTTGCTGCTGAATAAAAAGAAGATATTGGAAGACATGCTCTTCATAGAGTATGAGCAGGTGTCTCAGCCTAGAAAAATGGAGATCCAAGGATTATTTTCTACAACACTCAGTCTCTTTTATTCAGTCTGGTGATGGCTTGGACAATAAAAATCTCAAAACTTTTTTGGTCCCAGTTGGCTTCATCTGCCAAAACCACATGTACAATTTTTTGTTTTTTTTGAGATGTACCCTTTCCATAGATCTAAGATCTTGTCAGGCTCCCGTAGAAGAGCTATAACCATGGCCCCTTTGCTGATGAATTTTGTCCTAGTTTGCTAACACCACATCAATCCACTTGGGATTTTTAACCATAGGTGTGACAGCAGACCAATTCTAAACCACCCTTTGCCACTTAAAGACTTTTTGGCTTTCTTTTGTTGCTTTTCTCATTGGTTCTAAGAAGCCAGGGGGGTTTTCCAATCTTATGAAACCTTGAAGTTCTGAATTCTCTTTTATTTTTGCCAGACCCTGTTTTCTGCATAGGCACTTTCCAAGAAGTACTGGTTGTATTACAGAATAAAGAGAGTAGTTTGTTACCTTCATCTTAGGAAGGGCAATTTGGTGACTTCAAATGTGAGAGTTAGCACCTACTTGGGAGTAGGAATTGTCCTTAGTATGTTTTAGGAAGAAATTAGATTTATCATGCCTTGAGCCTCCCCTTTGTCCAGGACGCATGAAGGACCTGATGGGAATCCTGGGTGGTGTTGGGGAAGTTGGTGCCGGTGGAATACTAGTTTCCTGAGATCGACTCGGCACTTTCTATTCTGCTGAGTTAGTCTCAGGGCCTTCCTTGATTAGATAAAACCATCCCTTGGCATCTCTGAAGTGCAGCTTATGGGCTACTTGTAGTGATATGGGACATGGCCATTTATGGGGTCATGTATATTGTGTCATCTGGTCGTTTAGCAGAACCTGTTGTGTTCTGACATTCCCGAGTTGGCAGAGGAAGAAATCGGGTCTCAGGGAAGGTGTTGGTAAGTGGCAAAGTCAGGGTTGTTGCTCAGGTCTTCCTGGCTTGAGGTCTTTCTATTTTTGCAGATTTGTTTCTGGAAAGATTTATTTAAATCCTCTCTAGTTCACCCCTATAGTTTTTGAATCAAAAGGCTTACCTTAACAAGAACAGAAAGCCCCATTTATTCAGGTATTGTAAACAAGAATGGAAAAGATAGATGTGGCCCCATTTACTCATCCCATTCTCCTACTTTTTATCCCACACCAGGAGTCTCCCAGGCTCTAAGCAGACCTCAGGAAGGATGGGGCTGTCAGACATGAAATGTTAATGATCCTCATTGGATTGTAACTGGGTTCTGGTTTTTGAAGCTTGTTTTGTTTCTTGGGAGGCAGAGATAAGGTCAAGCTGGGGCTCAAAGTGTCATCGTAACCACCAAAATGGGGACCACAGCCGCTGAGTTCACTGGCTATGCCGTTTAAAAGGCAGGACACACTTTCAAATTTCCCACTATTTTTAACCAGCTTGCTTGCTTTTAAATTCATGTGTGGTTCCTGGAGACACTTGACCTCTTTCTACAGAGCCTTCCCTTCTGCCATTTTAATGAACAGCAGCATCAGTGACTCCGTAACTTCCAACTGCATCTTCTTCATCTTCATTAGCCTTTACCTTGGCATTCAAGCCTCTTCCAGGCCTCCTCCTCCCTTTTCTTCCTCACCTCTCTTACCATGGCTTTCCCTCACCCCCTCACCCACTTCTTGCTGTTTCTGCATCATACCTTCCTTTATGGGAATGCTCTTTTCCACCTGTCAGGATCCTACCCACCCCTCAATGTCCGGTTCAAATGCTACACCTTCAGAAAGATTTTTGGGGAAAAAAATAAAGTCTTTTTTCTTTTTGAGTCTGAGAGTATTGCACACTCATTATAGAATATTTATAAATAAAATAAAAGTCTTTCCCAGTCATATCAACCAGAGTTAATCACTATGAATATTTGCATATTTCCATTCATCTTTTTTCATGTATACATACATACAGAAAATATTTATAATACTGATACCATATCGTATATATAATTACATATCCCAATTTTAAATATAGTGTGCGTCTTGAAAATTTTTTGGTATCATTAAATGTTTTTCAAATACATAATTTTCACTGGATACTTGAAATTCTGTTCTACCTCTCTTCTACAATTATGTAAACATTCCTCTTACTGTTTGGTTGCTTACATTGTTTTCTTGTGCATAAGGCTTTGTCTCTATCTCTGATTATATATGTATAAATATAAGTATTTTTGAACAGTGTAAACTCTTTTAAGCTCTTAACACACATTGCCAAACGTTTTCTCAGGAAGGTGGTATTTGTTTTCACTCCCATATGTACTGTAAGCTTATCTTTCCAAATCTTTTCCAATCTGATGAGTTGAGTTTTAAGAAATCAACTACCAGTTTGGCAAAAATGGAAACTCATTACAGATTCCCCTCAGCTTACAGTGGGGTTTTTACTGATCTTAAGTTGACAGTATCATGTCAAAAATGCATTTAATATACCTAATCTACTGACCATCATACCCTCGCCTATGATAAATGTGCTCAGCACACTTATGTTAGCTTACAGTTAGGCAAAAATCATCTACCACAGCCTATTTTATAATAAACTATTGAATATCTCATATAATTTATCAGATACTATTTACTCTGTCAAAATTGCAATGGTTTCACGCCATTGTAAAGTTGAAAAGTGTTACATAGAACCATTGTAAGTCAGGGATAGTCTGTATTTAATTTGTTTCTTTTGGGGTAACATGTAGAGTTTAATTTTCTTTTTTCAGTTGTTTACTGCTATATTTTTTCTTCTGAAAACTATTGAAAACATTTGTACTCTTTTCAGTGGGGGTAAGGGAAGAGGAGGCTTTTGTGTTTCTTGCTCATTTTAAAGAGGTCTTTATATATTAAGGACTTTCTTTTTTTCATTGATTGGGAATATATTCCAGAGTTCGTTGTTTGACTTTTTTATATGGATTTTGAATGAAAAGTTTTTAAAATTCTTATGTAATTTGGACTAGCCATTCTTTTGTTCTTGATTGGTTCTATTTCCTTTAAGCTTAAAAATTTTATCTTAACTCTGAATCAGTTTTTTTCCTAAGATTTTCTACAATTGTACTTTTCAAATTAAACTGAAATCTATCTTAGTGGAAGTATGAAATATTTCCAATGTGACTTTTCCCCAAATATCTGATTATGATTCTGCTATGCATCGCATTGTTGAGAAACGTTTTTCCCATTAGTTTATGGTGCTTTTGTTCATCTTGACTTAACCTATCCCATATTTCATATAGATGCACCCCATGATCTGAGTAATGACACTTCCACCATGGCCATGCAGTTTTGGTTATTATAGCTTTGAGATACATTTTCAGGTCTGTTAGATACTTTTCCTTGTCATTTTTTTATACTATGGTCCCCTCTCAGTGAAAACTTTGCACACTCTCAAGGGTTCCAGTTACTGTTGCAAACACCTTTAACTCTTCAGCTCACTGTGAGCTTCTTGAGGACAGGACTCAAGTTGTCCTAATCAACTACACATTCCCCGTAGCATAGCCCATCATAGCACTGACTAGATAGAATTCACTGAAAACACATTTGTTATGTTGATAATTTCTTTCTGGTCATTTTCTGGGTGACTTGTATTTTTAGACAACCTATAATCGGTGTATTATTTGATTAAATTTAGGAAAGAAATATATGCTGTATTTAATTGGCTTGTGTTTCTCAGCTTCAACCCAAGTTAATTTAACTTTCAGTGTTGTTTGTAATTACCAGACATTTAGTACATTAATGAAGACTTTTTTTCCAGTAGCCCATTTATATTTACTCTTGAAAAATGATTTACTTTTGAATTCAAACCAAAAACATTATCATTCTAATTTCTGTATTCTCTCATTTCTATTTTCAACCCAAAACATTCTGATGAGATATAAAATAATATTGGATCAGCCTGGAAGGAGACCTTGGATGAACAAAGGGAGGTTGTTTCGTTTCTCACAACAGGGTCTAGGGTCTGAGTTCTCATTTTGAATCAGGGTGGAGGTGGGAAAACAGCTCTCCTGCATGCCTATTGAATGTGTGCCTTTTTGGGCATCTGTTTACATTCATGAGGGTCTACAGAGGCCCAGAGAAATTCCAACCACTTGAGTTTGTTTTTCTATCTACATTTTAACACTTAAGTTGATTCCTGGATGTATCTGATACTTCTTGTGTTTTCTACTAGGCATAGGACATTACTTTGCACAGAGCAGGTGTTCAATAGACAGGTTTCTTTTAATGTAAAAAAATTTATTGATTATGACCCTCACATAACAAAACAGCCCAGTAGTCCTCTTGTGTACCTCCACCCAGGTATCCCCAAAGAGAACCACTGTCTTAATTTACATCGTCTTGATTAGTTTTACTTGTTTTTGAGTCTTACACAATTGGAACTGAACAATATGTAATGTTTTGTATCTGTCTTCTTTTGTTCAACATTACATTTCTAAGGTTGGTCCATGTTACTGAGTGTGACAATATTTCATCATTTTCTTTGCTGTATAGTATTCCATTGTGTGAATATATTCTCAATTTATCCATTCTACTGTTAATAACATTTGTGTTATTTCTAGTATTTGGCTGTTATGAGTGATACCTCTGGTAACCTTCTTGAGCTTGTTTTTGTCTTTTGCTTTTTTTTTTTTTTTTTCTCCTTTTTTGGTAAAGAATTGCTGGGTCATATGGCTTGCATATGTTTGGCATTAGTAGATACTGTGAAACAGTATTCCAAAATGTTTGAACCAGGGTCAACTCCCACAGCAGCATGGAAGTTCTAGTTGCTCTTTAATCTCCCCCACCCTTGATACTGTCAGCTTTTTCTAAACATTTTAGCCATCATGGTACTTGTATGGAAATATTGCATTGTGGTTTAATTGGTATTTCCTTGAAAACGAATGAGGCTGAGCTCCTTTTTATTTTTTCATGGCTATTTGTATGTCTTCTTTATGAAGTACCTGTTCAGTTTTTTGAAAGTTTTAAAAATTGAATTCTAGAAATTTAAAAAATATATATTCTGGATATGAGTCTTTGGTTGAAGTTCCTCAATGTGCTTTGCCTTTATATTCACTTAATTATATCTTTTCAGGAAAAGAAATATTTAATTTTAATGTAGGTCCATTTAGCAATCTTTTTTCCTTTTTGTATCTTATGTAAGGAGTATTTTCCTACCCACAAACCATACAGCTTTTCTCCTGTTTTCTTCTAGAAGTGTTATTGGTTTTGCTCTGAAATTTGGAATCAGAATCAATTTTATGTATGGTATGAGGGAGGGATCAGGAATCAATTTTCCCATATGGATATCCCATTGATCCTCCACCATTTGGTGAAAGGACCATTCTTTTCCTACTGCACAGCTGTGTTCCCTTTCTTATAAATCAGTCAGTACAACTGTGTGGGTCTATTTCTGGGCTCCATGTTCTGTCCCATCAGCCTGTCCGCCCTTGCACCAATAGCACATCATCATAGTTGTTGGAGATTTAAAATCAGTCATGATATCTGATAGTGGAAATCCTACTGCTCTGTTTTTTTCTTCAAGATCATCTTAGTCATTCTTGGTTCTAGACATTTCTATATAAAAATTTGAATTAATTTATACACATACACATAAACTTTCGTAATTTGGATTGGAATTACATTGAACTTGTGGGTCAATTTACAAACAAATAAAATATTTAAAACATTCAGTAATTTGTTCTGTGAACGTGGTATATCCCACCTTGTATTTAGGCTATTTTTTTTTTTCTCAATAATGCATTCTATGTATAGGCCTTATGCACATCTTTTGCTAGATTTATTCTGGAGTATTTTATGCTGCTTTAATGACATTTAAGTTATCTCGTTTAAATATAATTTTCTAATTCTTTGGTTCTGGCATATAGAAATACAATTTATTTTTGTATATGGACTTCCTATGTAAGAAACTTGCTAAATTATTCTAATTAAGATTATTTTGGATTTTCTAAAAACATTTCTCTGGAGAAAAAAAGGAAAGCTTCATTTTTTCCTTTCCAATCCTTAAACATTTTAGTCCTTGTTGTACTGGTTAAAATCTCTAATACAATTTTAAATAAAGACATTCTTGTCTCATTCCCAATCTTGGAGGGAAAGATTTGAATATTTTATCCTTAAGTATGGGTTTGCAATAGGTTTTTTGTATATATTCCTCATGAAATTAAAGACATTTCCTTTTATTCCTAATCTGCTGGCAGTTTCTAATCATAAATGGGTTAGGAGTTTTATCAAATGCTATCTCTGTATTTGTGGAAGTGATCATAGAACTTTACTTCTAATTTATTCTGTTAATGTGGTGATTTCCACTGATTATTTTTAAATGTCAAGCTAATCTTGCATTTTGAGAATAAACCTAACTTGTTTTCCATGTTTTGTCTTTCTGCATTTCTCTGCCTCTGGTTTACTAATGTTTTCTGTAGGATTTCTGTATCTATGGTCATGAAAGATAGGCCTGTCTTTTTCATTTCTAGTGATGCCTTTTTCTGGCTTTGGTATTAAGATTATGCTGGCCTCTTAAAATTGATTCCCTCATGTTTTTTATTCTCTCCGAGACTTGTTTAAGACTGGTATTATTTCTTCCTTGAGAGCTTTGAGGAATTTACTATGGGGCCCGTACATCCTTCAGCAGATACTCAAATGTTTAGAAGAAGTGACATCCTTTACATAAGGTTGCAAATTAAGAAAAAAATGTTAAAGGTAGAAGCAGAGGTGCCTGTCCATATTTTCTCCTAGTGAAAATGATTCATTTGTGTATTTATTTATTCAGCAAAAAATATCTTAAATGTTTGTAGCACACCAGACACTGCAGCCGTTAAGGAAACACACATGCCTTCCTTCTAGGAGTTCACATTCTGGACCAAGGAGTGTTTTCTATTCCAGTTTGAGAGTGTGTGTCCATGCACCTGGCTGTGAGCTCTGGGTCCCTGTGTGCTGGCCCTGCCCCTCCTCTGGCGCACAGTGCTCACTCCACTCCAGGACTCCACCCCATGTTTTCAGTCTCCTGAATGTACCCCACCCAGCATTGCTTCAGGACCTTCCGCAATGAGGTTCCCTGCCCCTGCTTTGCTCTTCCCTTCACCGTGTGTGTGTGTGTGTGTGTGTGTGTGTGTGTGTATGTATGTGTGTGTGACAGAGTCTCATTCTGTTGCCCAGGCTGGAGTGCAGTGGTGCGATCTCGATCTCAGCTCCCTGCAACCTCTGCCTCCCTGGTTCAAGTGATTCTTGTGCCTCAGCCTCCCGAGAAGCTAGAATTATAGGTGTGTGCCACCACACCTGGCTAATTTTCATATTTTTAGTAGAGATGGGGTTTCACCATGTTGCCCAGGCTGGTCTTGAACTCCCAACCTCAGATGATTCACACACCTCAGCCACCCAGATTACAGGTGTGGTCCACTGCACCCAGCTCTCTTCCCTTCACTCTTCATCTGAGAGTCCTGCTCATTATTAATGTCACTTCTTTAGAGAGGACTTTCTTCGTCCCCTGGGCTAAAGGAGATTCTCCAGTCCCCTAGGCTCAGAGCCCCCATGCTCTTCTCTCCTAGCATTTACATGTTCATAATTCACACATTTATGTGTGTGATTATTTTTGTTTTAATGTCGTTTGTTGCCACCAAATTGCGGGCTTCATGATGAAAAAATTTGCAACTCTTCTACTCACCAATGATACTCTTGTGCCCAGTGCAAGACCAGGCACACAGTAGGTGCTCAATAAATGTACATTCCTTTCTTTTCTAAAGGGTTCCAGAAGGCCATTAATAGGCAAAAAACACAAGTATAGACGAAGGCTGAGTCTATCATGCTCCCCGATGGGTCCCCATGCCCAGCACTGGGTGCTCTCTTAGTGTTGGTAAAATATATGAATGAATGAATGAGTGAATTAATGGATGGATGAAGTGCAATTGAAATTTATTATGCTCATAAAGAAACACAAAAATTAAATAGATTTACTGCATTAAGATTGTTTTAAGAAGTTGTTTTATTCCTACATTCATTTTGTTTCCAACACAAACAGTACATAAAAATAATTATTTCTTGGATTCATGAAAAATTGAAAGGGCCCTTGAGTGTTTATTTAGTGTATCCTTTTTGGCAGAATTAATGATCTTAATAATGAAAACAGCACTGGGTGACTTTTTGAAGCTGAAATTTTTGTTGAGATAGTTGTAGATGTGCATGCGGCTATGAGAAATGGCAGGGAGGCGTCTTCTGTACCCTTTACTCAATTTTCCCCCAATGCTAAACTAGGATATACACACCTAACTGGGATACTGACACGGATGAAATCCACTGAACTTATCCCATTGGCTAACTTCATTCACATTTGCCGCACTGTCCTGAGTGCTTTATCTCATTTAATTGTGACAACAGCCCTGTAAGGGGGATAGCATTATCACTCAGGTTCTAGGGCCTGGGACACTCGTGCTCAGAGAGGCGGAGCAGCTCACTCACAGCCTCGCACATGCTCGGGGTGAAGCTGGAATCCCCACTGGAAACCCCCCTCCAACCTGTGTTCTTGCTGGGGCTGGCATAAACCATGATATAGAGATCTGTTCCTTGTTACAGATCTCTAAAGAAGAAAATTACTTGCTTAACAAAAATGACTTTGCTATATAAAGGTGTGGTTTTTTTGACTATTCCTCCAGAATGGCATTTTTAAGAAGTCTGAAGTCTACGAAAACCTCTGCAAAAATTCAAGGCACTTAAATCTCTGATGAAGCACTCAAATGTATTCATTTATCATCCACAGTCTTTCAGTTTCATTGTAGACAGATTTATGTCCTTTGTGATGGTAGCTCCATGTCCTGGAGTGGACCTCCTGTCCAGGTTCCCAGATACAGCTAAGAGGCTGGAAAAAGTCCCAAGTGGAAGGAAGCTTGGGTTTGTAGTTTCCTCACATATTCTTAGAAGCTAGGGGCTGGGGAAACCCAGAAGTTAGGTGGTCAAGGGCAAAAAGATTCTCCCTTGTCTGTCTTTCTTCCCCAAACCTTGTCACATGGAAGATTTGAAATGGCTCCCCCAGGCCTGGGTCCTGGGCAGCTGTGTCACAGTGGGTGCCCACCTCTCACGCTGCTTGCTCTGCCCTGCTCGGGGAAAGACAACTTCTTAAGTTGTCATTCTCAGCCACACAGCACCCAGGGCCCCCGATTCCTCTCCTGGTTGCTGTGTGGCTGAGAATAACCCTGAATCATGAGGCATCCTGCTGCCCAGCCCAACATTTCCATCTGGTCCTGTTGGGGAGGAGGAAAATGCGGAGGGAAATGCCGATGCAGTATCTGTGGCTGGGCTCCAGCAAGACCCCTCCACAGTCTCCGGCCCCAGTACCAGTGGTTTCACCCACCTGGACCATCTACAAGGGTCAAATCCAGTGTGTGCAGTGCCTGGAATTGGAGGAAAGAGTCTTGCAGGTACAGCATCGTGAAAGGCCCCTTTTGATGATATAGAAAAAAAAAAAAAAAAACCTCCAAAATAATTTTAATCATTTTCCTATCTTTGTTTATATTTCATTATAGAATGAGATCTGCTTTTGACTTATATTAAGGTGACCTGTTTGAAATTGCCAATTTTGTGGGTCGATGACAGCTGAATATTGGCAGTTTTAAATGGTTCAGACTAATGCAAGTTAAATTAAAACCTTGAGGAATATGCAACTTTTCACTTTACATGACTCTGTTTTAAAAAGGGTGTCAACATATTTCAGCCTTGTGGAGATGGCGGCATATGTCTATCCTGTGTTGCAAGCAGCTGTGAATGGTTGCGTCGTTTTGCTTGGCCTACGCATGGGCGTGTTGTCACCAGAAAGCGTCTCTGCACCTTCAAGTGGTGGCAAGCCCCTCCTGACAGCCATTCCTCATCCAGACCCATCAGATCTTATGAAAATTTAATGTGTGAAAGTGTACAGTTCCATGAGGCTTTCTATGTGTGTTTTTTTTTTAAAATAAATTAGTCTGCAGCCCTTGCTAACACCAGATGAATGAATTAAGAATCCACCTCCCCCAGGGCTCTCAGGCTGCTAAACTGCACACTGGGGCGAAATTCCCTTTCTCTTATTCTTAGCTTATTCTTTTTTGTTTTTTTTTTTTTTAATTTTTTTTGAGACAGAATCTTACTCTGTCCCCCTAACTGGAGTGCAGTGGTGCGATCTCAGCTCACTGTAACCTCCCCCTCCCGGGTTCAAGCAATTCTCTGCCTCAGCCTCCTGAGTAGCTGGGATTACAGGCACCTGCCACCACACCCGGCTAATTTTTGTAATTTTAGTGGAGACAGGGTTTCACCATCTTGGCCAGGCTGGTCTTGAACTCCTGACCTTGTGATCCACCCACCTCGGCCTCCCAAAGTGTTGGGATTAGAGGTGTGAGCCACGGCTCCCAGCCTCTTAGCTTATTCTTAAAGGGAATTTCCTACCTTTTATTTTTCTTCCTGAGAGTTTCCAATTTGCCAGAGTCTGAAGGGTTGTTATGCTTTCAGCCAAAAGGATGCCTCAGTAGCCCTTTAGCCCACCTTCCCCCAGGGCAATGGTAGCATTGAACGTGCAATCTCTAGCTGACTTGAAAGATTGGACTTGAAAAAAATCAGCAGTTCCTTCTGGAATCTGCAAGGATTGGGGAATTTGAAAGATTCAGGGGAATTAGTTCGGCTTCCCAAACTAATTGGTTTTAGTGACCCCTTCTTCTTCCAGTTTCATCACTGGTGTGACTGATGTTAACATTATCGTCGTCCTGTTTTACCAATGAGGACCCTGGAAAGGCTTGGAGGGCCCTGGGGCTGCCTAAGGTCACAGGCCAGGAAGAAATGGAGCCTGCCCGAGGGCCTGCATCTCCTCATTCTGAAGCCCAGGCTTTCTCTGTGTTTTCAAAATGCCTGCTGGTTGCATTTTGTTTTTCCAGATGATATTGTAGATGCCAGAAAGTGGGGCCTGTGTTTCCATTTCTTGGTTTTCCTGCCCTTCCAGCTCGCTCATAGGAGGCCTGTGATGAGTACAGGAACAGGCATCTGTGCTGGGCAGACCTAAAAGGAGGAAGGAGCGACGTGACCAATTACCTTGCAGTGGGGCGCGGTCCTCTCTTGAAGACCAAAAATCTCTTGAGAGGCTAGCATATCTGGTCCGAAAAGTCGCCATTTCTTTGGGTGGCCCTGCACAAAATGGTCCATATCTCACAGGGTGGTCTCCTGGGCTCTGCAGGCCCATGTTGTGTCCACAGTACATGATCAACAAACACAGAAGCCACCCATCAATGAATCCAGGTGTTCACCCGGACGGATGTGGGAAACTGAGGCAGAGGCCACGGGCTCTTCTGTCTCTCAATTCCTGTCCCCTTTGCATACTGGGGGGCACTGACTGGGGGTAGTCCAATAATTTTATCTCACAGAGCCCCACCAGAGACCATGGTGCTGATGGCACCTACTAAGCGCAACGTGGCACCTACTAAGCACAACGCTGTGCTTGACTCTACCGTCTGAGTGTGCGCAC